>NC_133900.1:40412900-40722861 GCF_964199755.1 Larus michahellis | reverse complement strand
TCTCTATGATCTCTAGTATGCTTAATAGCTACATTTCCAAACTGTACCAGGTGGCATCTCTATTATCAGGGAGAATAATTACGATGCCTCCAATGCAAAGTGATACCACTCCAATTACATGAAAAACTATGGAACTCTGAATAACTGTTTATGTGCCCTCAGAAACGCAGTTGACAGCTAAACATCTAAAATTAGATGTAACTTTGGTAGCTAAATTTGGAGGTAATACAGCGTGGTGAACAGAGGGAAAGTTTCCTTCATAGTGCAATTTGAAACAGAAAGCCAGACTGGGCACCTCGAATCATGAACCCTGAATTGTGGAGGTGAAATAACCCATCTTTCATTTCCTATTGAATTTAGTCCTATGGTTTTCTTTGCACTTAGGTTTAGGGGGCATAATTTAACCAGCAGTTCCAAGTATTTTCTCAGTCTGGAGGTTGTATATGAAATACAAAGTCCGTAGCTACCGCACAATTGCAGCATCTCATCACTACAGTGTTCAGAAAGGAGTAGACACTGCTCACTGAGAGGGAGAATTACTGAACAAAAACCAACCTACCACACTTAATTGCTGTTTTACAAGAGAACTTAGGTTTTGCTTATATAGCTTTATCTTTTACTCCCCAGCACATTTATCCACTCTGAAAAAAAATTCCCAAACCTCCCAGAACGTGGCCCTGTCTGTTTGGGATCACAGCTTTCCATGGGACTTGCATACTAAAGAATAACTAAACCGTTGACCAACTGCTGTCACTATAGGGCAACAGAATTTTTATAGGAACCAGATCTGGGCTCTGCAATGTACTTATCTTCAGAATGACTGTGAGACATAACTGCCTCCACAGCCAAATTCAGACTTTTCTTTTGACTTCATTCCACCTTCACTCACAAACTGTATCAACTCTCCCGTCATACCTACAAATGTTCACAAACTATCAACAGGGTCTTCTACAAGATGGGAATCAAGACAGAGATGATTGTGCTTTCCCACCATTTACACTTTGGGGATGATCACATACTACAGATAGAGAGGCCATGTATACCCAAATGCTTGATATAATTAAAAAAAGTCCTTGTCCATGGGAAGGTGGAGAGGATACAAGATAAAAGAACCACTTTGAACTTCTACTTTATGGGAAGAGCGTGTCATAAGCTGACAGTTAACCAAGAGAACTTTTAGGACAGGGTCTCATACAACTCCATGTTTTAAACACATCAAAGGCTTTTTTCCCTAGTTCCACTGTCTTTTGTTGTTATTTTTTAAAATAAGCTGTTTATTGAACCTTGGCATCTGTGACCTTTCTAAGCTTCTGCCCTGGCAGATGGCACAAGCCATGTTTTCTGGAGGGTTTAGAGGGCCTTTTCACAGTTTCTGAAGTAGCTGATATGCTTTATTGAATTCAAGCCAAAATATGATTTGTACTCCTGCTTTGTGGGTAAAAAAAGTCTCTATAGATATCATACCGTATTTAGTTAATCATCTACATGGACATAAATCTCCACATGGAAAAATGCATAAAGGTGTGGAGAGATGCTATTTTAAGGGCACAGTCTTGATATCCAGACAAAAGAATGAGATTTAGGGATTGAAGTTACACTCTTAGCATTGCTGTAGCATTAGAGACACTGAGAGATCTTCAGAAATGAACATTGTGCAAGTGAACAGCTGAGCCATACTAAAACTATAATTAACAGGGATAGTTGTGATTATGAGCACGGTCATTACTGATTTTGTTAGCTGCTATTTGACACTCTTATATCTCTGTGCCTCCTATAACACTGTCATAACCAAACTTCCCTTCCCTTATAATTTCATTTATCTAGAGACCTTGCAAGTAGTTTTTAGTAGAGACCTTCCAGGCTACTAAGGATTGTGGGGATAACCGCAGCAGCTCACACATCATAAAGTAACTGAAGTATTTATTATGACATAACAAAAGGAAAAACATTTTTCATCAGTGCTCAGAAAAAGTCACAGCTAAGTGTCCAACATATTTATCAGAAACAGGTATTATGCGAAATTATGAAGAAGTTAATAAGAAGTAAGTAACAGACGCAATACGGCTGATAGGTAGTCTATGATAAAGAAAGAGATCAAGTGACTAAATCCATCTGTAGCTATATCGAAATCATCCGTATTCAGTATAGCAAACTTCAAAATAAGATTTTTAAACAGAAGACTGTAATCCACAAAATCCTTATTTTTTTCTTGAAGACATGGACCTGTTTTGTTTTGAGGTTTTTTTCCAATATTTTCCATGGAGACAAAAGGCAAATGGTTTATTACACTAAAGCTTTGTATTTTATTGCATTTCTGGAAGATAGCTTCTTAGATTTATGCTGCAATATTCCCTGTTATAGGATTTTAGGCCTAATATATCAATTTCTTTGTTAATCAACGAACATTCAGGAGTCAGACAAAAGTATAATTAGTCTCTCTTTCATTTGAAAAGCCTGAGGTAAGAAGGAAAATGATCTAAATGTAAGATGTGAAACCTTACATCTGTTCTGAGCAAGCATTAAGTAAGAAGCAAGTGATCAAGCACCAGCTTCATTAAACCCCTCGATAAAAAAGCTGGGAAACACAGTTTCAGAAATAAATGAAAACAAGATGGCCAATCAAGCCACTATCACACAATGTACTGAGAAGTACAGCTTTATGAATAATCACAAGTAAGAGGTTTCGCTCTAAGATACAAAATAGAATTTTCCTAATTGAAGGAAGCAAATATCTGTTTATGAGACAATAATGAACTTTTTATGGGGTTTCTAATCAGCTTGTTTTCACTTTATCCTAATAGTAGTTAATTTAATGCCAGAGGGGCACATTTGGCGAAAGGCTTGTATTCTGGAGAGCCATAAAAGGAAACGTTCAAGTATACTCAGTTTTCATGCTAATCTCAAATTCATGCTAAAGTCTCAAACGAGTCTTACAACCATCCATTTCTTAACATCAAACTAAGGAACTGAAGCAGTAACATCAGATTCAGCATAAATCTCTCCTGTAAAATTATTTGCATACACTTGAATTTCATTATAAAGTTTGTAGAGAAGGCTATTCCTTATATAATTACTAGTGTGGTTTTTTTGTTCTCTTGAGGAGGTAAAACTTAGCTTTTCACATGTTGTAAGGAAACAAAAGGCAATAATTTGTTACAATTAAGCTTTACATACTATTGCACCAGTAACCAATGCAAACTAAAGGTAGATTAAGATTTTAACTTACAAATGCATGTTTTCATTAGGACTTTGTACCATTCAATTTTATAAATTATGCAAAATCATATTTATTTTCTTTAAAAAAGATGCAATGCATTCCTCTAAAAGATTTCTCTTGTGCTTACTAGTAAATTTTTCATTCAACCACTTCCTTTGAGACTATTTTTGGTCAACCCTTACGATGTCACTTAATTCCCACTCCACTCCATTGTGTTTTGGTTTGTTTCCGAGGAAAGATTCCTGACGTTGTTTTTTTTCCCCACAGGAAAAGAATTATTAAGAGTAGACAGCCTTTTTTATAATGCAGAGTATACTCAAGTAAAGAAGTTTTGTAAAAGATTATAAAAAACATGCTGATGATTGAAAGTTTGTCACCAGTAGCCTGAGTTAAGAGAGCATTAGGTAATTTCTCTGCAAGACAGAACTGACTTTCTTTGCTTATTCACATGAGAGATCTTCTAGGTAGCAGCCACAAAAACAGAGTTCCTGCCACCTCGCTATTACAAGCGGTTGCCTCTCAAGCTGTGAACTTCAGCCAAGTAAGATACAGACAACTTGGTCATTATTCAGAAAATCCAAGAGGGCTTAGTGCTACAGCAATTAATTCTAGCTAGCAACACCGCACACGTGATACATCAGACTAATACTGGATTCTGCTAGTATTTTCACAGAAAGGTTCAGCTGGCTGGAATGTAAAAGTATCACTTCTAAAATTATATGATTTTTTCAATGCTTTTCAAGTATATTGCTGACAAATGGCATCATATTTAATGGTTGTACTATCAACCGGTATCAAGAAGAAGACGGTACCAGGAAATACTGTGCTTAAGAGAAAAACAAACAAAAGCCCCGCTTATCTTGATAAAATTACATCAACGCTTTGAATTCTAATCAAGATCAAGTCAAGAACAGGGGGCAAATGCTGTCTGCTTTGCTGAGACCGTGGAAGATGTGGATTTAGTTCCCAGCTGTGTAAGTCACTTTCTGAGGACTTCAGTACTTAACGCTTGTCCTGGGAACTATGACATTTCACTCCTTGCTACAAATCCTCACGGTAGCTCACACCAAAAGCTCCATACAGAGCTCGACTTAACTATTCAAAGGGGATAGAATGGGTAGGGGGAATTTCAGATCAGTCATGATCACATCTGAGACTTGTATCTTAATGTGTTCAAATCCAAAATACATCTGATTTTTTAGGTTTGATATAAAAAAAGGACAAAACCACTCACCACATGTAGAAACTTTCTAAAAATGTTGGGTTACAAATAACCATCACTGTTAATACTTAAGAAGAGTGTGAACTTTCAAAAGAATTAATCATACATTGCTTCTCTCTGGTTATTCTACTTATTTTTTTCTTTTCTTTGGAAAAAAATCTACTAATATTAAATAGCCAGTCTCACCTTCCAGTCTTCTTCTTTTATGGTCAAAGAAGAAAGGTGTTTTAAATTTGCCCAAGTAATTTTATCATTTCAGGCATAGTGCTTTTCTGCGCTTTTTGGCAACTTATTATATTCCATCAATCTTTTCCTCAGATATTTACACCATGACACCAAAAAGATGAGCAAGACTGGCCAAGAAAATGGAAAAAAAAAGGCCCTCACAAATGAAACTTCTGCATTGTCCTGTGGATCACAACTTAAAACATGGTAGGCATTAGAAAGAGAGAGTACTTTTAACATCAAGTAATCACAGGTGTCCAGAATACGTTCTCTATTCAGCTGGGCAATCACAGATGTTAATTTCTGTATTTTCACAGAGAGATTGTTTGATAAGGGCATGCTTTATAGCAACAATCAATCCACCTCCATAAAAGTTATAGTACTCTAATTCATTGATGGAAGATGCTGAAGACCTTAGTTCTACTCAACACGCAGTAAGAATATGTGCACAACAAGCCTTCTCTTACAGAACTAAGCTAACCAGAAACTAAATTTCAGTTTCAGTTTTGCATCCTCCTTGCTTTTCTCAGTACACCTGCAGCACATGACACTAGACAGCATTGCACTACGGGACTACATTACTATGTCCCCATAAATAGCAAGGTTGGAATCCCTCACGAAGAAAGAAATTATTTGCTATCACTTAGATTTTTCACTTCATTAAAACAGTGGACCTGCTGCAGAAGAAACACATGCATTGACAGAACTTAGCTACAATGCTGGTCAAACCCTCTTCCTCCCATTCCCACCCCAAACCCTGTTCTTTCAGCAGAAAGCATCACCTTCTACTTCAATTGCCATGTATTTTCCACTGTTAAAATATGGCAGGATCGCCGTCATATAAAAGCATAAAAGAAACAAGGAACATACGATGGACACAGATATTGCTTCTTTTTCCCCTTCCCTTTCTTTGAAGACTTCTCTTTGGAATAGGCTTCTTCAACCCATATGGAGAACAAGATGAAAAAGAAAACCACTAGTAAGAACTTCATCTTGAAGATTAAGCTTCAGGGAAGCCTTTGGTCTGCAGCAAAAGAAAAGAAAGAGGTTTATGTTAGTAGGGTTAGATATGGCAAATGGGCACACATACCTACAAACAGTAAACAAACACTTTTGGCTTTTAAAAAAAAAAGTTTGATCTTCATTGCCTTGGGAGAGAGAGTCTGCAGAGGGGTACCTCTGACATGGAACCAACGTAGGCAATTTTCTGAGACTCAAGTAGCTTCCCATAGTTAAGAGTATGACAGTGAGGAATAAGTCCAAGTTTGCTCCAGTGTGCTTAAGAAAAAAACATGATGACCTTCAAAGGCCACCTAACTCAAAATCCTCAGAAACTTGGAAACAGAATTCCTCACTAAAGACGTCAGGTATCAACTGCATTAAATACGATTAAATGTGACCAACCAGTCACCTACCAAGGCAGAGAACTGCAAGCCCTCTGTGACCTTGCACAGATAAACCAGCAATCATTTCAAGGCTAGTTAAGAGAAAGCCTTGCCAATTTAATTTTACCCACAGAATTTAGACATAAATCACTATTTTGCACAAAGTATTCTCACTGCGAAGCCAGCACCAAAAGGGCCTTGTGAAGATGACTAAACACAATCCGTACTACCATGCTTTATTACAGCATGTTCAGTTTAATATTTTAACTTCTCACGGGCACGAGCGCGTACCCACAGGCCGGGAGCCCAGCCCGCGCTCGGCTGGAGACAACCCCCCCTGCCCCTGCACGACACCCTGGGCATCTTCCATTTGCCTCCCATCCCACAGACACTTCTGGAGGCCAGCGCGAACCTCGGCACCAGCTGTTTTTCCCATTTTTTTATCTGATTTATTTATTTTTAATTCTTTTCAGGGAGAAGCGGCTGCCTCTCCCTCCCTCCCTCCCTCCAACCGCCCCGTCACCTCCCGATGCTTCAGCCCATCCCGGGAGCTGCGCCCCCCGCCACTCTTTCCTCAAACCCACCGGGGCCGGTAACGCCGGCAGAGCTGCCCCCACCGCCCCCTACCCCTCTCCCGCTCCTCCACGTCTCCCTCCGCCCGGCCCGCCCTCCCGCCGGCCCCAGCACCGGGGAGAGAGCGGCCTCCGTGCTGCCGAGGGCACCGGGGCGGGGGGAAGAGCGGGATGAGGGGACGGACGAGGGGATGAGGAGGGGATGAGGGGAGCCCCCCGCCCGCCACCGCCCCCGCCGCAACGGGCCGCTCCCCTCAGGGGCTCCCCTCAGCCCCCGCCGCCGCCCGCCCCGGCCCCGCCGCCACCGGCGCTGGCCGAGGTGCTGACGGGGACCGGGATGTCGCCGACAGGGCGGGGGATGTCGCCGACAAGACGGAGACGGGGGTCTCGGCGTCCGGACCCTTCCTCCTCGGCGGCCCCCGCACACGCAGCCCCGTCACCGCCACGGCCCTCACCGCGCTCACGGCCAGTCGCTCCGCCGCGGCCTCCCTCCCCACACCCCCCTTCTCCCCTCGTGATTATCGCCATATCGCCACCCGGCTGGCGGGAGAAAGCGCGGTTCCCCAATCCCCCCCCCCGCGCCGGCGACGGAGCCATCCCCCTACCTCCGACGGTGCCCTCCGCCCTCAGTGAGCATGTGCGGTAACCGCGGCGCGGCGCGGCGACCGCCCAGTGAGCATGTCCCGGCCGCTCGCCCGCACATGGGCACTGGGCGAGCGGCGTCGCCAGGGGCGGGAGGACCGGGGAGGGGGGAAGCGGGGGGGGTTCCGCTTCGGACCCCCCCCTGCTTCCCCCCTCCCGGTCCTCCCGCCACCCTGTTGATGCTGCGTCCCCCTCGGCGGAAGAGAAACTGCATTTCTAGAAGACTCTACTATCCGAATTTGTGAAAATATTTACTTTCTAGCCAGCTGTGATACCCAGGTTTCAATTTCATGGTGTTTTCGTGCTCACCAGATGCAGGAATGAGGAGAAACGAGGCCCAGGCACTCGACCCAAACTGGCCAACGGGATTATTTCATACCATGAACGTCACATTCAATGTAAACCAGGAAGTTTGCCGAGAAGTTCTCTCTCTTCCTCGATAGCTGTGATCCAGAGAACATCTTGCCCCAGCGCTGGACCCCTGTGGCTTCCCTTCCTCCCAAAGCCGTAGTGCTCATAGTGTCTGACATTTGCTGTCCACTGCTGGGAGTGCACAGCTTCCTGCTGATAGAATTGTCTGAGGATAATCTTCATATATTTTATATTATTATTGGTTCTTTAGTACTATTGATGTTAATTATTTAGCCTTACTCTATGAAATCTGTTTATATTTCAGCCCTCGGGTTTCCTTGTTTTTTTCCAATTCCCCTTCCCACCTGGGTGATTCGTCATCAGGTGATAGAATGATTGCCTAAACGACAATAAATTATCGTGGGTTCTTCAGACCATAACAGCACGAAGTAGGGAATATTTGTAGAGAGGGTCTGAGTAGGATGGGAGGAAGGTGAAGGCGTAGATTTTGGGTATATATATATACACACATTTAGTCAATGTTTACCATCGCTTCATTTAAACCAGCAGGCTTTCACTGTGAAAAAGCAAGGTTTGTTTTTTGGGATAAGTATGTGTCCTTGTTGCAAAGGATGTTGGTCTTCCAATTGCTGTAGACTTTAACTGCATTATAAATAGAGGGATGGAAATTTCATACATAAAATTCTTTCTGGAGCTCCTTGTACCTCACAGTTATAGAAATACAGGTACATGTTGAACTTTTTGCTTATATCAGCTATTTGGGCTAAATTTTGGAAATGGACGGACATAATTATACCGCCAAATTGTCTTAGGTTAGCAAATTCTCACCCTCTCACTATAGTCCATAGTCTCACATTTGTCTCACATTCTTTTTGCCACCAAGTCACTGAAAATCATGACCCTTCCCAAGTCTTCTTGATCTTACAGCCTTATTTCTTATCACTTGTAATATACACTGCCAGATCTTCAGTCTGCAGCATGATAAAATAGCAGCAGCACCTGTAGAATGCTTTTTATTTTTCAGATGGATCCAATGATTAAATGCAATACACCAATGGATGCTTTCTGCAAAGTCCTGTAATCCTTATCATCTTCTTTGTGAAGTTCTGTTGGGGTTTGGACTATAATACAATGACATAAAGAGTGAGGAAAGTCACCTGTTTGGCAAATGAGAAGTAAGTGGGCACACGACCTGGTGAGCGCATCATGGCAGGGGGCAAGCAGTGTGTAGACTCTGTAATACCCGAATGTCAGGTACCCTCAGCTCCACTTTCTGAGCAACGTTCCCATCCTAACTGAATTATAGACACAATCTGAAAATAATTTCATGCCCTTCAGAATTTGCTGCCATATGGTGTACCTATACTGCCATATACATACATATGTATGTAAACATACATGCGTGCAGATGCAAAAATCTGCTGCTGTGGATCAGTTTAAGGCCACAGGTCTCTCAAGACACAGTTTTCCAGCTCAAACACAGGAACTTGCAAAATTCATCAAAGTGAAGTTGTTTCCTGAAACAAAAAGCAAAGCCCAGAGACTTCCCATAATACTGTCTACATGCGGAAAAAAAATATAAGCTTATTTTTTTAAAACCCTTCTGAACTTTATCTCAGGAATAGAAAGCAAGGTGCTGTAGTTGTCCTAGAAGGATTGGCATAAACATATTTGAGTCCAAGTAGCCACTGATTGCCATTTGCATTTTTCTGCATTTTTGTTATGTTACTGAGGATAGGGGCATGAAAAATAAGACAGCAATATGCTTAAGACTTGAAGGCAGATTTTTAAGGAAGCCTTAACACAGTAGAGCAGAACAACCATCTACAACATGCCGAAGTAGCGGCAGCAGAGGAACAAATGACTGTCAGGACCAGCAGCCAGAGCTACTGCAGACACAGCAGGCACCGTGTTCTGCGCGCTGCTTCCTGCAGCTCCGGAGCCCGGCCGCTTGTTACCTCCTCTTGTAGGCAAAGCCCCCACTTGCCTCCTTGGGCAAATCTACTGGTATTTGCAAGTGCATCCTCATGCAGCTATGGCTGTAGACACTTAAGGATGGGTGAATATTTGTGGTAACTCAACAGGACGAAGCATAGAATAGAAATGAATACCATCCATCCCTCAGGTGCATATAAAATAAAAACATATAGCTAATATTTTTATATGGCTAATGAAACTGGGATGTATGTGACAAAGACAAGAAAAGGGAGCTGCTTCAGTAAGATATCTATGTAGTATCTTTAGGTGCCTTACACTTCATAAATAATATCAAGTATTACAAGAAATATTTCACCGACCCTTGATTTTTTTTTTAATACACTTAAATGGAATAGGTATTGGCGCTCAAGCAAGTGCCAGCAGTGAAGGGTCTGTGGGCAAAGGCCTCTTCTCCCTCCTCCCCCCATATAAAAGCTGGCCAAGGTCACAGACAGCTGCTTTCTTAACTGGCAGCACCTTCTTGGCAGGCCCACAGGGAGGGAATAATCACGCTGCTCACGCCAGCCCCTTGTTCGGCACTTGCCAGAAGAAGCCAGCACTGTCACACCTGCAGGACTTCGAAGGACAGCCCACACGCCATTCAGATGTCCTGTTGCAGTGCCGGTTGACTTAGCAATGCCCAAATGGGAAGTGCTGTGGAAAAAGGTCTCCTATAAAAGCCTTTTACCAGCAAGCTGGTTGATCATGAGAAATGGGCCAGGTTCTGCTGATTGGTTTTGGTGTTGTTTTGAATTTCAGAGATCCCCTTACTACTAAAAGAACGTATAAGGGCAGAACCACCTCTGCCTCAGCATACGTTGTATTTCAGAGTGCAGGGGTAGACTTAGCCATCTTCCCTCTACTTGCACCTGCTGCTGTGTCTGCTGTTGGGAATATCTAACCACGTTCATTTCTTTGATTCGGGAGTAATTCCCAGGAATTCCTGATCTTACGCATTATCCTGACTGCTAGAAAATAGTTGTGTAAACCATAGGCAAAATATAACAAGACCTTTCCTAATGATCAGCCCAGGGACATTAGTCCTTTCTTCAGTTTGCAGTAGGGGAACATGGAGATCTGAAGATGCAGCACTGTTGTTCAATCACACAAAATATACTTCATAGCTGTGTATGATAAAATTTCTTTGGGTTTATTGCTCTTTTTAGCCTACTTTCTTAAGGCAATGAGTTTTGGGTAATAACACTCTGTATGTGTGGATGTTTCAAACAGCTTGTTGCAAACTTTTGATTTTTTCCAACTGATTGATACCATATTAATAAAAAACAAACAAAAAAAAAGCAAAAAAGCATGGAGCTCAGAGATATTAAGTCCTGTGTGTTTTGTAAAGACAGCTGGCTGGGAAGACAGATCGAGCTAATGTTCCTGCAGAAGAAAAAGGAAGAGAGAAAGAAATCAGACTGGCATGAGCGATTACTAGACATCAGAAAATCCACCTGGGAGAAAACTGTTACAAATTCTCTAAATACAAACATATTTAATTCATAAAGCATCTGCTTTACTAGAGGAGCAATTATGACTGAAAAACAGATCTTCAAATGTCAAATAGCTGACAAAATTTTATTAAAGCTTTTACCAAGCTTTTTTTTTTTCAGGAAATTAAATAATGTATTTTTAAATTTCTAGTAACAGAAGAACCCATGGCTTTGCATTCAGATTAATTCAGTTAAAAAGCCAGGCAGCCACAAAACCCACATTGACTGGAAATCAGATTTCATTAGTTTCAATGCTCACCAAACTATTTTTTTCTTATAATGCAATTAGAAAACATAATTTCAAAAAGGATTTCATGATCTGCAACCTTTTTAATTACAGATAGTTTTGATTTCAATCACCTGTCACATCTTGATTGCTTTGGTGATCACCCAGAAGGTGTAGAGGTTTACAGGGCTCCTAAGAAAGACCAGTTTCTGAAGGACGTTGGAAGGTCTTAATTCATCTTTCCTTTTTTACTATTGTATAGACGTATATATCCTTAGGTCATTGTATGAGGTAGGAAATAGGTACAAAATAGGGTTTTGGTAGAAAAGGTTTCTTCCCTTCTGGTAGCAATGAGCAGAACTGTTGAAGGTACCTGATTTCCTTCCTTCTGAAAAGACTAGTGATTTTCATTCCATTTTGAAATACATAAACTTAAAGTAGCAGCAGCAAAATGCAGCAAACAAAATAACAAACAGGTGAACAATCAGATGGAGAAATTTACAGCCTGTCCTCCTTAATGTTCCAGTTCCCTCATCTTTCTCTCCTTTACAGATACTGAGTGTGACAGGTGACCCTTACAGGGTTGATCTGAGTGCTGGCAAATTCAGACTATCATGCTTTGGTGGAGGCCCTAAAACAAAGACTTTTAAGAAAGCTGCGTGCACAATGAAATGTCTCATTTATTAAAGTTAAATAAGAAAGCAATTAGAAATGTGTGCCCCTTTAAGCATGGTATCACTAGTAAGTATAATAATCCTGGGCTATATTAGGCTTTATGTATCTGATAGATAAATAGCTTGTCAAAACAGCTACAGCGTATATTGATCATAACAGACATAATCATATTAATAATGCCTGTACTTCAGGGGAAGCAGCCACATGTCTTATTGCTGTCATGAATATACACAAAATTGGGATTGTACAAGATGTCTAAAACATATGTTCCTTTCAGGCTTCTTGTCATGGTTTAACCCCAGCCAGCAAATAAGCACCACGCAGACACTGGCGCACTCCCCCGGTGGGATGGGGTAGAGAACTGGAAGAGTAAAAGTGAGAAAATTTGTGGGTTGAGATAAAAACGATTTAATAGATAAAGCAAAAGCCACCTGCGCAAGCAAAGGGAAACAAGGAATTCATTCACTGCTTCCCATCGGCAGGCAGAAGTTCAGCCATCTCCAGGAAAACAGGGCTCCATCACGTGTAACGGTTACTTGGGAAGACAAACGCCATTGCTCCGAACACTGCCCCCTTCCTTCTTCTTCCTCAAGTTTTATATGCTGAGCATGATGTCATAGGGTATGGAATAGCCCTTTGGTCAGTTGGGGTCATCTGTCCCAGCTGTATGCCCTCCTAAATTCCTGTGCACCACAAGCCCACTCGCAAGTTGCGTAGTGTGAGAAGCAGAAAACGCCTTCAGTCTGTAAGCACTGCTCAGCAATAACCAAAACATCCCCATGTTATCGACACTGTTCTGGGCACAAGTCCAAAAAATAGCCCCATACTAGCTACTGTGAAGAAAAATAACTCTATCCCAGCCAAAACCAGCACATTTCTGCATTTTATTACTTGCATTTCCTATGTAGCTATGCCTTTGCTGACAGATCTCCACATGCAAAGCGTTGTTGAGCTGTGTATATGACCTCAAGACTTTTTTCCCCTGCTTTCTTATTGCTAAAATGAATGTATTGTAGCAATGACCCCAAGGCTGAAAAAGAATAACAGAGCAGAGTACATGCCCTGTAATCCCTGAAAGGTTTAATCGATATGGAAAGCAGAATTGAATTAGGATACAGATATCTGTGGGTCATATGGGAAGACCAATGAGGGAAGTGTACATGAATAGTAGTTGATTTTACTGTTCTCTAATATCATTGTCAAACAGATTGAAGTTTAATTCCGGGTCATTAAAGCCAGTAAAATTTGCATTGCTGATATCAATGGGTGAAAAACTCTTATAGAAGTTTCAGCCTTAAAAAATGTGATTAAATTCATAGTTCTTGTTGTTATGCAAATAAGCCTAGTACCTAGCATTAACAATATTGCTATGTCAAGTTCTGCGTGTTCCTAAAAGACAGCTTAATCAGCCTGAGAAGTGTATTAACTGTCAAAAAAAAGTGTTCTCTCATCTGAAAGACCTCTTCTTGTGTTGGAGTATTTTACTAGTGACACTGAAGTAACTTTACTCTCTTTGCACCTTAAAACACCCACGGTCAGCGTAGTACCTTAAAAAAAATTTTGCACACAATCATATACTTATAATAGTGTTAAAAAAGCAAGTAAACCTCCCTTTAAAATTACTCAGGCTCATTTTCTACCTATAAGATAATCTTTTGGACAGTTCAGAAAGGTTGTCACGCCCTTTTTGAGGAAAAAAAAAAATTAAAACGAAAGATGCCTATTTGCATGCATCCACATTTAACCGTATGCTCACAATTAACCCCTATGTTTCAAAGAAACTGTATGACTCCGTAATTAATTGGCTGAACACATTTAGTGCCAGCATAATTTCTTTTGTGGATTATACTGTGATTTAAGAATTGAGACACAAGTCAGTGGTGAAAAGGATTAGCCTGTCAGCTTTAAAGTTCTTGGAGGCAGTGTTTTTTCATGCATAACTGGTAGACGTAATTGGTAATTGTTATCAACGTGCTACAGGCATGAACTGCATGCCTCATGAATAACTATACCGCAGCTATAGCTATCTATCCAAATCAATAAAGAATATAGCCCTATGTTGAAAAGAACCAGGAAGACAGTTAGTATAGCTATGTCATTCAACAGCACATTCTATACTTTTTGCAACATAAACACTTTCTAAAGGCACTTATTGCATGCAAAGTGCTACACGGGATTAAGTACCTGTCTTTATTTGCTCTACTTACATAATAAAAAGAAAGGAAGAGGCAGATGCCGTGTTGTGCAAGTCAAGGCAATTCCAGCTAATAAGACTTTTAAGTATGATTCAGGATTTCTCCTGGCTGACTGTGCTGGAAGAATACCTAGATGTTCCTGAGAACAGAAGTGAGGACATCCTGCAATGTCACATTCAGATTTCCTTTTTGCCCACTGTGGTGCAGGCATTCTGCCTAAATCCCACTGCTGATGTGCTTTACTGTAGTAGCTGCTCTTTACTTAAATTCTTCTTGATTTGCACTCAGTCTGAACAGCTGTCAGCTACCTGCTAGATATATGGTGCCAAAAGCCTGCAGGGCAAATTTCTTACAACCCACAAAATATACTCAGTTGCAGTCTTTGGAATGCTTCTAGCACACTGTCATGGTGTTATAAGGAATTGTATCTATCCCAGGCTCCAACCCCAAACTGGACATGAGCCCCCAAATTCATTTTAACCTGCTACCTAAAGAAAACAGATCCTTTTTTGCCTTTCAGGCAGCTATTTCAGCAGAATCTCAGTATGAGGGCTTAGTTTGCTTCTTAGTCTGAAAAAATGGTATTGTCTACATTTGTGCTATATTCAGTCGTAACTTTAGGATCTGTTTTCTCATCCGGATTTAGCAATTCAGAAAAGGGACATCATAGTAAATGCAGTTTCCAGGAGAACGTCTGGGTTTTCAGACATAACACCAGCGTGAAGGATCCACGCAGGGTAAAGGATCTGCCATAGAAGGTCCTAAAGAGCACTATTACATTTACCCTGAAATTAAAGTTCTTCTACTTTTCTTTCATAAAACCCGAAGAACTGGTGATGCCTGACTGCTGATTTTTTTGGGTAAGGAGTGAAGGGAAGACTGTAAAATGTAGAAGAACACATTATCTATAGAGCAGTGGAAGTCCTGCAGAATGAAAGCACTCAGCAAGAAGAACAGGTGCCTGAGGCACAAACGCAGGTATGTGACACACTGTTTACGGAGATATTTTTCAAGAGTGTGGAATGTTGGAGAAAATTAGGGGTTGGAGCAATCACTGTTACGTGAGCCCTCTTGACTAAACATACCTCTGAGAGGTTTGAATACAATTAAGCATGCAAGAAAGGCCACGTCCTCCTGGTTTGAAAAACACACTTCAGTGTAATCATAGTTATATACTTGGTACCTCGCTATTACACTACATGGTTTCTCAGAAATTATAATAGCGATTAATAATTTCCAAAATGGAAAATTCCAAAAATATATTACCCAGAAATCCCTGTAGAGACCCCATTCATCCTACAATGACAGCTTTTTATGGAAACAAGTATATTACACATTATGCCTGAAATGTACAGTCTGAATAACATACCTTACATCAACATTAAAAATAAATCTAGCACTGAAAGTTCAAGAAGCTGTGGTGAAAGCTCTTGTGTTGCTAATTCTTTTGCATTTGTGGTCATTTGGTGTTAAAGAACATACTGACCTTTTGCTGCATCCTTAGCATAATTTTCTCTCCTCTAAGACATTACCCTTCCTGTCTTGAACTAGAAGAGACTTATACATACTAAGGGATCTAATGTCAGTGCTGCTAGAGAGAGCTATGTTTATGCTGGAAACAGCCTGGTTGTTGAAAAAATACATTCTCCTTTTCAGGGCATATCTGATTATTGTGATATTTTTGTCTTTACATAGGTTAACTAGGTTATCAACTTAAGCCAGTCAGCAGAGCCATTGCCTCTAGTAGAACTATTCACGTCCTTAAGTGTGATTTGAAATGCTTTGTTTGGTTGAAGATCTGTATTTTAGGCTAGTGCTTATCTTGAATAATCATAGATCCTGCAGTCACTCTGAATGTAGAACTCAATGGAAATATTCCATTTTGAACATCTAAAGGACTAGGACTGGCGTTTGCTTGCCCAAACTTATATATTGTATCAAAGTACCATCCTGTTATTCTGTATGCAATATAACTGCAGTACTGTTTATACGAAGACCATGCAGCCATTAAATACTTGATGAAGATTGTCAAATGACTGCAAAAAGCAGCCATGCTACCATGCTACTTCAGTGCACAGGACCCCACAGCCCAACATTCTGTTTGCAGCAGAGGCCACAGGCCGATGCCTGGGGAAGAGTATGAACAGAACCAGCAGATGTTATTCTTTACCCAAATCCCTTTCCAAACTCCAGCCATTTTCAGCTCAGGGCATTTCTTAATACTGTTGCGAAAGTACATAGACCTCAGTATATTAGAACAAGGCACATGTCAAGGGCTCTGCTGCCCTGCCCCTCCAAGATTAGAAAAATAGGAATATGGGGCAGCCTGTGTGCAAGAGGAACTGTCAGGCTGCAGACAAATAGTCTGAGACTGGCTGTCACATCCGTCAAGTCTAGCATGATGGCTCAGCTCCAAGGACCAAACTCCTGCTGCTGTAGGGCAGAAGAACTGGATAAATAAGATCCAGAAACCCCAGGCTCTTATATCATTGTTTTCCTTTGGCTAGATGTACACATGCATAGGTATTTGCCCCGGTGTGCACAGGAACACAGTGTTTCCTGGTTTTCCCTATTTTCCTTCTTTCATAAATCCAAAAAATCACTCAGGCTTGCAAGAAGCAATTTTCCAATCTTTATCGGAATCCTGCCCTGCTTAATGCCTGCTCTGCCCAATAACAGCCTGTGAAGAAAGGCCTTAGGTTAGCGTGCCACTGTCTGGATCCAAACAGACAGGCTTCCAGTGAAGAAGATCTGTCTGAAGACAGACTGAACAACGACTATTTCTGGTTTCCAGTCCGACATCTAGGGGACCATGACCGCGAAGATGCCTTGAGTACCTCTCAGACACCAGCCTCCAGAAACTGTTTTCTGTCTCATCAGAGTCCCTCGCTGCTGGAAGCGCAGCTGAGCAGGGAAAGGCCCCAGAGGCTGCTGAGACGACACCTACAAAGGGACCTGGCCAATCTCTTTATGGCTGGCGTGTGAACCGGAAACTGAGACCAAGGCATGGTAGTGTATACCGACATAAGGGACTGGGTAAAGATGTCAGCACACTCTACAGTGACAATAGGGACAGACATTATATTTTTTATATAAGTCCGCTGGCAGCAATGATGGCAGGAGTCTATCTGTCTATCTCTAATGGGCTTTATAGCACTATAAGTCACATCAACTTTCCCTGATATCCTGGGAGGCTCCTTTTCTATTGGCTCATTTGATCTAGCTCCTTACAGTCCGTGACAATCTGTAGGCTCTGAAATACTGACATCATTTACTGGCCGCTTAATGGGCTAGATGCTGAGGGTGTTGTTTCCTGCTGGAGAATTGGCAGCGTAAATAAAATGCATTGGAGACGCATTGGTCTCAAAATCACACAAGGAATACATAGTGTCAGTTCTGCAGTTACACTCCTCAATTTTTTTGTCAGCAGCAGAACTCAGGAAGGCAGATTGTGGGCAACATTTGCTGCCATTCAGCCTCCCCTCATATGTTTTGCCATGGTTCTTCTCTGCAGCAGCATGCCATAGTATGGTGAGATGCGAACACAGCAGCTTGCTGTGCAGAGCCGTTTCCAGCCTTTAGCTGCTTCTACATCTCCGCGTCTCAGGCATACATTGTTCCTCCCCACTCCCGGCTAGACCTTGGTCTGTCTGACCCCAGATCGCCTGCACCTTGTCTACTACACAAACTGTCCTTACTTTAATCTCTGCTTTAGTCACTATGGTCTCACTATATTCCTCACTCAATTCCTGTTATGGAGTTTCCCAGTCCAGGCTCTCAGCACTCGCTCTAATCTAACTTTAACAACTACTGTCAGCCAGTCTAATCCCACTCTCCAATTCTTGCATGAGGGCCTGGACACTAACGCAGAGCATGTGGGAGATATCAGGGCTCTCTCACCCATTGCCAGCACGGGGAATTCGGTTCCAAACTGCCTGGGTGGGCTCATCAGTGAAGTCTCAGTTGGAATTAAGGACCTCTAGATAAAAGAGTTTCAGACAACTGGCATCAAGAAGATGAGTAACACCATTTAGGTTAGATGTTTAGGCTGGCAGTCACAAGTTAGAGACCTTCTCAGTTGAATGGTGACTGAAGTGCACTGGGGATCAGGAATGCTGCTTAAGAAAGAGGGAACAAATTGTGGTGTTATGTTGAGCTAGGAGCTGATGATAAGGAGGTTAAATTAGCACCAATAAGGTTCAAACTAGACCACATTTCCTTGTTTGCTTATGCTGAGATAGATAATAAAGTCCAGCCTTACTAAAGTGAAATTATTTCACACCTACTTTATTCACTTACAGAGTAGTCTGGCTGCACTGTCAAAGAATGGTTGCCTTGGTGTGTTTTGACAAGCCCATATTGTACGCTTCTTAGCACCTCATCTTTTAGGTGTATACAATTTGATGAAACAAATATGTTATGCCCTTTCCCTTTCTAGAATTTCACATTCCTCCTTTCCTCTCTTTTCATGATAGTTTAATAAAATTCAACTGACATCGGGTTCACATTTCCAGCATTGTATTTAGACCTCTTCTCTCCTTTCCTTTCTCTACATTTGTGGCTAACTACCGCAAATATTAATAATTAGGAGATTCTCTGAATTTTCAGATCAGTGACTTCCTGATGGAGTAATTTCCTTTTTTCACAGTCTTCTTAAATCCACTCCAGGTACTGGGTCTTTTGCATAAAATGGATTTAAGACCACTGTAACAATGCTTAACTCTGCTGTTTATTTTATAAAAGACAATAAAATTAACTGAACATTTCCCTTAAATAAGGACCTTGGCTTGGAACTTTAAGGAGATACAAATCACCGCAAAACATAGAAATCTTGAGATGTTCATTGTGATTTACTAAGAATGAAAAAGCCACGTATAACTGATATTTCTTTATGTGACATTACCATTATCTCTGACATGCTCCAGTGAACTTTCCTAACAAACCGAACAAAAAAAGAGACCTGCTGACTGGTTCAAAAGCACGGACGGTCCTTGCTCAGTCACAGTTAATGAAAAAAAATCCCTTTTAGTTCATGTGAACCAGAATTTTGAGCTCCAGTTATAGAATATCATTGGCAGAATAGATTAAAGAATTTTTTTTATTGTTGTTTTTCTTGTCTTTCAAAACAACTTTGTTGCCAGTCAAGTATTCAGAACACAAGTACGGAGCAGCAGTTTTGTTATTAAAGTGGTGGAAAATAAACAAATGCAAACACAGAAGTGTAAAGAAGTATAGTCAAAACCTTTTATTAGGCCACATAAAAGATCTTTATTTTTAAAATGTATTTCTTTCTGTAAAACTAGCCACTGATGTTTACAGATGATTCACTCCAAATATGAGCTACATTTGAACTTTGGTTGACAAAACACCCAAACCTGGCCCACACCTTGGCCTGTTCTGATTACATGGCAATTGCGTGGAAGGAGATACAGCCATCCAAAGCAGCTCCAGGTCTTTCCACCCAGGCATCTCCCATCCAGATCTGCTGGGAGACAGTGCTGCTGGACACTGATTTATAGCAAGAGATGATTCCTAGCTCTGAAAGCACTTCTTCCTTCCTCTGGCCCAGGGGAAGCCACACAAAGCTAAGCTGTTTGACTTTGCCTCGGGACAGAGTTGCAATGCTCATATATCCCAGCAGTGAATTCAGCTCAGAAGTGAGGTCAGGTTTTGTCATATCCTGAATGAACTTGAACCTGGCTGGGATCTAGTTTAGATAGTAAAGAAAGAAGAGGAAAAAGAATAACAATAAAAAAAAAAATCAACCAAAAAGAAACTACAGTGGGAAAAAAGCATATTAAAAAAAAAAAAGAGAAAAAAGGAAAAGAAAGGGAAAAAGAGAAAGGAAAGAAAAGGAAAAGAAAAAAAACAGTCTTCCCTGAAAGCACCCTGGAATATAAATGGACACCCTATACTTGCCCTTCTTCCCTTTGACTTGACAGCTGTGGCTATCCACGTCAATGGGGAGAGAGGATCAGGCCCCTGCCAAGCCTGTTTGTGTTTGTTTTTTTTTTTCTGAGAAGAGCTAGTAGTGAAGTTACTGTTAGCATTTTCTCTACCAAAATCTCCCCAGCACTGCCATGAGACTCACCTTCTTTTCTCTGCCTCAGTAAGCACAAATTCTTCAAAAGCTATTATACTCAGTGTGTCATAAGAACATTGTGTTAAATCTTTCCTTTCCTGTAATATATCTGCCATAGACTCTTGCTCTCTTTAAGGAACTTATTTCCTTAAATCTGGCCAAGTACATATCTCCATTCATGGGCATGGACTACGCTGAGATTTGGTCTTCACTGTTAAGTTGATGCAAACTGGAAACATTCTTTGGACATGTTGTGCTCTGGTGGCTGAAGATCCAACCCTATTTTAAGGGCCACTAGGATTGCACTGACATTAATTACTAAGTGGTGCAGAGCAAAACAGAAGGAACAAGTGTTTGATGTGTTGTAATTCTGTATGGTCTTAGGTGGTGCACATGGTATATGCACGTGGTGTCTTTCCCAAAAATTGTACTTGTGCAAATACCTGACCGTCGGCACGCACCACACACGCGTGAAGAGGTAATGTTGCAAGTGGGATGAGTCAGGAGCACTCACTCTGGTGAGTGACCTCAACCTTGGTTCCACCAGGAGGGAAACCATTTCCCAGCACAGCAGTCATACACGCTGGTACATCCTGCAAGACTCCAACTTTAAGCGAAAGGCAAATTCAACCCCTCTGGTATGCTAAATCAGAAACGTGCAGCCATTCTTCCCCCAGAGCAAGACAGTCATTTTGAGTTAACTTCACATGAGCCACTTAATGTCAGCAAAATTATCTGTTTCTCCCTAGATTGTGGGATAGGAGTAATCTATTAGAAGTCTACCACAGCTAATGGTTTTCTCTTTCAAGTTAGTGCATCCACAGTGACCAAAATGTTTGGAATATGATCCCAGCCTTTGTGAATACATTTCTTTGCCTCTTGATGGATAACCAAGAAACACATGATACACCTCCAGCAGTGTTGCTCAGTAAGAAAAATATGACTTTGAACAGGCACTAGCTTCATTTTGAATTAATTTTCAATAATTTTTTTTTGTTGGGAATTCATATCGAAGGGAAAATATTTCAGTCTACAAATGTTTACATCCTTTCCACTTTACACAGGAACTGTCACTACTCTGACAAAAACCTCATTTTTCTTAATGGGTTCAATCCACTGTCAGTGACATCAATGAAGTGCATTTTTCATCATTCTTAATGGGATCTGGACAAGGGCCTGTGTTTCTAAATAAAGCCAAATACTGGGTTGATTCTGTATTCAGTTATAGCCGTGTAAATTGGAAACCAGCCAGTTGGCAACTTCTTTTTTCTTTCCTCCTCTTTTGTGTTTTGCAGCAGAAAAAAACACACTTTATTATGGTTGAAAGGGTAGAAGAGCAAGATTACAAGGATGAAACTGCAATTCTCTTTTCAAGTGATGTTACACTTGATCTGTATGCCTCAACTCAAAAGGAGCTATATAAATTATCCTGAGTTCAGCATCTTGAATAATTTGCAGCAGCCTTAGGGTTGATATGACTTAAATTCAGCTGCACACATACTAAAAGAGACTTTTCTGTTGCTGACTATTGGCGAAGTATAACAACACTCAAACTGTACCTCTTAGGTGACACCTATGTACGAGGCAGAGAGAATGTGAAGTAAAGCTATCACATCTGTTCCATTCACCCCTTACCCTCGGGGATTTCCCTTCATTTATTTTCTTTGGCAAAGTAAAGAGATTTTTGCGCAGTCCCTGGCATCTCCATGTATCTGAAGAAATTTTAACGCAATCCCTGAATTTGACATACAGGTGGATTATGACAATGGCTTACACAACAGACAGCTTTAAAAGCAAGAATGACAATCTGTTTAGTTTTCAGATAATGACAGTTTTCTACACAATTCCTCACACATAAAAATGACAGAAAAAACCCTGTGGTCGAGAACGCGGTGAACATTGCCAATGACCTCTACTCCAGCTACCTCAAAAAAAGGGAAAAGACGCTCCAGTGCCTGTTAAAATTTCCTTTCTCCCCTAGTCTCTGCCAAAATTACCTCTCATCTTTAGCAAATGTTTTGTTCTCGTGTTTTGCATCTAGAAAGCTTGATAATAAGTTTCCCCACTTTATAAATTTTATGAGATTAAATCATCGGCAGCAGACTGGTAAACTGTAGTTTCATTCCCTCTCCTTAATTCTCTGCGTTCCTCTTTGAAAAATGATGATTGTGATAAAAAATCTGATGTCTCACCAGAAAATAATGGCACTCACGCACTCTGTATTTGTAAGTCTTTCCCTTATATGAAGATACAGAGATCAGCTTTGATTGTCTCTTGCATAATGTGCAGTTTATACAGTGAGGAATGGTAAAGAGTTTAAAGAAATTGCCACCTACAGGAAAGACGATATGATAGAAATCACAAGAAAAAGAGGAACTGGTGCGGGAGATGAGCAGACAGAGAAGAGCAGGCCTCTGAGGCGGGCAGGCACTGATTAATCCTGTAATCCTTTCACTCAGCAAAGAGGCTCAAGCAAATACTTTCTGCCGTCCTTAAGAATGTATCTCCACCAACAGATTCTCCCTGTATTGTTCTGCATTTATCTGTTAAAGTGTTCTCAAAACAAGATCTGATAAGGGCCTGTTTTCAAGCAGGGATAAATGAAATAGGGTAAAAATAAGCCCCTAAATAGTCCCTCACTGTTCCTTGAGCTAACAGGCAGCTCCTGTTGGTTTCCATGGGAGTTGCAAGCAATGGTAGAGCAATCGGAAAGAGTGTACACAGAGGAAATGGCCTTTTCTTCACCACTTTTCACGGCCTCGCCAGTCCTTTTGTGTGGACAAGAAGAATGGATTTTGTTAGAGATAGCCATGCCTGCTCACAACACCATTCAGCCAACTCCACCGAGGACGCCTGGCACTGCCATATGGCCAATGGGCAGCTCCTGTCCTCTCGGCAACTTCAGTTCAAACCTTCTAGGCTTCAGCAGATCCAGTCACGACATTTCGGAGACAGCCACATTTTAATAATTTTGAAAAAGGGACTGCGCAAAAGGCTCTGCTGGAATGCTTACTAGCGACTTATCGGAGTCAGAGCATGTTTGACAAGGATCCTGTAATTTTTTTTTAAGTTGTGTTTCAAATGATTTTAATAACTAAATAAGTGACAGAAACATCAGTATGAAATATCAGTTGTGGGATTATTTCCCCCCCACCCCGGGTATTAATCGCTAGCTAGCTAAACACTACAGAATAAAGAATACATACCTTTCCCAGGAAGAGAATGAGAAAAAGTTTTGACAGAAGCACAGTTTAGAAATACTTTTCAGAATACCTACCTACAGGACTGCAGGCTGAGAAAGACATTTTCAGGCAGTTGTCATGATGGTGATAAGATATGTCATTGACCTCCAAAATGGAAGTTCAAGTTACCAAATTTTCTGACTTCTGTCTTGAATGGAATTCAAGAGAAACTAGACCCCAATTAGAGATAAGTCCTACTCAGGCAGAAAGCATTATTGTTTGGGCTGTCATCCTGGCTGATGGATTTTCTCACTTGCAAGAGCTGTGTTTCATCAGTTAGTTTAATTCTTCCAGTGATAATTCGCTTTTTAATGGTGTTATGTTTTCTTTTGAGTCACTGACAGTTTCTCTTTGATTTCTAACGTATTTCTTTTGCTTAAAATTAAAAACATTTTGCTTGCTGCTAGGACTGAGTTTAGCTGCACATACTTAATAGGCAGTACATATTAAATAGGCAGTACATATTATATCTGTGTATGTCCCATCTCTTTCTTATTTGGGGCATTACACTTACCCTTTCCTGCTATTCGAAGTAATCAACACTCCTTATCTCTTCTTGTTTTCCATAGAAAAAAAGAAAGTGATGAATGAAGCAAGGCCTCACCAGTGACAGAACTTTTCCATATGGGAATGCCATCACATTCCAGTGCTTTCTAAGCTACGAGGTAACATTTTCAAAGGAACGCAGAGATTTTAGCCACCCATTTTCTGTGTTTTATAAGCTGAAAGAGTTTTTGAAAGATCATAGTGAGGGACATACCCCTTATGATGCCTAATTTTTCATTTAACATGACTTGATTTTCTTTATTCAAAAGCTTACAAATTCTGAAGAACAGCTTCTACTGATATGGGAATTTAAAGTATCTTTTTGTCTATATCTGCCTGATTATCTTTAGTTGACATCACACCCACAGATAATAAAATAATTATTCAATGCTTAATCTATTAGAAATAGTTCTTTTTAAACAATTTATTTGAAACTGGTAGATAAAAGTATAATCTAAGATCTCTGTTTTATTGGAGGCTGGCTGACTTTGTAACCTTGATAAATAGCGCTGTGTACTGAGCAGTCCATCCTAGGATTCATTATTGGTCTTGGACTTGGTGCCAAGCATAAAGTTCAGTCCAAACTGAAATGTTGTGAGGGAATTCAGGGAACTTTTGCCTGGAGTTCTTTATGAACAAGTCCCAAAGGAACATCATGAAAGGAAACGGATGTGAGAAAAATTAAAAGTGTTTTCCAAATTCCCGTCACTGCTGACTAAAATTGCATGTATTCCTGATATCCATGCACACAAGTACTCTGCACTTCCCTGCTTTTAGTATTGAACTCCTGCATCATTGTGCTTACACAACTAATTATTATTTACTTTTTGGTCCCAAAAGAAAAAGGGATTTTAAAAATGGAGATAAATCTCCCAGACAGGTTTTGCCCCTGCACAAGAAACACCGGCCACACGAAGCCTCATGAAAGGTTACCATAAAAGCTAAAAACAAACAAGGATTACTTGAAAATGTAATTGCTCAATATACCCAGAACTGCCAGCAGCAGTTTCCTCTTTAGGCTATTGACTTCATAACCTTACCCAACCCTTCAGAAATTTCCTGATCAACAAGACTTTTCGGAAGCTTTGTGAAGAAAAAAAAATTTAAAAAAGGCATTGGTTTTAATCAGTTTCCTTAAGACTGAATCACTTCATAAGAACTCAGACTAAACAACTATAAAAGTTACTAAAAGTAAACCAGTTTATCCCTGTAGAGCAATAAAGGCAAACAAGCAGACAGGAAAGCTAGTTGGAAATAACCTCTTTAGACTATCAAATTGAAGGAAGATTCAGATATCTATGGAATATCTGTTTTTCTGTATTAGAAGAAAAGATGCTGCAAAGCTTTTACTTCTTTATTTTATTTTCTATTTTAAGTAAAGGTTTCAGAGACACGAGTATAACGTAGTTGAAAGATTTCAGACTGAGAAGGTTAATTTTTCATGAAAGTCAGAGTCATGATTATTCCTTTTCTAATTGAGCATGCTTCGTGAAGAGCTGAGAGAGCAGATGATGCAGAACTTCCTTCTCCTCCAGAGGGTTATCTGTGTTGATCAGATACAAGCACGTACAGAAACATTCATTTTCAACCAGGCGCTCCCTATTGCTTTTCCTTTTTTCTTTAGTTTTTTGTTTCCATACTGGAGTTTACTACCTCTTATTTTGCTTGAGAGAAAAGTTAGGACCTTTCTAAGGGAAGAAAATAGTAATTAAAATAAACAAAAGGCAAGACACTACCAGCAATTTTCAAACAGAACTAAAGTTAAATTTGTGCATTTCCTTTAAAAACGCATGTCCTGTTCTAACACACCCTGGGTTTATCAGTTACAAGCTGTTAGGTATGCTTAGAAGACTTTAAAGTAGATCACTTAAGAGAGTCAAGTTCTGTACTCACTTTTTCTAGGATTTTCATTTTAACGAATATTTGACATTGTGGTTTGAGAACACAAAGCAATTTCTTCCTGGTATTTCACATGACAGACATAGCTAATCTCTCTTTCTGCCTTCTCATTCCTCTCCCGACAGCAGGGATGGCTGCAGAACCATCAGCCCCAAGAGCGCTGATTGAGCTACAATAGGTGCTGCTCTTTAAAACACATTTTGGAAAAGATTTGTTTTTCTTTAAACCTTAACGTCTTTGTCTTGCTGCTTCTGCTTTGATAGCCTATTGCAAACTTCCTGTCTACCTGCCACAGGCATTTGATTATAGCTTTTCCACCCATCCAAAGTATAATGAAATTCCTGCCCTGAATGCCGGGGGTTGTGAGATGAAGGAAGAAAACAAGCTCTTGTTTTCCTGCCTGGAAGTGGCTGCAGCCAAAACCAACACAGATTCCTCTGGTGCCACGTCTGTCACCAGCAGTCACGCTCCTTCCAATGCTGCGTTCACCGCCTGCCGCTGTTATTTGGAAGAGGGGGCTCCTCCATTGGCGCAGCAAGAGGTGAAGTCAGAGGGGCAGCGGCGGCTGCGGGAGGTCGGGGAGGGCTCTCCTGGCAGACCGGGCTGGACACGAACAAACGGGAGCAAACAGATGTTACACAACCCCAATTTTTCTAAAATCCTTTTAGCGACACAGGGGGACCTTGGCAGTCCTAAGGCATTTCATCAGTCAACCTTTCTATAAACAAATATGTAATTTAATTTTAAGTGTCATTTCATTCCAGGGTTCAGTTTCAGGTTGCTCTCACATGGGCCCCTTCATGGGGGAGATTTGTGAATATGCAAGAAGTAAAAGATTTGTGAATACGCAAGAAGTAGAAGAGGACAAAAAGTTCACTGGATCCCCAAAAGTACAGTCCTGTTTTGAATAGCAAACCATGAACCGGAGGAGGACCAGGACTTTCTTCCAACAGTGATGGATGGAATGGCAAGCCTTGTTCTATAACTAGGTAAAACATTCCCTGCAAAACTCTTGATCAGCCAGGAAATTCATTTTCTGTGGTCTTACCATCCTCCATTAGAGACCCAAAAACCTTTTGAGGATTTGAATTACAAAACCTTGTAGCGTACAATAAACCACTGCAACTAGAATAAAATATCTTCATATATGGAAGAGAAAATGCTGGTATGGAAACTGAGGAGTCATAATCCTTCTCTCACTTATATAAAACAAATCTATTCCTGCTGAGAGAATTTCAGCTCATAGGCCCAGAGTTAGAAATGCAAGGCTTCGGACTGATACGCTTCTTTTTTCTTCCAGTTCAAGGGCATCACAAAGACTGAATGGGTTTGGTTTCCTCAGCCAGGAATTCCTACAACATAGGCTATTATCTGCTGAGTCACAAGCATCCTCATTTTTCCTTTACTTGCCTTTTGGAACGGATGGGCAACAAGAAGCAAGGTACTGAAGCTGAGGTCTGATACCAAACCCCTGAGGGTCAGCAGGCAGTTTGTCCCTCTATGTGGCACCTGGCTGCAACTGTCCCCAGAAGCATTCATTCTCCATAGGTTAAATTATCCTATAATGCAAAGTCACTTTTCACCAGGCAAAGGTAGAAAATAATAAAGAGATTACAAATACAGCTAAAGCAAAACATTGTGAAAGGCATCGGGGAGCTCGCTTATAAATTTATGCTCAAATTAGGTAAATTATATGAAGATTGTCACATCCCAGAAAAGTTTCTCTTTCCCAGTCCAACCGTTTTTCAGGCACAATTCAGTCATGTCCCAAAGAGGAGGAAATGTTATTTCCTAGTCATTTGAATACCTCGATTCAAGAAGGGAAAAAAACCATATCTGACTGCCACCTCTGTTTCTCCTAGTGCTTTGTTTTTAAGTTTTGATACCATTAACATGTTACATATGACCTCATTCTTTGACCAAGGGGTCAGCACATAAATGCAATTATATTTTACAGCTTCCCTAGATATACCGTGTAACTCAATATTGCTTCATAATCAGTTCTTTTGGCAAATTTAACGGATATTCAGACAGGATTTAAGGATGCTATAATCAGGTTCATAGCTGTGGGTGGAAAGGAAGGAAGTTTGAAGATATTTTTAACATATCATACTAACTTCAAGTTGCCGTGAGTGCAATACTCTCGCTGCAGTCATGTTTGACTTGGAGCAGAGCAGATTAAAAGTCATATCCCTGGATATTGGTCAGTGCAATTAATCCCCTCAAATAGATGATCATGTAGTATTAGTTTCCAGAAAATTTATTCGAGACAATTCTAAGGAGGTTCAAAGTTTACATTTAATTTTAAGAAGTGGGTTTATTTGACGTTTACTTGAATTAGTCGAAGGTCTTGCAAATTGATGTGGGCTAGAAACCTGTGGGAACAGCCTTTCATTATCTCTCCAACACTTATGCCACGTTTCTCTGCCACAATTACAGTATGTCTTTCTTAAGGTTTTTCAGGGTAACAAATTATATCCTTAATCTAAGAATGGAAATGAAACAAGTTTTAAAGAATATGTTAAAAAAAGACATTTGAAACCCAAATTACGCCCATCCATAATCTCAAAGGGTATTTACAGTCATATAAAATTGTCACCATCTAGTATAAAGATGTATCCTCAGGTGTAATTGGAATTAAAGCATGCATTTACTTTTCTGTCTGCGTATTAATCTGGTTAGTGTAACAGACCAATCTGAGAGGGTGAATTAGATTTTTCTCTGATATTACTCCATCCACAGAACTGGTTTAACAGTATAATCATGCTTACCAACGCTTAAAACTTGGAGGTGTTTCTGTTTCATGCCCTAATGATGGTGTCTGAGCCAAAAATACCACCCGACTTCAGTCCTTGTAGGATTTGGTAAGAGGCTGAATGGAGAAATTCCCATATTAGCAAACAGTTTGAACGTCAAGCCACTGACATAGGACTCCACTGCCATGTTTTGGAATCCCTTCAGGTGTCCAGTTCTACAGAGTCCCCAAAATATCAGAGCCATTCTCCTTCAGGGTATTGCCCTGTAGTGGATGTACTAGAAACTTCCTGAGCTAGAAACAGAAGCTCAGTATGAAACGATGCTTTGTTCTCAATATAGGAAGGAACATATAGACATTCAATAGTGCATTATAAAGAATCACTTATATATCCGATATGTATCAGTCTAGTCTACTGAGAAAAAAGGAAGGAATTTATTTTGTAGACATAGAAAAGATTTTTTATACTTGCATTTAAAATTTCCCAGGTGTTTTCAATTTCAAGACGACAAAGATAGATGCATCTAAACAAGATTTTTTTTTTTTTTTTAATGAAGCTGGTGGTGTCTTTTCTGTCCAAAATTGATTCCTAGTTCTTGGGAAATTCTTAGTAAACCTCTGATGGAAAAAGAAGGAGACAGATTTCTGCTACTTTGAGACAGCAGGCGTTTTTTTGAAAAATAAAGTACCAGAATGTCAGACTGAGAATGCTCTTGGAAAGGACATTTCTAGCTTAGAAAGAGGTCACGTTAAAAACAACAACAACAAATTTACACATTTTTAAAAGCCATTAATACTCATTTTGCTCTTAGTCTCGGTTCTTATTTTTATTTTTTTTTTAAATTCTGAATAGGCACGTATGTAATTGTTGCAGATCAGAATGCAATTAATGCTAATACTTTTCTTGTTACATGTCTAAAGACTGAGTATCAGACTCCTTTTAAATGCATGAATGCAAGAGGGCCCTTTTCCCTAGGGGAACAAAAAGCAGAGCCAGTTCATATTAGTTATGAATCTATTCTGGCACGAAGTTAGACCATTTCACTCTGGACGTCTCTCTCTAGCTCAAGTAATAAAGACAGCTCTGGAAATCCAATTACCGTCCCTTGTCTGAAATCTTTTAAAGAACTTAGAAAAGGTCTCAATGAGAGCGAGAGACCCAGAAAACATATTTTAAAAGTTTTATATTTAAAGTTTATGCTTGTATCCTTACTGTTTAGAGTTCGGAGTTTAAGTGATGTGATTCCCAACATAAATGCACTGTATGTTATGACTGTTAAGTCAATTACTGATTTTTTTTTTTTCTGGCTACAGCACCAGGGAAAATATGTATAGGTTTTCTGCATTCTGTTTGCAGCTCTGGTATTGACTTGCATCTCAGTCCAAAAGGCAATGGAAACACAGTCATGTTTACCAAGAGGACAAAAAAAAAAAAAAAAGTTGTTAAGAACAGGAAGAGATAAGCATGATTTCACAAAATTACTTTTGCTTTTATTCTTTCTAAAATAAGAGTGAAAGCGTGTGGGAAGAACAGGTGTAGAAACGCATGTTTTTTAAATGGGGACAGAAGGCCAGTTTCAAATCACAGCAGGGAAAACTATCAAAATTGAGGTGCTTGTTCAGTCAAAACAAATAGGCACATTTTAAAGATGGAGTATTTGCAGCGGCCATTTCAACCTAGAGAAAGGTCACTAGACAAATAAATTCAGAGTAATATGTTATGCTCGGAAAATGTAGGAGGAGCAAACAAAAGAAAATTCACTGCATAAGTAGATCTGATATTTGTTAAACATCTGAAAGTGCTTTGGTGAAACATTCTGTGCTGGGGAAAAAATGATTTATGGTATAGATAGAATGATTTGATAATTTCGACTTAGATATTGTGATGGGGAGATGCAATATGAATCAAATGCAAGTGAGTGAGTTAGTTCCCATAAGCTACCCACAGCCATGGCTCTAGTGATTATACAATTTATGCGTGTATGTAACTAGCTGGCCACACACGATACACTGCTCAGTGCTGCCGTTGTCTGTGCTTTGTCAATTAAGAAGGACTTACTGCCCAGGTATTTTCTTACTAGCTTTCTTTTTAGGGGTACTGAATTTCAAACCAGAGACTTCCTAAATGACTTCGAAGATGACCTCCTAAGTCCCTTCCAATGCCTACAATTCTGTGACTCACATTTACTTTTCAAAATGAAACAGGAACCGTGTCAGTGCTGCTTCTCCCAAACTGTAGAAGTCATCACACCTTCATCTCAAATCAGTGCTCACAGGCAGAGCCAATTTAGAATATTCAAACATGAGAGCACCCGTTTTAGCAAGATTTACAAAGAAGGAAATCTTAGAAAAGAACATGTATTTTTGTCATGGGAAACTCCAAGTCCAGGACACTCTGCTGGGAAGGAAGACGTACAAGTTCAGGTATCAGGTCTGTTGAGCTGCAGCAGAGGACCCATGTCTCTGAGATCACAAGGAAGTATCCAGATCCTTAGTTTACACAATCCTGCAAAATCTGGTGTTTCAAAAAACAGCCTCTAGAAAACCCAGGCTTAGGACAGGAGACTTGATGATTTATGAAACAAGAACAAAGACAAATAAAAACAGGCACACCGAGAAGGACAAGTCCAATGAGTCACCTTCTGCTCATTTGTACACCTAGGGTTACTCACAGGGGTGCTGCAGTAATAATCATAGACAGACATTAACCAGGCAAAGGGGCCTGTACTGTGTCAGAAACAGATAATTGTTAGTATTTGCACAAAACAGCTCAGCTTTAGAGAGTTTATCCTTTTAAACAAAAACTAATCTGTCAGAAGACTTCTGGTGACCTATAGGCATAACAAGGTTATTTGCAGCAGTCCCTAGTGCCAGTGTTGCCACAACCAGCCTTCCTCACTGGAGAGGTTCATTGCAGGATGCATTTTATACAAAGTAGATTATCTCCCAATTCTGAACTCTCAAAGGCTTCAGAAGGTATTAGAAAAATACCAGAAAACGATTGCAAAGTTGTTTAACATAAAAAGTAAAAAAAAATAATATTTATTTTTAAATCATATTACACAATAGACAGGATCCTGAGATCCTACCTATCTTTTTACCCCATATGAAGGTAAATGAACCAGAAAGAAAATCCTCTATAAACATAGCCTAGAGTTGTCTACTTTTATGGCCCAAAGAGGCTTAATGCTGAATCCTGCCATAGGGCCACTCAATCCATTCTCCCTGATTGAAAGGTGTTCAGGCTGGCACACACATAACATGGTAATATCCTCAAACAGGGTACCTCACAACATTGTATAATAACCTGGTTTATTTTACTTTTATATTATTTCTAAACATTAACATTAAATTACATATTCTGTCATGTTATGGGATGGTTTTCACATTACCCTAACTTCCAGTTTAGAGAAATAAGAAACATTGAAAACATCAAGAGAGGGCAGTCCAGGAAAGAAGGAAGGGAGGTTGATCTTATATAAGGGTGACCGAATCCGAAGGTTGGTGTTACTAAATTGAACATCTTAAAAAAGAACAAAGGTATGAGAAAATGGCAGCGAGACTAACGTTACGTGACTACAGGACTAGAGAATAAGAGAGCCAGGACTGCTGCGTAGGTGGTCTACCAGTAATCTAGTATCTGGCCATGAGGCAATGCCATTTCCAGTCTGAGCTTTGTCAAAAGTAGATGTTAACATGAGGCCCTCACTCTCATTAATCTTTCGGCTCCAGGTCTCTGTGTAGCATTTTTATTTATCGCCATTCTGGGGGGGAGAGGAGGGGGATAATCATCTTTTACTAACAAATACTGCAAAAGAGGTTTCTTTCTAACTGCAAATTACTTTGGGGATCTGCTTTTGACTCACAATGTGAGTAAGAATGGGAAATTCCAATATTTTGTAACTTTAATTTCATTCCAGTGACCTGCAACCAGAAATTCCAGGAAAGTTCCCTATTGGAAACTTGGTTTCTGGTGTTTGAGAACACCGTGCATGGTGAGCCAGCTGACCTCCCTCGATTTTTTGTTCCCTGACTGAGCCTGTGTGTGGGTTTGGGCTTTCAGAATGGTTGCTCACAGGCAGAGGTGACGAAGTCTCTTTCTCCTCCCTGTGTCCACCTACTCTTTATTTCCACAACAAGCAGAGGCTGAACTTTAATGCAGAGCTACTTCTGACCTGCTGCAGATTACAACTGAAGGTGAACCCAAGCTGGCACCAGTTTGCGACGTAACCTGCCTGCGTTGGTGAGACACAGCCTTCCGATCCCCTCTTTGAAGCTAAGATATTGGCAGCTGTGGTCAGGTTTTACAGCTCTCCAGCACTTGAATTCAGCCTGGCCAGATCTGCTTCAGACAGCTGGGCTGTTGAAACCCAAACTCCTGTGAAAACATCAGGGATACGTATTGATATTGCCAATCTGCCTGCTTGGTGGGCCCTGCAGGAACTCAATTAATTATACCTACCTGATTAAAGTTCAGTAAAGTGCATATAGTTTCATCAACAAGAAGTTAGGAAAAGTGCTTAGTTTTGGTGAGAAAATATTGGTCCATCTTAAACTAAAGTTAAATACCTAAATCATGCCTGCACCTCTCTTCAAAATACTGGATAAAAGAAAATTTGGTCTCTCAGAAGCATTCCCTCAGCTTCTTCCAGTTCTCCTTGAAACACCTCTTCAGCAGCATAAGCAGCGAGTTACTATTTAGGCAGATGAGTTCATTATTGGCTTGTTTTTTTAAGAATGACTCTGTCACGCAGCAGTTATGACACTACTTTTCCAGATTTTCATCTAAGCCAGTTTTGCTTCTTATTGAATTGCCAGCACTTTAGGACTAACATTTTTTTATTCTTCTGAGTTTGTAGTTATATGTGTTTTTTAACATAATAGTAAGCATAATAACATAATAATTACACTAACATAATAATAATATATGTTGTGTTTGGCTTTGGGTGTGGCTTTTTTTTCACAAACAAGAAGCATCCAAATATACCCTCCTGAACTGCAGTACGGAGGTCCTGGAATATTAATTATGTGTAGCTCATTTCAAGATTCCAAGATATCGTTGTAACCATCCTGGTTAAATCCATCCCACAAGTAGAACATAATCTGGTGAGTGGCAAGAGGTTAAAGAGACAATTATTTATCCTACACTGTCTTAAACTAACTTTGGAGATATGCTTCAATCAGATTTTTAATTAATATTTCCCTTAAGTGATCTCTATTTCCTTAATGACTTTGGCTATGTGTTAGCAAAATTTTCTGACGGTGGAGCTGGGGGGAATTAAGCAGAAAGAAGAGAATAGTTTATTATACATGAAGTGATTGTGAGGCTTAGAAAAATAATAGTGAAAGAGAAGATAGTATGAAACCTAAACTCAGAGAAAAAGGTATTAATAAGAATTTCTGCTATGAGCCTATTAGGATTAGGCCTATTAGGATTTGCAACACAGAAAAGATCTGAATACATTAGTGGCATTGAGGACTAACAGTTTATAAGGTTTCCAAATAGATTTAGTATTTCAAGCAGTGACAGAGAACTATTAAAGCAAGTTAAAATCTCATCTGGAATACTGTGGGCAATGTTCCAGGAAAATAATTCTAAAATACAGCCTTCAGGTAAGATAGGTCTCGACGATGCAGGAAGTCTCTTCTAGGTACACATTTCTATGCCTCTTGGCAAACTTCAATGTATAATTTCATTATTTAATCTTCACTAAAAGCCTGTCCAGAAAATCAGGGAAAAATACTTTTAGCGTTTTGACTTGAGATGGGGAGCAGGGAACACTGGTATTAAAATAACTCCTTATTTTCCATAGGCATCAGTTTCCCCATCTGAGAAACAACGAAGTTATTTTCCCAGTTTTGTAAACATAATTAAGCTAATTAAATACTCATCAGTCTGAATGATGAATTAAGCACACTTTGCTCTACCTCTGTCCAATATCATGACTCATGACTCTGCCTAATACTACAACTGAAGAAAAGAAAAACATCTAGCTTTAATCTAGGCACTGGCAGCACCTAAACTTACTATTGTCTCCTTCTATGAGCCCTTGAAATGCTTCAGGTGCCTGGGGCGCTGCTTCTATCCAGAACCGCTCTGGACTGGGCAGATTGCCAGGCTTCCAGGAGGTCAGGAGACTAAGCATTTCTCCATCAAAACTAGACAGGACCCAGTACACAGCACGTTTCAGGGAATTCCCAGTGTACACTGTTACGGTTTGAGAAAACCCATAACAATTTCCTGTCATTTAGGCAATAATTCTATCACCCGATGACCCCTCCCCACCTGGGAAGGGGAACTGGGGAAAACAAGGAAACACAAGGGTTGAAATATAAATAGATTTAATAGGATAAGACTAAGTAACTAACAGTAACACTAAAGAACCAGTATTAATCCTGGTACTAATATAAGATATACAAGAATTATACTCAGACGGTTTTCTCAGTAGGAAGCCGTGCACTCCCAGCAGTGGACTGCAAATGTTGGACGCTGCGAGCGCTGCGGCTTCAGGAGGAAGGGAAGGGCTCAGAGGTCTGGCACCGGGGCAAGAAGTTCTCAGGATCACAGCCATCAAGGGAGAGACAGACTACACAGCAAACTTTCTAATTTATATTGAATGTGACATTCATGGTACGAAATAATCCTGTTGGCCAGCCTGGGTCAAGTGCCCAGGCCTCGCCCCTCCTCATCCCTGCACCTGGTGAGGCTCGAAAACACTGAGACTTTGAATCCCACATAGCCTACCTGGCTATAAAGTAAATATTTTCACAAATTCAGACACTAAAGTCTTCTAAAAGTGCAGTTTTCCCAAGCATTAGAAGTGAAGTTAGTCCTGTGTTGCTCAACCCAGGACATACACCTACAATACAAGTCCTTTGCAATACAAAACTACAGAAACTACAGAAATATCCAAAGCCTTTCTTGTTAAATACTTGTCGCTGTGCAAATGATGCAAGATTATATGAGAGAAAAAACCAGGAACACGATCTACTATCTACTTAGGGCACTGAAGAGAGAAAACAGAGTTGGGAAATCCTAGTTTGAGGTTCATAGTTTCCACTAAACTCTAGCAAGAAATACGCAAGTAGGGGTTTAGTATTCCCTTGTCCACACTGAGCGACGTTAACTAGACTGAGGGAGACAATGCTTCCTTCCTCTCATTCAGTGAAACTGGGATTTGCTACTAAACACTGATATCGCTTTAATAGGTCGTGTAGAGAACATCTCATTCTCATAGCCTCTCAGAGGAGGAGATGATTAGGCCACCATCAGTTTAAGAAGATAGTTAATCCCAGATTTTCTGTTTACTAAGTACTCAAACCACTAAGCCAGCAGTGGAGGGGGCTCCCTACTGGGCAGGCAGGGCAGGCACATCCTTTGTGCTTGTCCTGTGGGTGATTCATGTGGTAGGAGGACACCTCCTGATGCACCAGGGACGGATCTAATATATGGAGACAAAGAGCCTGAAAGCCGAATGACGCAGTGCCTGTTTCAGCCCTCAGCTAGAAAGTATGATAGGATAATCTCCTGAATGAATGGCCAATTCATGAATCATATGACTTTTTTTTGCAATTTTCCAGACATCCTTTTGGAAATTTTCCAGTCATTGGAGTGTCTTTTTATCCCCAAATACCACAAAAGATTAAGGTGATTGAGAAATCCTCTCTGCAAAGTGGGAGATTATTTTTAGAAAAACCTTCAGATGTCAGCTTTAATAAGTACATGATGCCTGATCTCCATGGTCACATTGTGATGTAACTTAAAATGACCTGCTAATCAGACAGAGTATTATTTTTAGGAGAAGATTCATAATGGAATTGAGTATTGTAGCACCTTATTTAAATGTTCTGTCATCTGGTGGTCTTTACAGCCCTGAGTTAAGTGCAAAGGCTCCCCTGCATGATACGTAAGAAGAACTGCTACATAAAATTTGGATTCTCAAGAGTGCATATTCTGAGAAATAAATTGCCATAGCTAGCTTGGAGGTAAATATACAAGGTCACATAACATTGCCTCTCTGCCTGTTTATGGCACGTCGGATAGGTGTGTTTACAGCTGAAAATATTGCCATAAAAAGAAAGTCTTCTTAGGGCCTAGAATCTCTTTGTTTAACTGCACGTACATTTAAATGAGAGATGGAAGAGCAGTTGCTTCTACTTTCTGATCAGTAACTCAGTGATTACTGTCACCATACACTTCTTGGAGACCCAGGCTCACCGCATTTCTCAGCCTTACTGAGTTTTAATCTATGCTTCCTACTACAGAGCTTTAAATACTAGGCAAGGCTTTTTTGGTAAAGGAGTGTTTTTTCTCGTTAAGGTGCTCTTGAGAGGTGGGTTCAAATCCATCTTCTGGACTAAAGGGCTTTCTAGGTATTGTGAGAAAGGGGGCACTGGGACACCAATTTTTTTAATTGTCCACCCACTCTTTGAGTCCAAACCAGCAAGATTCACAACACCGCAGTCAGTCATACGGCAAAAATCAGGTCTGAAGGATTTTACTGAGTGTGTAGAACAACAGAGGTGGTTCATCATAATAAACCTTCTTTTGGTGGTGAGGCAGCAATGCCTTTGGGCACTCCTTTGATGAGTAGACTTTTATTAGGAAGCCTCGTTCTCCTGATTTGCAGAGAACCAATGCATTTTAATATGATCGTTATTTGGAGGGCCAATGTGATTCTAGTTAATTAAAATTTGCCAGCTGGTTGGATATGAGCCCTCCTCACTGAATGTTCATATTATATTCTGTTTGTAAATGTGCACTAGGACACATCCTGTCCTCGTTTCACAGCTGCAAATAAGTCAATTCTACCTTTTTGGTAGTGCCAAAGCAAGGTTCCTCATCTGCTTTTTCAAGGTTCAGATTTTAAATGGCATCATGTGGTTAGGTCGTCTGAGTTCTGTACACGTAGGCTGAATCGTGAAGCTGAGCACTTATTGTAAGATACTGTTCTTGCCCTCAGCCCCTAAGGCGCCAAACAGCTCTACCTTCCGTTCCTTGGTGATTTTACATTCCAGTCTTTTAATCAACATGCTGTTTTGTACCACATCATACACTCAAATTTCTGTGAGGCATTTTACATCAACACTATTACTTTCAGCAACTAAGTGTGTAATCTTATTAAAAAAAAAAAAGGGCCCAATTAGCTTGTCAAATTCTATCTGCCATAAACAGTGCTGAATGATTTCCATTAATGGATAGAAATACAATCACCTTTAGTTCTCTATTAATTTTCAAAGTCAAGCTAACACATCGCTTCTGACTTGGATTGTTCTAGTCCCCTTTTTTAAGTAACTGGGGATTTACTGTTAAGAACTTCAAATTTAATTTGCCACAGGACATGATGTGGCAATGTCTATGTTATATCCCTTTCCCATTAAGGTAGAGTTATAATCACTTGATTTTCCAATTTTACAAAACTCCTCCTTTAGTCCAAGCTTTACAAAAAAATAACACAAATATTGAAATTCCCTTCAGACAAGTTTCTTGGGTTGGGTGCAAGTCGGTGAAACCTGCTGCCTTAGATGGTTATTTTTAGTAGCTGCTGCTTACCAGCCTCCTCGGATACTGTGGAATAGAAAGCATACAATGTCCATAGGAGATGCTGTATTAACACAAACTTTTCCATAACTGCAGAAGCATTTGTTTTTCAGTTGATGTGAATATCAGGAGAATTTAGTAGGCTGAAATATAAGCATTTTGCAGCGTAATTTAGATGAAGGTAAACTAAACTTACATTGAGTGGACAAAACGTATGATTCTAAAATTCTGTTAACAGAGCACCATGTAGGAAAGCCTAAACTAGCCCAAACAAGTCAGCTACACAGACTAACAGCTACAGCCCTAAAAGCACAAAACTCTTCCCTGGTGAAATAGCTCAGTGGATGAATGGTTTCCATCTCAAGCAAAGTGTTGGGTTGAGCCAGTTCTATCATTCCCAGAATTTTAGATAATATCTTAGCATAATGCCTCAAAATCCCATGGTGATGAAGTTTGTTCCAAATAAGCTGCTGCCTCCCCACACAGGGCTGCTGTGTACTGTGTGGGACTGCGGACTGCCCCACAATCGTTGTAATGTTCAAACGGAGAATCTGGAGGAAGCCGTTGCGGGGAGGTGCATGATTAGGCTGGATTTAAGTTGAGCTGGACTAGATGGAAAAACTCAAGCTGTCTGAGAGGACCGATACCTCCTGAAGGCAAACGCAGCACTGCAAAGATGTACCAGCTGACGTCCTAAAAGAAGCACAGCCATGCTAGCACAACTTTGCATGCTAATTGGTTAGCACTTGGTTAATCCTCATAGTGATTTCTCTGGAGTGAAATTTTCCATTCTGCTTTCATTTTTTGCAGCTGTTTCAGCAGTTCTTAGTGAATATATGTCAGATGTCACTTGGTGGCTCTTACACTTCACTCACTTCAGTTTCTGTCCCTGATATATCAGGGGTGAGTGATGAGTGACTACAGAAAAGGGAATGTGTTGCTGGGAGGTTTTTGGTGGGTTTTTTTGGGTTTGTTTTTTTTTTTTTCCTTCTGGATGTTGCAACCTGCTGTACATTAAAATGAACAAGTTCACATCTGCAAAGTGAGGCATGAATGTTTATTTTATACACTGAATACTTGACAGATTCTCAAGCTTATTAATTTTCAAAATATAGTTTATTATATTTCTTATTTTCTTTGTATGGTGTCATTACAAGTCAGAACCTGATTTAATAACCTTGAAAACAAAAATGATATTATTTAGCAGCTGCAAACATTGTTCTATGAGCAGATTTACCTAAAATAACTCATAATAGTGCTTTAAGCTATTAATGCACTTTGTCCTGCAAAAAAAATTCACTCACACAGTATTAGATAAAAAACTACAAATCAAAGCTAACAACCTTGGAAAAAGAAATGGAACAGGTTTGCAAAAGGCATTTAGAATTTTCCACTGTTTCAACATGAAGCAGCTATTCTTAATACCGTAATATTCACATAAGAATTAACTGATACAACAAATCTAACTTCAGTCTGACAACTGCATTAGCAGTCTGTGCAATGAATAACATTTTTCTCATCTATTCAATTAGCATGAATCTCTCTAAATTACTTAAAGCCACATACTAGTCTCAACTAAAATTGCAGATATTAAAAGTACATTTACAATAACTGGGTACTTGTAGTACAAGGATGTTTCGCTGCCCATGGTTTGCAGGAAGAAAGAGCACAATGACTGAAGGATCTTATTTCAGTGCCTAGAGTGGTCCTTATCTGATTGAATTGCCCTCACGAACAGCTCTCCCATAAATACGAGGATCTAATAGTGCTGGAAGAATAAATATGATCCATGCCTATAAAGCTAGTAGAAGAGACTGAGAATGACCTTAAAATAACAATTAATCACCACTACAAAACCAGCACTGATTTCTCTTTCCATCAGCAGAATTCTGCTGCTCTACAGCATTTAAACCAGGATAAAGCGGATAATCTGCTGGCTGTCCTCTGCTGTGTTTACCAAAGTAAAATTTCTACTGCTTTCATAAGATATGAAACACCCATGGAAAAGCTATTACTACAATCACTTGTTAAAACTTACCGCACACAAAACTTTTCTCAAAATATACGAAACATAACAAGTAAGTTTATATGACAAAATATCTTTGTAAATAGTAATAAGTGCACAAGCATACAGTTAATAAAAAGATGGGTGAAAAAGAATAGAAATGTGTGAGTCTTGAACACTGAGGAGGCGACAACAAAAAAGGCAGTAATTCAGCTTCTGTAGCTTTACCCGGCTCCCAGAATGATCATTCTGCTTTAGTATGACTAACAACCAGGTGTGGCACTGGAAATAGAGCTTTCATTATTTCCTTCATCAAAAAAGATCAAAATCCATTCATCAGGCTGTAAACAGGACAGTGGAATTGAATGCGGAGAACCCACTGTTGAACTATCTTTCTCATTAATTTCCAATTACATGAAGGACTGAGCCCTCTTTCTTAGCTTTGTTTTTGATTTTTTAATGAATATAATGGAATTAACATTACTCAGTTCAGTGGTTCACAGGATCGAGCAGAAATGTGCTGAGCTACAGAGGATCAAGTCATATTTGCTTTATTTAGGCATGAACAGACTTACTCATCCTATGTGTGTGATAGGACTCCTTGTGCAGAAGAGTTTTTAGGCTCTCATCCAATAACGTAGTGGGCAGGATTAGGAGTCTGATCCTACAAATCCATTTAGATTAGCACCCTTTGTGTAGATTAAGAACTATCATCTCAAAACTGGTTTACACTTCCAAAATATGTCCTTGTAATAACATTCATATTTTGCATTGATTAAGGACTTCTTCAGGTCCACCACTATTCACACAATTCATTCTGGGCATTGCTGACACGCTTTCTGAATGGGACCCTAATCCTGTGAAGTACTGAGTTCCACCCAAAAAAGATGCTGACAGCCTCAGCACCTTCAGCTCCTGGTTAAATTGCAGGCTATCGACAGTAACCAGCATGCTGAGGGCGCACTAGGGAATAACAATATCACTGTTTATGCCTACAAATCCACTCTAAATACCTAACTAGACATAGATTATTGTCTAAAGATAAAACAGGGTTTTTTTTATAAATTTGAACATTAATGGAGTGGTATTCTTTTCAAAATGGATTGTGACAGGGCACAACATATAACAGTATGAGAAACATAATATGAAGAAAGTACTTCAAAAACCTACTGTCAACCTGCAGAGATTTTACGGGATGATCTGTGATCCAGATGGTAGTGAAGCCGAAGTTCTTATTTTTTCACGGTGCTGTGGGAATGAGATACTGTGACTTGATGCCAGTGTTTGATCAATAAAGAAAAATGTTGGCAATACTTTGGAATATTGTGCATTCTTAACTGGATGACGTGAACTCCAGTGATTAATAGTGGGATAGCTTTGAAGAATTACTGGAAAAAGCTTTAAAATTATTTTCCTTTGTAGTATATTTCCATTCAGTGTATTGGCAAGGAAATAACAATGAGAATTTACTAGTATGAATAATGTATCATTCGTACATTCTTTATACTCTTGTCCAACTGGCAGTCCTTGACTCCCTTAAGTTTAAAGTCTTCTGCAGTGTTACCTGGATTTACAGATACAAAAACTAATGTATGATTTGAAATATTATTTCTAAAGTAGGCGTTTGTCTGTGTTTTTATGCAGTGCAGCTAGTGAATATGTAAGTAAAAATTTAACTGCTCTTCAATATCTCAGATTATGACAATCTATTTATAATCTGCAGAAATTCTACATGTATTTATGTAGGAAGGGGTGGAAGGAATTTGTTAGGATTGAGCTCCTAAGCCCTTGGCAGTAGCATTTTTTGTCATTATAAAATCCCTGTAGAATCTATACCTGCTTTTGAAACGTATTAATGAATGAAGGGATTAAATGAGATCTGTTTAAGAATTATAAAAATATTAAAAATGTCGCCATCTACTAAACTGGACTGATTTTTTAAAAGGCTATTTCTGAATTTGGAAAAATGCATGGGATGAAAGCCTCCATGTTCCATCTTGAACCTTATTTCTGCCAAAATAAAGCAGATGATAGTTTTGTGAATGAGGCAACTGATGAGAAACTCAGTGTTACGATTTTCTATGCCCCCCATGTCAAAGCTTTTTTCAAGTTTTGACTTGTCCAGGTTTTAGAAAGTTGTATTAACTATTTTGTCGAGCATGTGCCTTATGATTTTTTTGTTAACATAAATTACTCAAATTTAAGAAACTTGGAAAATTACAGTTTGCACGTGATCAGTGAAGTCTCACATTTTACAGATCAGTTCTTGGAAGCTCTTCATCTCTTCTCTGGGAAAGCTCCAGACGGCCTGAATAAAACTTTGGTGTGTTTCTGTAGTTGATGCCAAGCCTAGATTGGGCTGAATCATGAGCTTACATTCTCTCCAGTTGACTCCATGCAATGTGGAACAGGCAAGCTGCCTCATTCAGGGGTAGAGAGATTTTGTCAATAAGGAGATGGACATATTGTAGATTAAAATGAGAAAGATCTGGGGAAAATGTCATAATTGATGGGGCAGGCAAGCAAGTGGATATGTTTACATTAGGGTTTTAGTTTGGATAAGAAAGACACTTCTGAGGGACATCTGTTACCATTGATATTCATCTTATAGTTGTCTTGGAGAATATAAACTTTCTTATGGAAGTGTGATAAAAGATCTCCTGCAGCGCATCCATAGTCTGGATGCTGGGTCTGTAGCATCAGCTGTTTCACTCCACTGATTTACTTCTCTAATCTATGTCAAATTAATCTGTGCATAGAAAGCCTGAGTAATGTTGTGGGAAAGTTTCGTTCTGTGAGATGCTAAAGGGAAAAAAGCTTTGCCATGGTAAAAAAATATGGAATGGAGCCTGGTGGGAAATAAGACAGGGCAAAATATAAAAAGGAGACAAATATGAGCACCAGGGAGTATTGGAGGATCAGTTATAAAGGGAAGGAGTTAGATTAGGAAAGCTAGTACTCTAAATCAAGTGTGGAGAGATAAGATTAGAAGGCCGAGATTTTAATTAAATAATTAGTGCCGTAGAAGTGGAGAAGGGTGAAAAGGAAGAGGTGAAAGAGAGGAAGACTAGGGAAAAGACAGGACAGGGACAAATGAGAGGAAATGTAATTTGGTGACTCAAGTTCAGGGAGGGCAGGTACTCCATACATAATAGAAGCACATTTGCTCCAGTGCCTCATCATTCCTGGGTGGTTGTGTCTGCTTTTCAGTTCCCGATTGCTCCTCTACTCCTGTTAGATTTTTGATATTCCTCTAACCTTTGGACTTGCTTGCAATATCTTCTTAGATGGATTTCCTCAACCAATTAAACTGTAATTTCAGTTTAGCCTGAAGACAATGCTCTTTGGACACTGGTGCTGTCAATATGACTCCTGTTCTCTTGTGCTGAATTTGAACTTAAATGAAGGCTCATAGCTATGTAATTGTCTCAGCATTACTCCTGCTCTGTGTGGACTGGGGTAGCAGAAGACTAAAGCTGGAGTACCACGGGTATATAAAGAAATCTAGTTCAATTAAACATACTCATGAGCCAAAGTTCCTAGTATCAATAATATCCTTTTGTAAATGTAATATACCTATGAAATCCAAGTAAATCAAGAAATGCTATTTTTCTACTCCGAACTCAATAAATGTAAATATTCAACTCGGATGGCTAATGTGACTGATCTTAGTATCTCTATTTGATAGACAGTCTGCATTCAGACTGTGAACTGCTAGGTACATTGTGGATATTGGTAGTGAAATTACACAGCCGTCCCATAACTGCCTTCAGCTGAGCTTAATTTCTCTGAAGAGCAGTTTCAAAGCCATTAGAATATTCATATACAAATAGCTTAGAAATATTTCAGTATGAAAATGAAAAAAAATAAATAACCAGGTAATGCTATAAGTGTTTTTTTACCAGTGTATAAAATAATCTGTTTATATCTATGTGTTTTGAATAATATAGTTTATCCTTAACTTTACTGAATCTGGATACAACTATCCAACTTTATAACTATGTGATACATGCTGTTTTTTGGAAAGTGGTTAGTGATGCTTGGAAATACTAACCAAAATTTGCATTCTTATTGCAAACCTGTGTCTTGCACTGCTCAGTGAAAGGGAAACAGGCAGGAAGACCAAATTCAATACTTATTCAGAATTCAATAGTTACTTAGAGCAGACACAGAGACATCTTATGCCACCTTCAGTTGTGATCTTGACAGGATTTCATGCATGCTGATAGAACCTAAGACATCATTGATCAATAATTGCTGTCATCTGATTTAAAAGCATACAGAAAGCTTATCTGGCTTCTGACATAAGCAAAGTTATCACAAACATAGTCATAAATAAGCAAAGATTCAGGTGTACCTGAGCAAGCCCGTCATCTGGGCACAGTCCTTCATGTACCTACTCAAGTACGTTCATAAGAGCATATGGTGTTCGAATATGGAGAGGCATCTGAATTGGGGTGTAAGATCATAGGAGCGTTCTAGTCTGAAAGCGTTACAGGAGAAGAAAATGAGGGTCTTGAGAGGGTACCCGTGTACCCAGAACACTCCTACATACCCCATGGGAAAACACTGACTTCAAGAGTGTCTACTGCCACCCTCTCAGGCCTCAGTGTATTCTGCACTTAAGTTCAGCAAACACGTTACAAGGCCTAAGTGACTTAGCTACATTCCACTTTTTACGTGTTGACTTTGGAAACCCATCAAGATCCAAATGAGCCACCAGGCGCCTGAAGTGGGCAGCATCCTTTCAAACAGTTTGGGAGACCTCTAGTGGGCCTCCGTCCATGTCTCCTGTTGTAGCTCCCACAGCCTACCTGAGGCAAAGTTTCATTGGCATGTAGCTTGGGCTATGTACCCAACTGTATCAACTGTACACAGTTGATAAAATTATTTGAATTATTAAATGTGACTGCTCTAAAGCAATGCTTATAAGTGGAAGTCACACAAAAGTACAATAAGGACTTTAGTTCTCAAATGTTTGAGTCAATTTGAAAAATTATTGTTTAAGCTATGGAACGCTGAGCAGGACAACAACAATATACAGAGAAGTCTGTGTTCAAATGCTTCTCTTTAGGTGTATTTATAAGTCCCAAGTCTCATTTTAGGATCTGCAAACCAGAAATGGTATTTAATTTAGAGCTGTGACCCAAGTGACCAAAATACATTTGGAGCTGCTTCTTGTCTGGTTGTGTCTGAGCAGTCCACACTGTATAAGTATCGATATAATAGAGGCCTCTTCAGACTTCACTCTTTTTCTTCATTACATTTTTGAATGTAGCATAGAAACCGGACCACAAATCTTCAACTTGTTTAAAAATTCAGTAGGAATGGACAATAAGGCTGAAATACTAATACTTAGAACTATCTCACTTACAGGAGTACTTTCTAATGCAGAAAAGATTTTCTCTGCAATTCCATATGCAGCCTTTTTACCTCACATTACTAAGATTACAAAAGTCATGTTTATTTGTACAAATGTCTCTTTTTCTGTTGCTCAGTGATCATGAGAGCAGAAAATCATATTGCTGCTTTTCTAAAAGACAACTAATGTTTCTACTGCAATTTCTGTTTATCACTCAACCATAAATGGTTTTGTACAAACATAACATTTAATAACTGTTTAAGACTTCTTTGCACAATTAAAAATAACTCCATGGTGTGAACATAAGCGTTTAAACCTCAACTCTGTTATACCAGCAACCAATTCATACGTAACTTCACTGAAACCAAGAGAACCTTGCACAAAAGCAGACGTTTGCCTATGTGTCAGGATGAGCAGATATTTATTAGTTTTAAATTACATGCTAAGCTTTGCAAAGTACTTTTTTTTTTATTTAATATGATCCCATAAGGATTATACAGATACATTCAGAATATACAGGAATATACAAGTACATACATATTAATTCCTTCTTTTTTTTGGAGCCCCTTGAAGTCAGTTGAGATCTCTTGTTACCAGTTCAAATCATTAAGGGTAGTCTGTGAACACCTCATATCTTGCCAATTCCAGCCCACTTCCACAAGTAACTGTGGGGAATCTCTGTTGTCATAAAGTGGTGAAGGGACAAGGGGTGGAACGTGGGTAAACTGTTCACCTCTGTCAGTGCTGTGATGATGTTATTTTGACTTTGATGCGGGGAATTCTTTTTGTTGATGTAAGTGAAATCTGTGAAGATTGTGTATTTTAATGATAACTCATTGAGTTAATAATAATCACAGAGAAAGCTTTTTCATCTCAAGGGTATTTAAAGTTCAGGAGTACAAAGGCTATACACCGTCACAGTAAGTCTCTGGAGTCCTAACGGGCCAAATTTCCACTGCCTTCTCTGGTGGGCAGGTCTCAATAACATTATTTCTGGAACTGGTGCAAAATGAATTCCTGTGGGATAATCCAGATAATTCAAATCTTATTCAAGTACAAGAAAAACTGCTTCAAAAAGTTCTAACTGAGGATGATGAAAAAAACAGTCATAAAACAATCTGAAAATGTGTGAAATCAGCATGGCTGTTCTACAGAGCAAAATCTGCATCTCAAACTATTTGAAGATGCCAATTGATGGAGAAATGTCTGTTGTAATATTTAAATGAAAAAAATACTTGGTACACAGTTTTATAGACTATATTACAAAACCTTGGGGGAAAAAATTGTCTTTGATACAACATCAAGAAGACTACATAGTGTAAACTAAGTAGTTGTGAGATGAGATGAGATGAGATGAGATGAGATGAGATGAGATGAGGCATGGTGACTGATACAAAAGACAAAGATCGAAGTGTAATTCTCAGCATGTGGAAAAGTTAGGAATACAAAGCTTTGTGTAGTTTAAAATATTTATTATGGATGTAGAAAAGAATGTGAACATTGTGGTAGCAAAATACAGATGTGTCTTAACATATCCAAAGAAATCTGTACTGAGTACTGGAGTCACCAGAGCCCTAGATGCACCGGCATTGTGGTCCCAAGGGAAATTCAGTATTGGCAATGCAATGTGCTCCAGCAGGAATGATCAGAACTACAGATACATTGATTTATTGTAATTTTCTAACCATTCAGAATATTGTTTTTAATGTCAATATTTCTGTGGATCACTGCATGAGTAGATCCAACAAAAAGATAAAGGTATGCATAAGAAACACTGTATGCAATAAAAAGTTTTATCTTCATCATATATGTTAAGATTAGGCCTTCCCTTGGAATGTTACATTCTGGTTGTCACACCCCAGGTAAAACATAACAAAAATAGATGTGACTCTGAAAAGCTTAGAGGTATAGAGATATTCAGATGAAAAATGTAATAAATATGCCTAGCTGGGAAAGGATAGGATAGGGCTGCAACACAGAAAATGAACAGGGTAGAGGAGTTAAATAATTTGTGTTTTTCTATTTTCTTAGTTCAAATGCATACATATACCTAATAAAGCTGGAGAGCAATTACATTATAAATAAATATAGATAGCTTAGCATGAATTTCAGATAAGATTGTACATTTTAAGAATAAGGAGTACGGCACATGGTATTTTGGATGGGATTAACAACAAAAGCATTTTTGAAAAGATGTAGAGCCTTAGTGATCAAAAATGTACCCTCATTTTTAATTACAGGAGGTTTAGAATGAAAGCTTCCTCCCCGGGCAGTGTTATTCCGTATTCATCCACTATGCGGGTTCTTGCATTTTCCTTTGAAAAGTCAGAGCCAGGATGCCAGATGAAACACTGGTCTGATGCAGCCTAGATTTTCAAACCTATGGGAGACTTCGGGTGCTTTACTTTTCATGTACACAGTGTGAGACATTAGGTCCATTCTTTTTGGAGGGAACTTGCCATCAGTTCCCCAAAACAGAAAGAATCCCACAAAATCCTCAGGCAACGAAGGTTAAGTTACAGCGCAATACACCGTTTGTTTGATTAAAAAAAACCACTGCTAGTAATCATCGAGGTAGAAGACCTGGAAAGCAGTACGTGTTATTTTTATTTCCTTTTTAAAATAAAAACGGTGAAAATGGAAAAATAATAATTAATAACGGCAACAATAATAAAAGTAACTACACAGTCTGCTTTGTGGAGTACATTTCTTTCTTCGCAGCCAGTAAGGGAAGGGTTGCTATTTACGGTATGCTCCAAGTCTGCCTTTCAGAAGTCAGCCCAGCTTGGCTGGACAGCTTTCAGTTGCTACTAGAAATATGTCACTTATTAGGAACAGAGGGGATGTTTATCACTGTCTCAAGGGTTACTTTGGCTGAGGCGAAGAAACAGCTCAGTTATATAGTGGAAAGAGCTGGGTCAAAGGATAAGGAATTTATATAGCATGTGCTCAAGAGTCCTGTCGTGTGCAGGCTCAGTTTCCCTCTTGTGTATCTTGCCCAGACAGCGAGTGAGAGCACAGCTATACAGGTCTTCCCATCCATCCCCAAAACCACCTCAGAGCTATGGGGGCTGAAGTCACCATTAAAAACAACTCTCCCAAAACTTGTCAGTCGAGAGAAAAAGATTTGTCCGTCATACTGCTTCTTTTGCCCTCCCGGTTTCTAGTTAGCGTTCAGTCTTGTTACCCAGACCCATCACAGCATCGTGGTTCAAACCCTCTGCCAAGCAAACTAGAAACGCCAGCTCTAGCAGAGAAGCTTAAACGCAGCATCACCTTAACGAGCACTGAAGTAAAACCAGTCCTTTTAAGTCCTGAATTAGCCATAAATTCAGTTCTGATTTCTGGTGAAACAGCAAAAAATGAATCGTAGGATGGTTCGGGTTGGAAGGGACCTTGAAGACCATCTAGTTCCAACCCCCCTGCCATGGGCAGGGACAACCCCCACTGGACCAGGTAGAAACTTAACCCTGTCTGCTTCACGGCGAGGCGGGGGAAAGCCCCTTTCGTGAGGCAGCCGGGGGCTGGGGCGGCGGGACGAGGGTCGCCTCTGCCCCCCGCAGGGGGCAGAGGCGACCCTCGTCCCGCCGCCCCAGCACCTGTTGCGCCGCCATTTGGCCGTGAGAGACGGGGCGGGGGGGACACGGACACACACACACAGAGCGGCAGAGGCCGCCCCGCTCGCCTTCTCCTCCTCCTTCTTCTTCCTCCCCCCCCACCGCCATCCCACAACTTCCCGGGGCGTAAACGGCCGCGCCAGGTGCCGCCCTCGCCGTCGAGGAGGAGAGACGGCGGGGCGGGGGGAGCCGGGCAGGACTCGGCCCGAGTTGTTGGCTGCGGGGGCCGCCGAAGCGAGCCGAGCCGAGTCGAGGGAGAGGGAAGGTTATTTCTTGCGAGAGCCTCCTCGCCCGCCCCTTGCCCGCCCACCCTCGCCGGTTGCCGGCTGACAGGTGCGCGCTTCTCCGTCGCAGCGGCGGCCCCGCTGGCCCCCGCCTCTCCCGGCCCCGGGTTGTTTAGTCCTTGGGAAGCTGGTCTGGGTCCAGATTTTGCTTTGATCCTTTTTTTTTTTTTTTTTTTTTGAAAAGAGAGAGGAGGGAGAAAAAAAAAAAAAAACCAAAGAAAAACAAAACCTGGAGACACACAGAAAAGGGCCGTAGGAAAAAGTTTTGGATGGGATTATGTGGAAACTACCCTGCAATTCTCCGCTGCCAGAGCAGGCTCAGTGCTGCCTTCTCCCCAGCGGCGCAGCCCGCGCCGGGCGCTGCTGAGAGACGCCCGGGCCCCGGTGCCGCGCCGCCCCCGCCTGCCCCGCCGCAGCCCCTCGCCCCGCCGGCCCAATGCTCCTCCTCGGGCTGTTCCTGCTGACATCTGCCCTGGCCGGCCGGAGGCAGGGGGCCGCCGCCGAGTCCGACCTCAGCAGCAAGTTCGCCTTCTCCGGCGCCAAGGAGCAGAACGGTAAGGAGGAGCGGCAGCTCCCGCCGCCGCCGCCGCGCAGCCCGGGGCGGGGGCGAGCGAGCGGCCGGCGCGGAGGGGAGCGGAGCGGCGCGGAGGGGAGCTCGCCAGCCCGCGGGGCTGCCCGGCGCCGCGGAGGGGAGCGCGGGTGGTGGTGGTGGTGGAGGTGGAGGAGGGGGAAGAAGCTCTGTGGCCGGGCCGGGATGAGCGGGGCTCGGCAGCTGGGTGTCTGCCCGCCGCCGGCGGGGCAGCGCTGCGGGTACAAGGGCAGCGGTTCGGTGGCTCCCCCCTCTGCGCTCGGAGGGGCAAAATGTTCCCCCCCACCCAAAAAAAAAAAAAAAAAAAAAAAAAAGCAATGGCCCGCGCACCTTTGTACCCTCTTAGCTCTCGGGGGAGGGTTTTTTTTTACGTCTGTGCGTGAATGAGTGGTATTTTGTCCAGGCTGGAAACGAGCTAATCCTGCATAGGAAATGAGAATTACTTTCAACTTTCAAGTGTACCTGAAATGTTTAGAAAACTCTCAAATGCAAGTTCCCTTGGGCTGGGGCTGCGCAGAGCTGGAGAAAGACTCCTTTCATACAGCGAGGGCAGCTTCGGGGTGTGTAATTTGCTTAGCCTCTGAACTCCATATGATTTACATTATTCAGATTTTTAAGCGCCTTTCCTCTTGATCTGCTATTATGAAGTCATTTTAAAGAATATTTTACAAACTGAAACGTTATATACTGCACGAAACCACACTTCGTGTAGAGTATCTAAACTTAAGTCTGTTAGCATACATTCATGGAAACCTTGGTCCTTAATGTACGGGGGGGTGGAGGGGTGTTGAAAAATTTAGTACTTTTCCTGTCAGCTAGAACAAGCTTTCTCCCTGGGCACAAACCAACACAAAAGGCTAAGCTGGGAGCTCTCAAAACTCTCTGAACTGTAATGAAATAAAGCAGAAACGCAGATTCGGGGCTAATTCAATTCTCTCAACTTTGAACTTGGGACTCCCCAGATAAAAGTATTCTACATCACATCTTTTAATAGAAAGCAAAGTTTCAGAGACCTCTGCAAGTGCTCTGTGTATGAGCAGAGTATGCAGGCCGCTAGTGAATTTAGCAGGGGGGAGATTAATGCTGCTGTGGCCTGCTAATGTGATGATATATGGCACCTGCGGCCTGCCGGAGCTGCTGATCAAAGAGCAGCACGGGGATCAATCTCTAATCAGAGCCACTGTGAAGGGCCAGAGGAAAGTGATCAAAAGACTCAGAGACCCGGCTATTCTGACAGGAAACCAATCAGACTTTGTGCATGGTACAGGAAATTATCTGCTCTGTGTGAGAAAAGAAATCACTCACTCTCTACCCCTTCCCAGCTTACCCGGCGTTTAGAGGCTTTAGGGCACCACTTTGTGACAGAATGGACTTGGCGCCAATGTACTAAAGTCTCGTGCTGTTATCCTGCTTTCTGTTAAATTTGCATGGTGTGCGTATGAAGCATATCGACACACAGAGAATTACCATTGCTCTGCTTTAACTTTGCCAGGGCTGGAAAGAAACCTGCTATGCTGTCAGTCTGCCCTGAGAGGTTTGTTACAGGGTGACGCAGCTGGGCCCTGAAGGGCCACCGGGGCCCAACAATGGGAGCACAACGCTAAAGCGTGAACAGTAGATCGTACGGCATAGGAGCAAAACTGATGTAAATAGGTATAAGTATATGTGACAACACAAACTGCGTTCTGTTCACATATATCAGAAACGCAGCTGTCTTAGGTCAGGCTGCAACTGGTTTGCAATGCAATTTGGCATGCTCTAAGATACAGTCACTACATCTTAGAACAAATGCAAAGCTAGGAGAATATTATTTTTTTTAAGTGCCCTGAAAATGTGTTCTGTGGTAGTTTATACCTACAACAGTCCAGGTTCTTCTTGTAGCTTACTTGAAGTTTGCTTTCTAGTGGTTCATTGCAAAACTTCTTTAAAAAATTAGTACGAGTTCAGGTACAGCTAAGTACCAACCCCTGACTTTTCTTAACTGATTTTAATTATTTGGGGGATCAGTAACACTGGTCAAACCAGTTCTTACTTGATTTAATTAGAGTGATTTTTACACTCTGCTGCAATCTGAAGATTGTATAGCTTTTAGCTAGAGGCAGGTTAAAACTCCCTGGAGTATGAGAATGAGATATTGCTGTTCGCGTGCCAAATAATCTTTGGTCAGGAGAGAGGGAGATTTTTCCCTCGCGCAGTCTACAAATAAAAATTCTGTCCTCTGCTTGTGAAACTGCGAAATGGCCAAGAAGTTTTGCAGTAGAGTGGATTACAGTGTTACTCAGCGGCACACGTGGGTGCTGTAGCTATTGCTTCAAGGTGATACTGAAGTTGTCTATGACCAGTTATGAAATCAGTGGGACTACTTATGTTACAAAGGGTAAGCGTGTGCTTCAGGATTTATTTTTTCATAATTATTTTCTATTTATTTACTAGCCAAATAATTATTAACTTCAAAATTACAGTTTGACTCTGTTTATTAAATGCAGACATAAGGAGTTCTCTCGTTTCTGCTGCATAGTGAGTATCATTTTAGGTGACAATTTGCTAGTGTAAATATTTCTTTGTAATTGTAAATTAGATATTCTTAAAACACATTATTTTGCTGCTACGTCCTAGGAATTCAGTGTGATGGTTGTTGTGGGGCCAGCATAGATCTGTTTGAAACCACTTAAAACTACCTCCTGGTTTGTATTGGCCCTCTGTTACAGTCAGATTTTCTTTAGGAACAGGTTTTATTTGTAAACTTTGCTTGACAGTAGGGGGTTTTATGTTATTTTGTTGAAAAAAATCTTATTTATCTTTAATGTTTTTATTTGTAATTCAACTGAGTAAATATTCATCTGGAGGACCAAGGAACTTTATGCAATCATCTTCTGGAAACTGAAGTAGCGGTCAATGGTGTGTGTAGTGATGGGTCCCACTTCTCTGGATGGATTTCATTTCCACAGTTCTTTGTCATGTTGAAAAACTGATTATGCTTTGATGGGTTTTTCATACTTAGGTGGCTTTGTCATTTCTCTAATGGCTGTCTGATGTATTTATTACCATTTTTCCATATTGAAGTAGAGTCAAGAAAAATTGATCACTCAGTTTCTTTTAAGGAACAAAACTCAATCTCTTTCATGTTGAATTTGATTACTTGGATGGTTTATTTATGTCTTCGTTCTATTATAGTTTTTGCTACTTTTCCATCTACTTTTGAATGCTATTTTTATGTAGTATCTTCATCCTGTTTCTGTAACTTCAACAACGTCTGAGGGAACTATTGAAGGATTGCGTAATGTGAATGACAATTCTAATGACAACTCTGGTGGTCTAAGTGCACCTGCTTATGTGATATTTAGTTTAATTCAGATTTTATTACAATTTGAGGTGGCAGGAGAATCTAAGTTCTGTTTTCTTGGCTGTCTTAGGACAAGAAGTGACAAAGGTTTAAAGTAATTTTGCTAAGCTATCAGATGTTACAATTTCTATGAGAAATATGAGGATGTCTTGATAGAAAATTTTTTAAAAACTATTATCTGGCGCCATAAGCAATGAAGTGTATAGCTTATGTGGCATGTACATTTAAAATGTAGTAATGAATGACTTCAGAAGACCAAGAAATTAAGGTCAGTTAGCAACTCACCAGGAACAACTAGTTAAAAATGTTAATTTTCCTGCAGTCAGTTTCAAGTGTGAACGAACAGCAGTAAATAGAGAAATAGAGTTGCTGAAATCAATCTTATAAAACCAAAGGACTTATTTAACGATTTCTGTCAATCCTGCAGCACAGGTAATGTACTGGTGATGATCTATCTTTTGATGGATCTTAATTTCTTTTAAGTTGTGTGGGTTTTTTTTTGTTTGGGTGTTTGGTATGTTGGTTTTTTTTCACTAATTGATCACTTCATAATGTATTTCTTAAATCTTCTGAAATGGGCAAGATTTATATCACTTAAAAAAACCCAAAACAAAACAGGAGCCCTTAGCTGGAGTTTGAGACTTGCTTGTCTCAGGCCATCCTTGGGAAAAGTTGGTGGATGCAGCTGAAACTGAGAGAGTAGCTGAAGTTCCAGAGGGAGCTTCTCTCGTCACCTCAGCACGTGTGTGGCCTCACATGCCTCCTCACAACTATCTAGAAGATTCCCTGGTTCATGTATGTCCAAACGGAACTTGCAGCTTATTTAGAGATGGGGACAGCATCCCAACATAAAGTTTCTGATTAAGTTCATTTAACTTGGGCTGAACACCACAGAGAAGGTGTGGATGTCCAAGTGATGCAGCGTATGGAATCCTTGCAGATGGGAATGTCAGTGCTTTTGCTTGAGTGCAGTCATCTGACTGCAGACTTACCTCTTATAAACCAACATACTTCAAAGCAGTGGGAATCAGCGCCGCCTCTGCTGACTCTTGTTGAGTTGACGAGTGCCAGTACAGTCTGCTGACTGCTGCTGGGTAGCAGAATTTTTCTTCACTTTGAGAAGACAAGGAAGTATAAAATATGAGCACGTGTCATCTAAAGGGAAACTTGATAGTGATGCAATTTTCCTCAAGTTTAATGTATTTCTGTTTAGTCCAAGATTTGTTTTGTAATATTTTAAAGCCCTTTTCCTGGAGAGTGGAGAATTGCACCATGTCCTCTTTTGAATTTAAGCAAAAGATTGTGGCAAATTAGAGAAGTTCTTCAACACCGCAATAAATTGCAGTGGAAGAAAGTTTTAAAAAATGTTTTTTGCCTTCGTAGTTGATTTCTGGTGTATTGCCTGCTATTCAGCAAGTGCTGCTTGGGATTTCCCCTTAGTCCTGCTGCTTCTGGTAGGTAAAAGTAAGGGTTTTAAAAGCACAGACCATTTGCTGCCTGTCCCAAATATGTAGGCACTCCAGCCTTCCTGTATCTTTGTTAAATAGCTTGAATGGAATTTAAGGGAGAAACAGGTAAAAGCTTATTTTTGCAGTGACTGGTTCTTATTAGGTTTGCAGATCAGACTTTAAAAGCTATATGTCATGTTGTTTGCGTGTTTTTAGTTTGTTTTTCAGTTAGATACAGAGTTTTATATCTGCGAAAAAACACAGGGCATACCTTGAGACATTGACAGCTATACTACCAAAGTGCTTATGTTGAACTTAGTCTTCAAATAAACATAATGTCTTTTATATCTTATAACTTTGTCCAAACCCTTTGAATCTAATTATTACATAGTCAACATGTAATAGCAAAGTGCTGGTTTGCACCCTACAGCAGTGGTTGTGCATTATAGCAGAGTGGTTTTGGGGTTTATTGTTGCTGTTGGGTAGTTTCTACTTTTGGTTTTCGCTGTGTCTGGCAGTTCCCGATTACTAGAAAGAGGATGCGCCATGCGAGCCCACTTCCCTTAGCTGGAAATGAGCCTCTTCAGTTGCTTTATAGATAGCTCAGCTTTACCAGAGCCATGCCTTTGCTTTTTAGTCACAAAGTGCGTGTCGTGGAAAATACGGTTCCTGGTGTGTAAGTGTCTTAGGAATAGGCCTGCACATAAGTAGTCTTTCAGTGAAAACCTGTGGGACTTAGAAAAAGTTACACAACAGAAAATGAACAGAGTGAACATGTAGAAATATAGTTATTTTAATAGCACTTGGGTATCTGTATGAGTGCTTAGTTGTTTTGGAGTTTCTGAGAAATTAATTGTACATTAAAACTTACTCAGCCCTGTCGTTCCCTTTTGAGGAAAACTTTGGCAGTTTGTGTTTGAATGTGAAATGCTTCTTTTCAAGTAGGTGAGTGAAAATTCATAATGTGCTACTTTGAAGATAAAATATAAGTTTGTGTTTTCTAGAGGCTTTATTAAATCGTAGGATGTTATTTTAAGGTGGCAGTGCCAGGAAGACTTATTCATGCCTTGAGCCATAGACATTGTAGCCTTAGGGTTTGTCTGTCTTCTGATCTCTTCTTGACATCCTTCTACGGAGATTTTTATAAATATATACCCAGTGTTATATTGGGTAATTTGTGCTTAATTTCATGACCCTACAGTATACTAAGCAGTTTTCTTTTATGTGAAGCTACCCCATCTTACAAAGCGCTTGTACAATAGCACATCTACGTGTTTTCATAACCTAATCAATTTCTACAGAAGCTGGTCAGCTGGGTGAGACAAGGCAGGACTCTAGACACTCATGAAGAAAGCCTTATATGCCCGGAGTATAAGACCTATTAGAAAATAAATGTAAACGAAAGGAGAGAGCCCAACTAATTCCTTGGTCTCCTACAGGCCTTCTGCATTAGGGTTAGCAAGGCCTGTCTTCTGAGTTCAATTAGTTCTGTTCCAAGTACTCCCATCTTTGTTAAGCATGCCCATGATTTTGAACTTTGACATTCACCTCGCTTAGGCATGATCGTACATTTGCACTGGGGTTGTGGGCTGCTTGGCTTCTTGTTGCTGTGGGTTCCCGTGAAGTCCTGTGAGCGTGTGCCACCTCTCGACTTGTGTCAATGGGCTTCTACCTTTGCCGACTGTACCATCAGGTAAGCTGGCGGCAGCTCAAGTTAAAGGAACTCATCAGCTGATTAGTTCAATCTCTGAGCTGCTGAGTTATTGTTTCCCTGTGTGGCTGTTCTCATTCAAGCTGGGCTAATTCAAGGCTATACAGGTTAACTCTGCAGTGAAGATGTTCACAGTGCTAGTCGCTGCTTTTTTTTTTCTTTTTTTTTTTTTTTTTTCACCTTACTGCCATTTTCATATGCAGGTGTTTGGGGCTGGGGAAAGAGAGTATGAATTAACCTCCCATGTACTTCAGTCCAACACAATCCAGGCAGAAAAAACATTTGCACATGAAATAAGAAAATGTTCAAAGGTTGGTTACCATGTAGTGGCGTCGTTTTATAGTAGTGAGAATGGGATAGTTGCAAGGGAGTAACCAGTAAGACCTTATCTGTGGTTTTTTTTTCAGTGGCAACGTGTCTTTTTGTGAATTAATCCTCATAAATTATTCATTAATCTTATGCTTTACGGTGAATTCATTCAAGGTATCATTATAAACACAGATGTTTTAAGGAGATTCTTCTAGGGCAAAGAGCAACTCTGTTCCTCTACTCCCTGAAAGCCCTAAACACTGGATTTTCTCCTTCAGTTTGTTAAAACTGGTTATTGACTGTTTTCAAATGGTATGCAGGCATGGCTCAGTTCGAGCAATGTTGTACTGATTTCTTTACATTAAGTGCAAGGTATGCACTGGTTCTGAATAAAGCCGGGTGAAGGACCAGGCAGCGGCAGGGCAGCAGATGCTTTCCTCTGGTCACCCACCTTGCCAGCACTGTGGCTGGAAGTAGGGATCTTTAGTTTTAATTTTTTAGTACTCTTGTGAACAAACGGTGGTGTTAGTTGGGTTGTTATCTTTTTACCTTCTCTATGATACTACAGTTCTCCTGAAGGAAAGCAAGGGAGGTCTTCCAAGCTTTCAGCAAATGTCTGGCACTGCTGGTGATAACTTTGAGTGCTGGATTTAAACTCCGTCATTGCCCTTATGTGGCTTTTCTTGAAATATTAAATCTGTCTCAGAAAAAGCAAAGAAAGTCTTGAGAAAAGGAAACAATGCTGCCTGTGTTTGCTGTACATTTAATTTCTTTTTGCATTGCTTTGGCTGTATTATTCTGATTATCAATTGGCAATAAATTATGTAAGAAGGAGGGGAGGCAGGAGGTTAGGTGCTGCAGTTAATTAGGGATTTCGTCCTGTAATCTGATAAATGGCCTTCAAACTAGATTCAGGCAGTAAAAGGTAAAGGAGTGATGCCCTTTTTGTAGTTTTGATATTCCACATCTTTAAATCATTACTCAGTTTGGCACATTTCAGCAAAGTTGTAATTTTCTGTGAGGGAAACGTCCAGGTGTAAAATACCAGGGAATGTTATATTTGAAGAGTAGCTTACACTGGAAAAATTATCTTGGTGACATTTTTGCCACACCTTCCATGTCAATCTATAGCTGTTAATCTCTCCATGCCACTTTTAAAGCATCATTTGTTTAAAAGCACATGAAGTGGGAAACTTACTTTCCTGGAAGAGATTTGTGAAATAATGGATAATATTGCTTATTTTAATTATCTTTAGCTATAGTCTGTTCCAGAAAATTCAGTTGTCCAGTCTTTCATTAAACTGTTATTTGGGGAGCTTTGTTGGATGAGCCATTGCGTGGTAACAACTGGAGTATCTGAAAAGTTGGCGTTTCTTTATTTTTAAAGTATTTTTTTTCCCTTGGTGTACTTCACCGTGTAACCATCAGGTTGCCTTCCTGCTTGCTCAAAACAATCAGAGGCACGAGTCCGAGGGGCTCCAGGTTCCTCCTCTGATTGAGAGGAAACCAGCACTCATTTTATACAATAGTTAAACCTTAAAAAAGACATATGGCGCAGGAAATTCTTTTGCTGTGTGTGAAGGTATGGCATTTTCAAACTGAAAGCGCCGTTCTGACTATTTCACCGGTAGTGGTGAGTTATATGAGGCCACTTCCATCTGCAGAGAGTCTGTTTCACTTGCTTGTGGTTCTGGGGCTCATTCAAATGCTCTAAAACAAAATAAAAGGAATGGATGTAATAACTTCTTTATGGAAAAGTCATAAAAAGCTACAGGGCCGTGTAAACAAATTGGGTCATTTACAAGATGTTTAAGTGATGGATATTCAGTCCAAATTCAAAGGTGTGGATTAGGTTTTACAGTCATCTTGACTGAATTTTGCCCTCAACAAGACTTTCTTTTTTCTGCCAGGAATGCCTTTGACGCTACAGATAACAAATTCTCAGAAATGGTGTTTTCAAACATTTCAGTGTGTTCAGAGCAAAGCCGAGAAACAGGAGAACAATTCAGTAGTATAATTTGATTTTTCTCTAGGTGAATGAGGGGCCTTTTTTGAATCCGCATGGTTACACTGTAAAGCCGTAGTGGAACTTTGTAGCATTCCCGAGGAAAATAAACTGAAAAGAGTTTCCCTTCTGGATTCAAACATGCCTGAACTAATTACAAGGCAACCGTTTTGGCTCTCCGCTCTCTTCATATAAATAGGGTTGCGCAGAGCAGCAGCGACTGCGATCCAAGTTAAACTGCGCCAGTCACAGAAACTTCTGTCGGACCAAATTGAAGCATTGAACATTATATCTATGGTGCGTCAACTCACAAGACCCTTGTGACTCATTTCATCATTGGTCAGAGGGTACTGAAAGAGTGGAGTGGAAAAGGGGCTAACTAATACCTTTGCATGCTAAAATACGTTCTGCAGGGTTATTTATATGCTTCAATGTAAATGTAAGCTCATGTATGGGCAATTTTCTCAAGTTTGGGGAAGGGGCATTGGTGTTAGCTACTGTGGGGTGCCTGCCTTCCTATGAGATATGGTTGCTCAGCTCTGCTGTTACCAGTGCAACTTCAACTACCTTTCATTACTCTTTATGCTCTAAAATATGCAGATTGTTTCAGAATGAAAATAACTTAGCGCAGGTTTGGAGTTAGTTGTAATTAACTGTCCATGGGTGAAGCTACCTATTTGTATATACAGTGCTAAATAACGAGCTATTGACTCATCTTTTAGATGCTTGATACTGTGCCTGTGACAATAATAGCTGTTTCTTGGGAAGTGTATACACGTGATTATACAGTACTTGAAGTCCTTCAGAAAGTGATTCAAATTAATGTTGATTGTAATGTACAGTGTTGATTGTAAAAGGTCTCTCTTTATATTATCAGCAATTTGTGCTTTAAAAACACAGTTTTGGGAAAGTGGTCTATCTTAATATCTCAAGACTTCAGTGTCTTACTGCTTAGCATGTCTGTTGTTACACAGGGAGACCCGTACCTGCAAACATTTCTCTTGCTTGTGTAACTATAGTGGACCTGAAAGTGAAGTAAAGCCCCATAATTGAGAGCTATAACAAGTAATGGCTCCAAAACAAATACAATTTCTAGACAAGGAGATGAAACTCTTGTATACAACCATATCTAAATGCTACTTTTAAAAATGTGGCTAAGGATTCTTGTTGGGCCTATTTTCTTTTCTTTGTGTTAGTCAAAAATATCCAGCCTCCGGGAGCCCTGCATGTCTGTAGTCAGACTAGAGTCTAAAACTTGAAATAACTAACCACTCACTGTATTGCTCATAGTACTTGCTGGTATAGGAATTCACAAAGCACTTACCTTTAGTGCTAATGTAGACTTGTAGTTATTTCTTCTGTGGAGATTGCATGAACAGTATCATTACCGCTAAGGGTCTTTGCCAGTAGAGTCTTTCAGTGATCTTTACCTATTCTCATAAGACCCTTTATAAAGATTGTCATAAGATGTCAAGAACAGCCATCTTTTTGGTTTCTTCATTTTTATTTTATATCTGTTCTCAGTACCTGCAAGAGGTAACATGTGTGTGGGGAGTGGGTGTCCTAGGCAGAGTCCAAACAGGGGTGGCAGAGATTTTTTGAAGCTCACTAACATCGCAAGAGAGACCATTGAGATCATCTCCCATTTTACCTAACCCCTCAAGAGTGCCACACCTTGGTAAGGAGAGTGTACCAGTAGAGAGAGCTCTGTTACTTAAATATCTACCTGATTTGCAAAATTATCTTACTGCTTGTGGGGGAAAAGATGGTTTTGTACAGTTGTCAAGTAGAAATGTAAACATGTTTCTAAAGTGCGTGCTTGTCTTATCAGAAAGAATCTGACAAAACTCTGATTGGCCTCATTAGTCAAGATACACGTGAAGGTACTGTGTAGTGATAATACTTAATGAAACAGTTGTGATATGTTTCTGTATTGTTACTTCTTTTAACATAATTACTTTACCAAAATACGGACCTGGTTAGTTCTTTGCATGAGGGAAAGAAACCCATGATGTGCCTGTAGTGTATGTAACACTGTCTGTTAGTTTTACAGGATCTGTAGCTTCTCTTCGAGATTAAGTTTGAGAATTTACAACATTATCCTTAAGAATTCTGTTTCAGGGCTGGATCAGTGCCCTTGCATAAAGCTGATTTCTCTTGCTCGTTATTGAAGAAAAAACAAATCTTGTTAATGGTTCTGATTCATTTGAAACAGTTTAAAATATCTCACCATAGAATGGAGGCTTAGTTTTCTTTTGGAAAACCTTAACAGCACAACATTTATTTCTAGCAGCAGTTGCTTAATAGATGGTCTTTAATTACTCAAATTTATAGTTACATGCACTTGTATGTGGTTTATTTTGACACTTTTGTGTATGTGGATGCTTAATGTATGTTTTTTCTAATTCTGTTTATTGAGGTATATTCTTGGTCTAGATTGACTTATTCAGATTTTTTCAATTTCAGGAACTACTTGGCACACTTTGTGTTCAGTATTTGCATTTCAGATGAGAATATGTTCTCTGTAGCTTTTAAAAAGCAAGAATCTCTTGTTCTGAGTTGGCTTGGGCAAGCAGCGGTGAATATTGGAGCTAAAACCATTTCAACTGTAATAAAAGTGCGTTAGCAATGTGTTAAACAGGTCTCCAAACATTCAATAAATGAATAAATGAAATAGTGTATAGTTTAAATAGTAATCCTGTATGTATATATGACACTCAGCTAATGCTAGGTAACATGACAAATAATATTTACATTTCACTTTCATTTTCTTGGGTTTGGGAAGAGTGTTCCCTCTTCTTCTACACGTCAGCTGTTCTTACATGCATTTAATTCCAGGCAATAGGGGGTGTTGAACATGTGGGTCCTAGCCCAACATGCAGCTTGGATGTGGCTGATACACTCCACAGAGGGATAATGTCGCATCTGTGTGGCTGCAGCTGGTTCAGGCCATCTGGTTTTGGAATGTGCATGTGCACCCAGATGTTGCTACTGAATACAGAATAGAGTAGCTATTGATTTCTGAGTCCTGTCACCCTAGCCCTTCTTCAGGATCTTAGAAGATAACTCTGGAATATGTTTTTTGGGGTTTTTTTAGGTGAATGGTGTTATAAATGAGTCACATATAAATGAGTCGTGTTCCTTTGACTGGCTTAAGACTTCAAGGACAGCTACAATATAATGATGTTAGGTTTTAGTCACAAGTAGCTGTTATATTAGTAGCTTTCAGTTATATTTACTCCTTTCCATGACCATTTTGCAGGATATTCATTGCTTAGAAGCTCAAAGTCCACCCTAAAAGACATTTTGTACAGTACTTAATATTTGTGCGAATAGATTACATTTAGTTAACTCCTGCTCCTGCTTTAGTCAAATCCTTAATATAAAGACAGGTTTAAACTTGCTGCTTACTGTAATTCATGGTATTCTATGTACTAGTGATTTATTGTATTTACTGTTCCCTTAAGTATGAGTACGTCCTTAAAAATAGTGTGTTACTAGCTGACTAGCTCTAATCCCTAAACTTCCCCACTGACAGTACTTTGGATAGGTGTAAAAGATGCAAAATTATATTGAGGAGTTATTCACTGAGGTACCCAAGAAGTTTTCACCATGTATGAGGGATTCCGCTGAAGTTGAGAAGTGATTGGATCTATTTACTAGGAAAAAATTACATTATACACATTTGCAAGACCAAGCTGTTGTCATTAATTCAAAGCTTGGGAAAAGGAAACATCTAGCAAGATGACTTCTTTTTCAGATTTTTGATTGTCCATAAAATGTGAAATTAAGTTCAACAATTGTATTCATGTTGCTATGGTGGTTGTGCCTGTCTAGCTATAAAAATAAATTACTGCATGTGAATTGCTTTCTTATCTGAAGAAAAGAAAAAAAAAAAAAAGGAAATTAATAAAGGTGGAAGTATAATAATGTTTATTTATGGGAAGTAGTATCTGAAAGATAAAAGCTAATAGTACTTTCATATTTTGAGTATTATTTTCTTTTATAGTTCTCTTTCATTCAGTGCTTTACCTAAGCTAAGGAATCCAAGCTGTATGTAGAACAACAGGACTACTACCCCATTTACAGTAAAATATTGATAGACAGATATGGGAATCTGTGCTGTTGGTAAGAATTTAAAAATAATTTGATAAGAACCGTAATCAAAAAAAACCCCTTCCACCATTATTCTAAGGGCAAAATGGTCTTTTCAACAGTTTGCAGAATACTTGAACGAAGTTGGATGTATTATAATATAGAGAAGAGGTATACATTGAGAGGTAAGGACAGAAATATGAAAAGGAAGTCATTGTTGAAAGCCATCTGGGGGGGTGGTAGGGAAGACGATGTTAGCAGTAAAGCACACTGCATAGGAACTGTCTTTCTGTGTATCTTTTTTCTTTTTGTAGTAGAAGGCTGAATAAAAGAGCTCCAGCAGGGTAACTCCTTGATAATTACAAAATGTGGTTAAATTTCTCTTTCATACTGTTGTACATGAGTATCTTATTTTATAAGTCTGCTAGATAGATATCGCCTGATTTTTGCATCATGTAAAGGTATTGAAAAAGGGGGGTTGGAAGATTTTTCATGGTAACAATCAGGACATGAAGCTGTAAACAGCAAAGACTGAAATCTTGTTTTCATAAACACCGCAATATACGGGTTTGGTTTGTCCTTCTACAGCATGACTGAGAACTCTTTTTGAGGTGCTGTTCCTTAAAATATAGGATGTGTATGGTGTTGATGGTGGTTGTTCAAACACATAGGTCTTTATTGTCATTCATCTGAACTTCTGTTAGGTAAGCATCTTACGCATCATTAACTATGTCCTGAGGCTGGCTTGTTTCAAGCAGTATTAAGGAATATTGGTAAGTCATTGGCTTTGTATTTAAGTTGTTAGACCATAAAGATCAGCATGAGTGGAGGTTTTCTTTTTTCAGAGAAAGACATGAATACTGTTCCATTTTCTCTTTCACTTCACATTAATCAGAGTTCATATGCAGGGAGTGAAGAAAGAAACCAATACTTTCAGCTGTGATAGTTTTTCATGCTCAAACATTCTTCAATGTCATAGAAGTATTTATATGTCTGATGAAATACACATAAAAAAGCAGATTCTTAGGCCTTCTATCAGTATTGGATTCTCAACGTAAGCAATTTCTGGTTTTCTCTGTTTTCTCCTTGTGCACCAAAATCAAAATGTGAGACATGGCTTTCAAATTTCTTCTCTTTTGTGTGGCTAGTAAGTGTAGTTTCAAGAGACAGCTTTGTACCAATAATTTTCATTACTTTAAATGAGACCAAACGATAATGCTTTTAAAAATCAAGACCAAAGTATTTAAAAAATGAAACTTAAAGGCAATGGAAAAATCATGTCTCTCTCTGAAAATCTCCATATACTTTCTTTCCTGGCACATGCTTATGTTGCCACTAGGAACTTGATCCTTAAAGCAAGAGGAGAGAACATTAAACTGCACAATGGCGCCTTGGTGCCAAGATAGATTCAGTGCAACCGTATTTTGTTTTTGTTATTCCTGGCACTTTTGGAAAGAATGATTTCATAATGCCTGAAATGCTTCTGAGGAGAAACAAGATTGCCATCAAGACCTCTCCTCCTCTCCTCCTCTCCTCCTCTCCTCCTCTCCTCCTCTCCTCCTCTCCTCCTCTCCTCCTCTCCTCCTCTCCTCCTCTCCTCCTCTCCTCCTCTCCTCCTCTCCTCCTCTCCTCCTCTCCTCCTCTCCTCCTCTCCTCCTCTCCTCCCCTTAGCTTTTAAGTATTCATATTGGTTGAGGAGCTCTTTTTAGATCTCGTGTTATACATCTTATTGGTAAGGAGTATTTTGAGTATTTTTTTTTTCCTGTGTGTACTTAAAAGCACCCCAAATAGGAGGAACAAAATGTTATGCCCTCTTTCAAGAGTTGTGTTTACAGTTAAGACTGCGTATGTTTATAAACCATGGGGAGGCAGTCTTCATGGAAATAAATAATTGCTATTTGTAGAGTTAAGAGAAGCTCATAAGAAGGTAAACCAAACTAATTAATTACTGAAAATTTTAACAGTAGCTGTTTTGTCAAAGTGAGCATTGAGTATCCATTGCGTTGGTATCCTGATAGGCACAGTACACTACAGTTTCTAGACACATAGACAGCCAGTTGGTCTAACTCCCTGTATTATACCTTGAAAGTGGCTTTTTTTGAAAGTTACGAGAGTATCTGATAGAAAGGTATCTTTTTTTCTTTCTTCTTCTTTTTTTAATTTTAATTTAAATTATGATCTCTCAAAAGAAGGGCAAACTTGAGCCTGATTTTATTTGTGATTGAAAGCTGTGTCCTGGTTGTGATGTACCAAATGACTATAAAGTCAGTGGGTGGTTTGGTTAAAGAGGGAGTAGTGGAAAACAAATGCATTCCTGTGGTATGATGATGGGAGAAGGAAAATCAAGTAAAATAGATGCAAGGGGAACCATTTTGAGGCTGTTGGAAAAACAGTGGCTTTAGTTTTAATGAATTCTGCATTTTTGTGTGTGTGTGAGGTTTGGGGTTTTTTTAAAGAAACTGATCCCTAAGGGAAAAGGGTGTGATCCAGACACAGTGGTTACAGTATTGATTTTTGAGGAGAAAGGTCAGCAGCTTGCACCTGCCAAAAAGATTTCGGTCAGAAATGGTTAGATGTGGATTTACATATGGATGGGGAAAACAGGAGGAAGAGGAGCTTTGGTAATTTCTCTGTCTCTTAAAGCCCCAGAGCCCCTGGAATCATGTTTTGCAGAAATAAAAGTTACAATGGCCAACATGAGGCTTTCAGTGCTCAGCTGGCATCTGCTTTCTGTCACAGTTAGAGAAGTGGTAGAGGGAAGGATCTTGCATGTAGCTGGAGTGGTCTGTGATGAAGCTGCTGAAAACTGAACCAAAAACCCCCCCAAAAAATCCGACCAAAACCAAATCAGTTCTTCTCGAGTAGTCGGATCATTTACTCAAAGGACCAAGCCATTTATGTTACCGCTACCTTTTGTAGAAACAGCAGAGAATTTCCATAGGAAAACTTGTTAGAAAAGAATTACAATGATCAGATCCAAACTAGAACATGGTTGTTTTTTTTTAAAAAAAAAAAAAAAAAAGCTTGCAATCAAACATTTGCCATATTTGGCAAATAATTTTTGTCCAGATCTTTTCCATGAAAGTATGAAAGGTATTGACGATTTTCACCTAGGTAATGTAAAAAGGTACTTTCTCTGCAGTGTAGGAAGAGATGCTACAAGGCGCTGTCTTCTGCGGTTCCATAAATACTGTCTTGAAATGGAAGTGACAGAAGCAAGGCAAAAGTAATAATATTAGAGAAAATTTAAGAATGTCTTTAAGCAAACAAGATCCAACTCAAAGAATATGCTTTATTCTCTGACAATTGTGTTTGTGTTTTGCTTTTAAGATGGGTGCCCGGGTCTTAAAATTCTTGCTGCTCTGAAATTTCCTTCCCTTCCAGAACTGAAGTCTTCTACATGTAATTCAGCTTTCCTGAATTTTCTTTCTTTTATAAAAAAAGTACCCGGTTCGTTGATTCTGGGAAATTTTTTTCCTTACTTCTTCAAATGTCTATATACAAATACCGGTTCAAATAGGCAATATGACATTCAAAGAGATTGTGTCCAGAAAAATAACTCTCTAAATAGCTTCAGGTACCTCACCATCTTTCTTACAGTGAAAAAATATTTCTATGTTGTTAGTTTCTCAGGCTTGATATGATTCTGTTTTCTTTCCATAGCTTTCTCCTATACACATGAATTACTTAAAGACTTCATTTTAAAATTTTAACACCTTAATCTAACTGCAGAGGGTTACTTAATGATGATAATGCCACCTCCAACAATTGTTTTATAACTTTTCAAGCAGTAGCTATATATTAGGCTTTCAACAGTGTTAACAACTTTCTTGAAGTACCTGAAGAAATCTTCCAGGATCATGAAGCTAGAAGACCTTTTTATTGCTTTCTTGATGCAAAAATATTGCCAGGGAGTTCGCTTAATGACAGTCTATCAGTGTAACACTTCAGTTATATTTCTTAGTATCATGGCATCATTTGGTGAGTAATAAAGCATGAGCAATTGGAAGCGCAAGGTCTACCTATTTATCCTGTTCTGTTCTAATTTACCTAAAATTAGGTTTAACCACTACTTGAGTAAGCTTCCAAAGAAATAACAAATATAAGATGAAGGGCTTTGGAGACAATGTGGTATTCTTCCATCTGTATTGGTACTGCATGTGACATATGGTGCTTCTGTTATCATTTGTGGGGGTTTTGCTATTATTTTTGTTCTTTTTTTTCTTCTTCTCCCTCTACTCATACGGGAGAGTTGAGATGGTGACTGAGATCACCTATCACTTGCTGCAGGAGTAACACACTGCTTTCACCAAATTCAAATCAGAGAATTGCTCTTGGTTCCCATAAATTCCTTCCTAAACACTTAATTTTCTTGCTCTACAATAATGCCTTCCATTTAGAGCAGCCATTAATTAAGTACTTTTTTGAGTTGATTATTCTCTTTTTGGATCTGTAAGAATGTATTTGTCATTCTGTTGGCCAGTCTTACACAACTTTGGATATATTTTAGTATGGTTTGGGATCTTTACATGAAAAATGTGACTAAAGGTCTGTTTCATTTTTAACTTGTGGAAAATGTAGGAAGAGAAGCTGTAGCAATTGTGGCACTGGGATTTGAAAGCACGCCTGAAATCTTTAAGAAAAAGAATAGATACACAACAGAGTTATGGGCAGAACAATTACAAATCTCACTCAGACATGACTTCTGTTTACCAAGAAAAATTCATTTAGGAATTATCAAATTACCTTCTAAACCTTGAAATTTTTAAAGATGTAAAACTTTACATCTTTAAGGGTTAATTAGTTTATTAAATATTAGGCTGAGGAGAAATCAAGAAAATTATTCTGATTGTACTCAAAAAGAAGTGCTTTGTATTTGAGATGAAACAATTTTATTAAAGGTAGGCAAGGCAAGGTAATTAAAGATATGGAATAATATGTGCATTTTGAATATCATCAATGGTAATGAGGCCAAAAGGAAGAGATAAGGTTAAGTGCAATGCTGTGATCTACAATACTGTAGATTAAAAGAAAGCACTGGTTATGTAGCCTGTGTGCCAAGGCAACTCCCTGAGAATTATCTAGAAGTTAATAGCAGCCATTCCAGGCCAAATGAAAGGTCTAGTTAGCTCAAGGTGTTGTGTGTGACAGTACCCGTTAAGGAATGTAATGATGATTCCCTGATCTATTCTCTTGCCTTCAAGCATTTTAGTAGTCAGAATTTCTTTTTTTTTTTTTTAAGATGCAGGCAGAATTTTGGGGCTTGGTAGCCCAATAGCTTTTTGAAATCTTGCAGACTTCTGCTATCTACGGCTTCTAGTAGTAAGACAGTTTAACCATGTAATAAATATCTTCTTTGGTTGCTTCACGTGTACTATTGGATCATTTTATTCAGTATCATCTAGTTCTTTGGTTTTGCCTATCATTTTTCGATTTGACCTGCTATTGTGGAGCCTCACCTGAGAGCTGCTCCAGGCTTTGGATATGCCACGTTGTTCTCCTGTATAGTGTATGTCTATAGTAAACATGCACATATGTATGTGTGTGGGTATAGGAGATATGAATAAAAATGCATATTAGGTATGTATCTGTTCATATTCCAAGTATCAAAAAGTATTGGCAAGCAGTATTAGAGATATGAGTATGCCATGGGTTTATACAGTGATAATGTGTTCTCTGTGCTACTGCCACAGGTTCTTAAGATTCAGGTTTTCCTCTTAGCAGTGTAATCCTGTCCCAGTAGGACAGACAGCAGCTCTGCGCGTGGGAAAGATGCTGAGAAGTTGCTTGGTGTTGTGCTGAGATCTGGGAGTTATGGGACCCACAGTGAGATGAAGTCATAAATTTCACAGGAGCAGGCTGTTTTCTTGTTCCACTTCAAGTATATCCTTGTTAATATGGGTAAAAGATATTGTCATTCAGGTGGTGATTGTAAAAATGGGAAGTAAACTTTCTTAAGTGTTCTTTCCTGAGCATTAAGTTATGGTGTCAAGTGGCGTTCTGTTTGTTTTGGCCTTGGTTTTCTTCTCATAGACTTTTTTTTTCTTTTTTTTGGTTTGTAAACCTTCAGGACCAGAACTTACTCCTCCGTTAGGCCTCTGTCTGAGAGAAGTGGAGCCTGTTTCTTCTACCTGACCAGCCTGTAAAAGGAACAGGTCTAGTTCCTGATTTATATGAAGAGCCCTTTTTAATACTGTCATTAACAAATCCCAGCTTTCTGAAGGCAGCATGGAGGCTGTGAAAACTGTGATCCGTCCGCCATTTATGCGAAGGAAGGACATGTACATATATGAAAGTTTGTTTTGCATTAGTTCTAGAGAAGTTTGGGCATCATAATGACAGCTGATTGTCCTTCACAATTATTTCAGCTCCCCAGTTGAAGGGGAACCTGCCCTAGAAGAAAGCAGGTTCTTCAGTGTAGCCTGCAATATTTAGATCTTGCAAAGAAGTTTACTAGTCTCCCATCCTTTTCCCTACCCTCTTTCTGACCTGCATTTCACTTGTAAGAAAGTTTATCAGTGAGTTTCGCAGGTAATGCTGTATCTTTGCCTAGCTTGTGTATGATGGTGATTGATTTCTCCTCCCCACTCTTTTTAAACAAAATATTTTCTAGGGTTTTTTGGTTATTTTTAAAAGAAGAAAAACATATCCTTCGGAGTACCAGATGCTTCACCTGAACATATCTTTCTGGTTTCTCTCGAGTCAGCATTTGGATGCCGTTCTGAACTTAGGAATGTGTTTTTTGACTACAACCAAAATAAAAAATATTTTTTTCTTAGAAAAGTATGTTAAAGAGAGAAGTCTGATGGCTTTTGTGCTCTGAAGTTCTCGTTATTATACACACAATAAATAACACTTACTTAGTTCGTAGTCTTCATTGACCTCATCAGGTAGAGGTGACAAGATAAGCACTAGGTAGTAACAGCTACTTGTTTTCTGGTAGTATTTTTTAATTCTGCAGTCCTAGAGTTAATGTCGATGACATGGCACTATTATGTTTAAATTGTAGAATTGAAAGTCAGCTTTAAATTCCCAATAACTGGGAAGTTACTTGATAAGCATTTTTGTGTCTGAGATGACTTACAATAAATATTTTTCAAGGTTGCCTTCTATGTTTAAAGATAGCCTAGCAATTGAACTATAAGTTGTCTTGTTTTCCTTTTTTTTTTTTTTCTTCCGCCCTTTAATGGATTCCTAGAGGAGAAATGAACTCTGAAGTCATGAACAGCCTAATGCATGCTCTGCTGAATTTTTTCCTTTGTCTTTAGTGGTATTGGATGACCCTGTTAAGTAAAGCCTGCAGTAGTCCAAGCCTGGTTCTTCATGGACCACATGAACAGCAGAGACGGCTGTCCCTGAGGACGGTGTCAGTGGCCTGTTGCTTGCCAGCCATTCTTGTCTGTGGGAAACCCTCTCTGAGGGAAAAGGTGCTTGCTGTGGGATCTCTTTCTTGGTTGCTGCTGGATCCAGTACTGATCATCTGGGCCTTTTTCCTCAGTATCCTGTATCTGCCTTAGGAAGGGCTAAAGGTATTGGGGGAGGAAAGAGGAGAAATGGGTGTTTGGTGCACATAACTGAAAAACACTTCTAAATATGTTTCGTATTTTTCTTTATTTGGAGAATATTGTGTGGCTTTATTCACTAAAATAATTAGACTTTTACAAAAATATAGGCTAAGTGATACCATGCTAGGTGAAATGTAATAGAAATCTCAGATCAAGTTGCTAGTACTTCCTTTTCTGGCTTACTTTCAACTGTGCCTGTGAGCGCAAAGGAATGGCATGTATTTATACATTTGTAAATAAGATCCCACACATTTTCCGCTTGAGAACATGCACTCGGACCTTTTATGGTCAGGAAGGGGTGTTTCCCTCTGTCTGTGAGTTACCCAGAGAACTACATATTTCCAAGTATGCGGTTCAGAAATTTACAGATAATACTTTGTAAATTTGAGTTTAAATAGAGCAGTTTGAGGAATTAAAGGCAAAAAAAAAAATTTTTCTTTTTCCAGTAGAAATATACTTTAGGATAAACAAACAGGTTTTTAGGCCTATGTTCTGCTAAGCTGAATTGGCTTATTCAGCTTTACTTCTAAAAATAACAAGCTCTCATAACTATGTCTTTTCTTTTCACAATGTCTGTTTAGCAAGAGAGATTCAGTTAATAACGGCTTATTAGGGTATCCAGAACTTACCCAGAAGTCTTCCTGGATATTCAGTGTCAGTTGATCATAATGGATCAACATACTGTGGCAATAATATTCTTAGAATAATTGATTTTGTGGGGATTTTTTGTTTGTTTTGTTTGGTTGGTTTGTTGTTGTTGTTTGTTTTTTTTTTTTAAACCCTACCTAGATGATGTGAAAATATTTCAAAAATAGGAGCTACTATCAGGTCTATTATTGCACTTATCAAAGAAATTTCTGATTAAATTTGACTGATATCCGAACCCATAAGATGGATGCAGAACACTTAAAATTTCACTGTTATTAAAAAGTACCGTTGTATTGAGAAATATAGCAATGCAAATAAATAAATGCAATAGTTTACTTATGAAGCAATTTAGCTGCAGCAAGCATAATAAATATGTTATCTTTTATGTGAAATGGTGAACTGTTTTCAGGAAACTGCAGTGTGCAATACAAAATATGTGTCCAGGTGGGGTTTAATTTTCCACCAACCATATCACTTCTGATCATCAGACCTTTGAAGACTGCAAATAATCTGAAGCTGGACAATTTGAAACACTTGAAATACACCACAAGAGCTGTAGCTTTTTTAGCTGTTAAAAAATGTTTTCAGTACTTATGCCATAATGCACACAGTACTCCACTCTGGCTTTTAAAAGGTCTTAAATAGCTTTTTCTTTTAAAACAGTTGTTGCTGTCTTCACATTAAGCAGAAAAAACTGTAATACTTGCTGAAAGAGAAGAAATAATGCCTACAGAAAGAAGAATAATCACTTGTTTATTACTAAAAGGGCTAGGTTTCAATATTTTCACTTAGTTTCCCGAAGCTACATTACACTGAAAGATGTGAGGCTTGCCATTGAAGTGTTTTTCAATTTCTGGCCTGTTTAATTAGGTCAAAATATAATGTTCAGCTTGTTGTGATTTTAAAAATGGTGTTATTATAGTATAAGTGACAAGAATGTATTGTGAATTGTAGTGTTTTTATGCATTTTACCTATTCAGTTACAATTCAAGATAAGCTTAAAGTGTTTGGGAAGCTTGCTTCGTTCTACCGAGAACGGATGAATTGTATGTGATAGCCAGTTCCCTTTCACTTAGGCTGCCTTTGGTCCTATCACTCTGCAAATGCAGAATTGGTGCATTCTGCAGTTTAGATCACAGTGGTCTAAAATTGCAGTCAGTGGAGAAGTCCATAAAGGATTTCACTTGAAATTTTGTGGGGGGATGTGTGTGAGTTCTCTGAATCAGTCCATACAGGGAGGAATTCAGACAAGAATTAAGGTTACCTTGCAGATGCTTTAATAATATAGGGAGCTTTCTCCCCAGGGTAGTGTTGTTGCATTAACCAGTATGTATGTAACCTTTCGAAACATGTCGTAAAACAATTCTCAAGAGTTAGGTAGTATTTGTATTTATTAGTTCTTGCACAGGCAAAACTCTTAAGTTTTGTGGTTCTGTAGTTTTTTTCCTTAATAAGGAATGGAGCTGGCTGTAAAATTGCCTTTTTGGGGGTAACGTCACTAGAGTTTTATTGAGCAGGAAAAAAAAAAGGAGGGGGGAGGGACAGAGAAGTGACGATATGACACACAAGAAGAATGAATTTGCCAAAATCTATGCTATTGGTGCTTTACTTGCAGGTGAACTTTCACCTGCCACTTGCCGTATCTTGTTTATGGAGGTAATTCATGTTCTCCCATAACTTACATGTATGGAAGTCAGGAAATTTTTATTAGTGAGGAAACAGTTATGTGATCATCTTTTGCTGCAAGACGAGCTAAGAAAGTAATTCCTGTTCCAAAGAAGTAAAAATCAGGGGCGTAATAGACTTTCTAGGGCACTTTGTCAACTTAGCTCTTCATTACTTTGTGTAGGCTTAGAAATCCCAGTGCCACTAGTTAATTAGTGGCGTAATCCTGAACTTTGCTCAGCCAGAGGCAAGCAAAGCTATTACTTAAGTGGAAAGAAGTGAGCAGGATTAAAACAGAGAAAATTGGGCCTCAAGGGGATCAAGTGTGTTCCTAGAACTCAATTGTTGTCACTTAATGTGTTTAATTATTTCTTGATTCACAGGGTATGCCAAGTGTAGTTATCTGGAGATACAAATAACTAATCTGCAGATTTTTGAGTTAAAGCTGCCTTTTTATTGATGTTATACTGAAATATGTCTTCTGTGAAGTCTCATTCTACAAACCAGGACACCATTTAGGTATTTTCTTTTTTTCCTTAGTTTTTGTTTCTCTTGCCTCCTCATATCAGATTAACTATCTTTTGTACTCTTTTTCCATTTTTAACCTTTTATAATTGTTATTGGTAGCCCATTATACGAGTTATTTTCTCTTCCGTGTAGTTTTTGTAGTTGATTTTGGTTAATGATGTCATTGCTGAGGGCAGGCGGATGACCCAGGTGACTTCTCAAAGGTCTTATGGATCTCTCTTTCCCGTGATTGCATATTAAACTTGCTCCTCAGTTAGCCGTGTATACACGGTATCATGGAGATAATTAATGTTTTGGGTGAGAACCACATCCATGACTTACTAGATAGGAGGCGATTCTCTTGTGTTAGATATAGTAAGCACTTTGATCCTGACCAGGAAGCTCTTCAGAGGGACTCTGTGCTAAAAGTTCAGCTGTTGCTCAGGTGCTTTGCTAGATCAAGGTCAAAATGTTGAGTATGTTGTAGGTTCAGACCTGTTTCTTCTGACCCAGTGAGTAGTGATGTTTAAAATGTAAAGGTTTGTTACAATAAGGTATTTTGAAATAGAAACACATACGTTATACCCGCATAGTCAAATACATCACAAGTTGAGGCTATAAAATAGCAATTTGAACCTGACTACCTGCGCAAAGTATCAGATTGCTCAGTAAACTGGAGAGCTCTGTTGGTTTTGCATCTTATCTGTGCTTTTTTATGGTCTGCATGTAGCATTAGTTGTTGCTCTGAACCACAGAAAAGAGTGTTTGGTTGCTTAAAGGCCACTTCTTGCTTTGAATGATAATGAAGCAGATGGCATCCTCTATTACTACTGAAGCTGAAAACGTGGTATATAGAGAATAAAGGAACAACACTCTGCAGTTGTGGAATTATCAGTGAAAAGCTCCAAAGACAAAACCTTTCTGTGATTCAAAGCCTTGTTAAAAATTCCAATGGCTCTTTCCAGCCTAAGCTGATAGGAAGGCTATATTCATAAGCCTGGGATATTTGTGGGAGCTCTGGTTGTGGTAGCACCAAAGGGTTAAAGTTCAGTCTTTATTTTCAGATCTGTTCACCTTTAAAGCAGCAGGTCATTAGTTTTATGTTCTATGGTTGTTTTTTACCTGAAATTAGGAGAGGAAAAATTCTTAGCTGTCAGAGCCCTGAAATAGTTTGCACCATCAAAAAAGCTTAATGCAGCTTTTGTGATGAATACGTGTGCAATTCTATTGTTCTTTCCAACAGCAATGGGACCTGCTTTTTAGTACAGCTTCAGGATAGTCCTAACAGTATTTTTATTGTCATTGTGGTTAGTTATCAGAAGACTTGCACTTGAGTGTGGAGAAGGTAATTCAAAACCTTGCTTAATAACAGAAAATATTTGCCATTTCACCTCCAATACAAAAGAATTCATGTTTGCTGAAAAGCTGAGTCCTTCTAAAGGTCAGAACTGTGGAGCTGTTGCATCCTTTGCTTTCACAATTCCTTTTGGTTTTGTCTGTTTAAAGTCAACCTCTCTTGCATTCGCAGCAGATAGAGACTGGGTTTGGCTTTTGTGGTGTGGGTGGCCTGTTTTGGTGTGTTTCATTTTTTAATAGGATACAGAAAAACTGTGTGAAAAAAGGATTTTGAAGCTTTTGGACAGCAAAATTGAAGTACTGTTGTTGAACTGATGAGGCGGGGAATGTGACACTGAGTTTGGGTATTAGTAAGTTAGACTCAACTAACCTAGATTTTATTGCCAATTCTATATCTGTAATAGTATTCTCAGTTACTTCTCAAGTTCAGGGCTAAGGTTACACATTTATTAAAATCGTAATGAAACAAGAATATTTTTAAACTGACATAAATCAAAGTTCAAGTAAATGATGGAGGCATTTTCTTTATCTTTGTTAAAGTGTATGCAGTGCACAGAGTGGGCGTGAAGGAAAAGTGACATTTTGTCATATTTAAGGCATTTGACCTTGGTTTGGAAGTCTGCTTCAATCTCTAGGTTTCCCAGGGTTTTTCTCCTGTGATTCTGGGCTAGGTACTTATGGTCATTTTTGAGTATCACCTTCACCATTATAAAATGACTGTCCTATGTTTGCCTGGTTACATATAATCTAACCATGGAAATACCTAACATCTCTTGATACTCTTCCTATTAGTAGTTCCTGACTACCTAAAAAGATCTGCTCATGTGTATACCCAGAAATACTCTGCTCCTGGCAAGCTGAGGTGATGCTTTGTCATAATGTGAGCTGTCTCCAAATGTAGAAGACGTTCTGCCAAACTTCAGAGCTGGGCTTTAATTGGGAATTAGACTGTACTTCATGCACATTTATGTAAATATGCTCCCCACAAAACACAGTGGCAGTGCCTCTTGCTTGCAGTAAAGAAACCAGCTGCCCTTTCCTCAAGCTTAGCTCATGATGGAGGAGGCACAGGATTGCTCCTTTTTCTGAGGGATTTCAGAACAGCAGTAACACAGCATTTGAGGATCCTTCCAGGAGTATGTCATTTGATGAATCTGAACACATCTCTGACTGAGTGGAATTGAACCAAGGCTTAAATAGTCCTGGTATTTGTTAAGATATGAGGCTATTCCTTAAGAAGTGGAGTAGCAGAATTGCCTGTTTCTTTTCCTCCCTGTCTGTTTTTAAAAGAAATGTGCACCTTAGGACTTTCAAAAGGAGACTGTGTTATGGATCTGTGTAGCTCAGCTTTGAGTGGGGCACTGAGGGCTTTGCAATTAGAGGGACTTCTTTCAAAAAAAAAAAAAAAAGGCAACAAGCGCAACCAAAAACAATAAACACCCCCCCCCCCCCCCAAAAAAAAAAAAAACCCCACATCTTCCTTGTTTTATTTTCTCAAGTCTGCTTTAAGTCTTTCCATGGTACACATACTGATTTGAACTGGTGAGGTTGGGTTTCTTTGTTGTTGTTTAAATCCCATTTTTTCCTTCCAGGATCCTAATTCAGGTTTCCAGATTCCCTTGGAAACCATGCACCCAATATTTAGGTATGGCAGCACCCATAGAATGTTTTTTTTTAAGTTTCCTTTTATATTTTCATTCTGTAAAATTCTGATTTTTGTATGGTTCTTCTAAAAATCGATAAATGTCTCTTTTTGAAAAACAAACAAACCAAACCAAACACAAAACACTCAAAGCACACACACTTGTCGGGCATTATTTTGGGTAAAATGAAAATCTACACGTTTCATTTATATTGCTCTGTAAGTGAATGCTAATCTGTTGAAAGCACAGTCTATACTGAGGAAAGAAAAAGTGCAGATCTGTGGAACATGGCTTTAAGATCTTGTTTTTCAAGGAGCTTATGAAAATATACAGTAGGGTTTATTGTATTTAAATTTTTAGACTTTTATAATTCACTTCTCAGTATCAATAGGTAGATAGTAAGTATCACTGTTGGTGGGCTGCATTTTTGATCATCTTATTCCACCAGATGAACTCAAATTTAAGAAAATAGCTATTTTCTAGGCAGAGGTGGTGATTTAATTCAGCTTCTTGAATTCCTCATTTCACTATTATTTCTCTTCCCCCTCCCCCCTGCCCCAGCCCCCTTTTTTCTCTTTTTTTGAATAAAACCTACAGTGAACTATAACCTGAGGCATATTGACTGGACTGGGAGATTTCCAGAAGTTGATTTTACAGATGATCATTTGTGCTTTATTAAGAACAAAGCTAAAGTACCAAACTTAGAGTATTTTGCCTGTGCAACAGGTAATAAATATAAACACTACCTAACGCTTAAATTTTTTACTATCTTTAGAGACTCAGTATTTGTCTCAAGAATTTATCAAATTTGCAAGAGAATTTGAGACAGCTTTGGTTTCTAGAAACATGCAAGCAAAATAGATCTATGAAGTACAGTAAGTGTATTTATAACAGTTTGTGTACTACTATGAGGGTATGAAATAGTAATTCCATACTTAATATTAGGATGCACATGATACCTTTTTAAGAGGTATTATAAATGAGAATGTAAAATAATGAAGCCCCCATCTTGTTTAGACATCTAGTGGAGATAAAGCAACAAAGGTAGTCTTGTTTTTCTGTTGTATGAACATATTGTAATATAATGTGTGAGTCTTGTAAACTCACAAATTTAAATGTGGATAAAGATCATTATATCGTAACAGCGTCAGTGTGCATACCAGCTGGAGGACAGACCTATAAAAAGGATGTTCTGGAAGCCGTGGCTTGATGGCTTTTCTGGTGATCTATTTTCATTCTGCAAAAAAGCTTTTTTGGCCTTACCTAAGTGGAAAGAAAGTAAACTGAGACGGTTCTGATTGGGCTTTCGAGATTTTGGTTTTGCAATCAATGTGAAGTTAGAAGCACACACAGTTCAGCTGAACTCAGGATTGAGGCTGACTGTCGTAGTGTTATCCCAATTTAAAGCTGAAATTAGTCGCTGGAAATTTTGAAAGCTCAGCGTATATATAAATAAGAGAGTTGCAACTTCTGGTAAAGGTGATGTGTAACTCCAATTTGCAGTTGTTGCTCTCAAGTTGTCCAGTTTGCCTTGATGTAAATATCACTGATTTTGAAGATAATTCTACATGTTGGTGTGTTTTTCTCCTTTTTTCCACATACAAGTCTGTACCAATATTATTGTCTTGTTTGGTCTGTTTTGTAAGCAGAAAAGTGTACTGTTAGTATGATGGTCCTATTAAGAACTGGAGCGTGGATAAACATGTAGATCTTCAGTGACCACAAAACTCTAATTGCATGACAAGTATATGAAAAAATCGGATTTTCATGTAAGCAACTTTTTGAAGGCCATTATAGCCAAGTTCTAATGGAAGTCATCTATTACATAAACCCATTGTATCATACCATAAAAGGAGAGTTTTCTTGCTTTAAATTGAGGAGATGTTAAACCAGAGAGATAAAAAGAGAGAGATGTAAAATTGAAAAGCCTTCTAGTTTATCATCAAAGATGTGCTGTCAGCACTGAAATATTGCGTTGACATGAGAGAAGGGTGTATATTGTCCCCTGCATGTGAAGCTGTGAAGCACTGTTCCATTCAACCTTTGTTCTTCTCTATAATAAAACAGGAATGAGACCCTGTTGGGCATGCAGATTTAGGCAGAACCAGCCTCTGCTCTGTTGCGTACAGCTTTACACAAGCAGTGGGATCATTCACAGCCTACAGAGTCGATCCCAATGAAATGTCTGGCTAAGCACTTATAGGATAAGTCTTAACGTTTAATTGCTAAACTGGTAAATTGTGATCATATTCTGTATCCCTGTATCTAGAAGATACCTCACGTGTGCTGTGCTTTGTAAGATCATGTCTACCCTACAAGTTTAGGCAGTAAGCCAAGAAACAGTTCAGAAGGCCTGCAGATCTTAAAACTTCTGCTGTTATGTATGAGATGAGTTTCTTTTTCCCTACAGGAAGGTGAATATGGTGAACTGTTATGTTTAGTGCTTCTTGCTGATGTTATTATTACCTTTTCTAAGTCAGCAGGCTTTATAATATGACCAGAGTCCTGAAACCCTATCTTTTGATGGTGAGAAACCATTGAATAATTAGACCCGGTTACAAACTGGACGATGTTTTTGCATCTAAAAAATTAATTGTAGGAGACTCATCTTCCCTCCTGTGTCTGCCGTCCTGCCTCACATGTGTCAGCGTCCCATCCCTCCCCTATGTTTCCTGTCTTTCTTTCCCTGTATTTTTTTAATGCTAGTTTTATTACTAAGGTTAAGCTCACACAGGTGGTCCTGTCAGGCTGTGAAAGTGGTTGTTTGAGCAATATGAGGAGACTGGTGAATAATGCTGTTTTTTACATTTAGGGCTGATCTTGCTTAGAAACCCTTAGATAGGATGTATGCAAGAGAGCAATAAATTATATGTAACTTGTAAAACATTCTGGGATACGCATGGGATTCAAGATCAGTCAGCAACGCAAATTTTCCCATGAGGGATATGTTTCTAAGGTATCTGGCAAATTGCTTCATCAATCTTTGCTGTTTATCTTTTAATAATGGTGATAGTTTACTTTACATATTATTTCTTTGAGTAAAGCTTGTTACAGAATCATGTAACCAGTGGCTGATGGAGTTCCATTTCCAGCCGTAACAGCTTTCCGGAATTAAAAGTAAAATTTGAAACTTGTGGAGATATAAATTTCTGTCCCACACGTTCACTTTAAGCTGTTGCTTTAATTAATAACATGCGTAATTTATAGCATGTATATTCTGTGGCCCATGAGTTTGTGTTAAAAATCAATTGTTGCGTTCCTACATTTCTACTGTCAGTGAAGTTTGTATTTTAAAAAATTGATGCATTGTGGAAGAAGCTATTGGATGTGTTCTGGAAACTCTTCTTCATAAATGCTGAAAATAATGGGAAATTAAGAAACTGTGCTGATGGAGTGGTCTTGCAATGTGAAAATAGCTTGCATGCCTGAAAAAACACGGGCAGCAGCCTACAGACACTGAAAGTCCATGAAACTGGTAACATCAGCAGACCTCACTACTTTGCTTTTATGCACAGTGTCTTGTTGTGATTGTAGGTACATCAGGACCCACCTTTGCAGTTGCCTGACTGTGGTGGAGGTTGAGAGATGCAGATTGGGTTTGAAGCTGACACCCAACAGAAAATAAAGCAAGAGGTGTTCTGAAGCTTAACTATCCTGAAAAAAAAATAATAAAAAAATCCATTTTTAGTTTGTTTTTAGGAAGCACTATTTTTGATTTGGACATAAAGGTAATAAAATGAGGCCTGGATTATTTTTTCTTTGAGAGGGGTGTGTGTGTACATATAAAAAAAATAAAGCATATCTATGTCTGTATTTAAAATATTTTTATGGAAAATGCTGTAATGGCAAAACTTGGGGTTTAGCTGATGGTTTTGAAGGAAAACCTTTGAACACGGCTGGAACCAACCAAAGTTTTCAGAAATAACAAACGCAGTGAAGTGACAGGTGATGTGTAATGTACTATAAATTTTGAGTAACATACATTTAAATACATGCATATGGTTGAATCTTTAGTCCCATAAATATGTAAACACACACAAAAATAGTAATGCTTTGAAATTAAACATTGTAAACCATTCCATTCCAGATTGGTTACAAAATATTAATCTCTATCCCTGTAAAAGCAGGAATTTACTGAAAGAACATGGACAAATCTTTAGCACTAGAAATCTGAGCAGTGTCCGTGTAATATTGTGCATGCTATTTAAATAATCCGTGAATTAGACACACATTTATCAGCATAATGTTTGCTCCATTCAGAACTTCACACTGGACTGCAAATATTGAATCCCATAAACACTTTTCCCAAAAGCTAATATGAGAAGCTGTATTAGTTTTGTTTTGTTTTTTTTGAAGAAAACAAAAAAAACCCTGAAAAATCCAGCAAAATAGTGAAAGGTTTGTTAAGAATATTTTGAACTGGTTTTAAATTTTTATACATCTGCATTAATCTCAGCTTTCAGTAAAGTACTGTTCTTGCATTATGTACTCCATTACTTGGGATTTAGATGCAATACTGAGTTGATGTGGAAAATGTAAAGATAACTCTTTCCCAGGAAATAAAAGGGTAGGGTTTTTTTTTCTCATCTGCTGCTCTGCTTGTGTAAGATTCCTCTGTCCACAAAGCGGCAGTTTCACCACTTGCCTAGCCAAATTCTGTATATGGTCTGACACAAGCAGTCTCATGAGCCATGGCAAGCAAAAAAGAGGTGCATGTCTGTGCCAGGTATTCACAAAGCCAATTCTCTTGCCAGCTGCTGCGAAGATGAGCTCTTCTTTCACTCTGTTTAGTGGCTGTGGTTGCATTCCATGTGCACATTCTGTGTGAGGATGTCTTAATAGCATCAAAATGATCCTAATGACTTCAGAACACCTGCTCCATCATCCGATAATCAGCATGATGGACTCTGCTAAGTTTCAGGCTTAATGAGGTACCCTGAAAAGTGTAGATCTCGTAATTAATGTCTGTGACATAAATCTGCAAAACATGACAGTTACAATAATGGGTATTTATCTTTTTTTGATCTGGTATTGTTGTACCCTGTTCTACCTCTGAAGCAGCCCTTCCCTGAAGGGTTTAAATGACAAAGGCCAGAAGCAGTGTCAAGGACACCTGGCTTAACCTTGCTGTCTCAGCAACTCACAGTGAACAAATAGCATCCTTGTCACCTTTGCAGAACAAACCATGGAATGACTGTCTTGGTTTGATGCTTTTTTTTCTCTTTTTTTTCTGTCATTTTAGAGTGAAACCTGGTGTTTCAACGTAATTTCAGTCTTGTTACAAGGAAAAAGTTGCAGTGTTTTTGTTTGCTTTTTTTAAAAAAATAATAATTATTTGACTTCCTTCTTAAAGTAACAAGCATGATAATTTCAGTGTCACCCGCTACAATGGTGCCTGTACTACATCTCCTGCTAACCATGAAATGCTCCGAATTGTGTATACTTGACTATTGTATTAATGACAAACTTCTGACTTTTGAAACATATATCTCTCTTGATTTTAGGCTGTAGTTCACCTAGTAGTTCACATGTGCATGTGAAATTGGAATTAATTCTCTGTTTCAAAGACGTGGTAACACAAGGTTATGTTCTTAGTTGGCCTGGAAAACCATATTTCACTTCACTGGGATGTGTGTCTTTTCTCTGCTTCCTTAGCTGTATTTCAGAAAGACCACATTTTTTAAAAGCTATAAATAACCTCAGACAAGTAGTTTAAAGAAAAACAACAAAGAAATAAAAAAGAAAAGACTGTGATCAAGCTGTCAGCTGTGTCCAATGATTGTGAATACAAAGAACCCATCATGGTGCCTGCTAAAGTCATTGGGAATCTTTTCCTTGACCCCAGAGAATGAGTGATCCTGCCTACACTACCTTGGACCTGAGGACTGAGGAGTGCCTGCTAGGGTATTCTATGGGAAACAGAGACACAGAAAATATTTCTTGAAAGCATTTTCCCATTAAAGATCCCAAGGGATTTTTTTAATTAAACAGACCTGCAAGGATAGAAGTTGGCATTTAATCTGCACGTGTTGTCTAGCTCTAGGTAGACAGTGGTGTTTAGCTCCTCTTGGTAGTGTGTTGGTGTTGACTTCTTTGACCTGGATATTGTAATCAGCTCTTTCCACAGCTGAGACCCACCACATACATCTTAATAACAGGCCTCCTGTGGAGAAGCAGTGGTTGAGTGCTCTTAAGTAATGGATTTAATCTCTGCATAAATCTGAAGTTCTGTAGATAAACATTTCAGCTAAAGAGTGTGTTAAGCTCCAATTCTGTACTCTCCTCATGCAAACAGGATTCTCTCACTCTGCCTCATGAGGTGTGTGTTTGTGGTGTTCCTCGTTAAAGTGGCCGTAGGTATGGACCTATAGTTAAACTGTAGTTAAGGTACTAAATAATTTAATTTGTTTTGTTTCTTCATAACACTGTATTATCATCCGTCCTTGCTCCTGCTGCTCGTTACTTGTTTCCAACAGCTAGTAGCACAGGATTTGAAGGACATCTTTGTCTCTTTGTTACGCTAGGTGAAGGTTTATAAAAAGTAATAAAAGGAGTAATTTTCCTAAATAATATATTAGGAAGTTTTTGTGTGCAATAGGGTAGTTGATTGAAGAACTTTGTGAGGTTGCTTACTAGAGATTTGGTTCTGAATCCCAAAGTCTTTAAGAAAACTAAGCTGAATTCACATCAGGAAAAATTTCTAAAGAAAAGTGTATTAGCAAGTGGTACTGCGGTGGTTGAGTGTGGTTCCTATGCCTTCATATACAGAAGGTTATAGATAGATAAGGAATAAGTGAGAAACTGAGATGGAAAGGAAAGTAAGAACTGATCAGAGAGGGTGTGGAAATAAGAGGAAAGAGGTTTATCAGTTACTCTCCTGTGGAGGAATAGAGAAAAGAAAAAAATGGCAGATACAGGAGGGCAGGTGCAGAAGATGATAAATACATCTGCTTGGGAAAGGCAAAATACTGGATAAACTGGGATGGCTAGGATAAGACTGCAACTGATTGAAATAATTTGGTGTCATTCAGTGTAAGCCTGTGGTTAGTGTTAAGCCCAAACATTTAGTCTGGAAAAAGCAGGTATGCTGCTATACTGTGAAGCAGCCCATTGTCAGGGCCCATTTTGAGAAGATAAAATAGACTGTGCTGTGCTAAAAAGGCATTTTACATATTGCTCAATACTTCAAAGTCTTTGTATTGCAAATACTATTAAGCCTGCTTTTTCTCTTTTGTTTAGACCTTTTTGCAGAAACAAAAGATCAGCCAAGAACTATGAGCAGTCTGACATGTCCAGCAGTTATATTGTTATTATTATTGTGTTATGTGGTATTTTTAAACAATATGTAATTTTCTCTGTATTGTGGTACATACGTAGAAATTTTCTGAATAACACAGATTTTTAAAATGGGATACAGTTTATAATTTCCTCAGAATGTCAAATATAAACCAGCTATACTCAGCAGTAAGAAATTTTTTTTTGGTGCTGGAATACATTTGTTAAACTTTCTCTAAGGCAGACCACCTGTTATTCCAATGTATCTGTATTTTTGCTAGATACGCCTGGTATATGGTGGAAATGTGCTTGTATAGTGTTGTGTGCCATTATAAACTTGAGCTTCCTTTCTTTCAAGCCTGCGGTTTGAGATGCAGTTGTTTCAGGTCAACATTTGAATGAATCTTTATTTTTCGGATGTCTCCAGGAATACGGGATACTGGGAAACACACCTAAAGTAGCAGCGATATTTCTTGTGAGATTAGCTTCTCTCGTCCAGTGCTCATGTTATTTTAACAACAATTTCTTTTTGCTTTTGGAATCCTTATAAATATGACTAAACTGGGGAGGATTTGTGCAATTTAGTTTTTCTCTACTATGTTGACAATTATTTTTCTTTCAGTGGGCTAGGTCTACAGTCCAGAGATCACAAAAGTAACTACTGTAGGACAAGGATAATGAACACTACTGTAAAGTAAGAATGTGGAGACTTGAGCAGATTTCTGACGTATTCAAGATTGTGTGTTCCAATTGCAAGTCCTGATCTTGGATTATGGTAAAATGTTACCTCAAGAGTGGACTCACATGTGTTTTTAGTCTTGAAAGGCTCCAAAGTTCAACTAATGTAAACTATTCATCAGGGCAAAACTATTGGCTGAAGCATTTAAATGCACAAGAAGGAGTTGGAAGATAGGTAGATAGATAGATATAAAACATCAAGAATTTTCCTTAAAAAAATTATGTTTCCCTAGGATGACTTTTCTTTCAAAGTACTAGTTGCTATTGAGGATGCCATGTTGTTGCTATGTATTTATCCTGTTGGGCTTTTTTTCTATGGAGCCTACAGTATGTATGAGAAGAAATTGATAATCTGAAAATACAGACAATTGTGATGCCTTCTACCAGCTTTTCTGGTGGAACGTTGTCAATCACAACAGAATTTTAAATACACAGTCTTAAAACTGTGACCATTGAAGTATTGCTCAGTCGTAACGCCTGATGCTCAGTCCCATGTGATGTCAACTGATAAATTTATATTTGTGAAGTTGCTTTATAAGCAAGTTCAAAACAGTGACTGAATTCACTAAGTGCAGGATTAGATCCTGGGATGGTGGCAACAAAAGTTCATGTAAAAGGCCTACTTTGGTCCTCTTAGATGCCGTTTAGAACAATAACGCTGATAAGATTTCATAGTTAGAAATTTTCATTAATTAGGTCTTTTTTCTTTAAGCAACACACTAATGGGTTATGCATCTGCAAGGCTGTTTTTTTTTTTTAACTGAATTATAACACTCTGTTAATGATAAACTCACAGTGGTTTGGTTGGTTTTTTTAGGATAATCTTACATTTTTAAATTTATATTTTAATGTCTGGGTCTTGTAGATAATCTGTACTTTTAAATAGAAATATATTTTTTTAAATCATTCAGGATTTTATTCCAACATGACTCATGTTCATATGACCCAGATTATTTAATAATTCCTTGAGTAACCTCCTATTTAAGACATTTATACCCATTCCTCATCTAAATAGGAGGGTGGTGTGTGCTTCCCGCTGTCATATTAAAATGCTAGTCCTGAAATAAAAATCTATACCGCTTAGTAAGAACGAATGCAGCTCTCCACTATAAAGTGACAGTTTTCCCTCTTATTGCTGAAGATAACAGAAGAAAATTTGGGGGCTGGGGGGTTAAGTGGAAGTGCATGCACCTGTATGTGTGTGTACAAATAAATGTACACCTATCTGGCAGAAGTGGAGAAAGAATAGCTTTCACAGGAAGAAAACTGATGCATCCTCTGAATATTTGCCCCTTTCTAGGTCAAATTCTCAACTCTTAGAAACTGTGTGTGCTGCATGGCTATGTGGAAAGATTCAAAAGATCTCTGTGGCTATCCAGCAGTCAGTATCTTTAGCTGTAGTTTGGGGTTTGTTTCTGTGTTGATTTTTGTGGGGGTTTTTTTGAGTACTGTCTGGGGAATTCCTGTTGTCTAGTGTAGGACATCAACTACGTACAGCTTGTACAGAACTCTGCGTGTTCCCTTTGCTTTGCAGTGGGTCTCTAATGGAAGGATAACTCTAACAGCCCCACAAATCTATACCCCTTAATAGTTCTAATTAATTTTAGGTAAGTTGACTGGAATAGGAAGAATACCAGTAGGGCAAAAGGGAAAACATAAGTGATTTGGTTTTGTATTGTGGATTCTGGGGTTTCAAATGTGCGGTCTCCACGTGTACTCTTAGAGCCTTTACCTTAAATTATAGCTCGTTTGGGACAGGGATTGTCCATGATGCCTTTCAGAATGAATCCTCGTTCTCATTGTGGCATAAAGCAGTAGAGAAAGGATTTCTGGTCAGACAGCTCCTCACTGTTTCTGTGGTTGGACATTTTGTATCTCAATATTGAATGCCTTACAGCTGTAAATTTTAGTGGTTAAAAAGTAGCTTATTTATATAGAAGCAAGGAATTCGATGCCCCAGATTGTGCTATTTAGAATGAACAATCTGTTTCGTAAATGGATCAAGCTCCATCTTTAAAGGCACCAGAGTCGTTTGTTTGTTTAGGAGTTTTTGTTTCTGAAATTCCTATTAGAAGACTAAAGGGAGGTGGAAAGTATAGAGGAGCTGAGTAGGGGCATAAGGAAGCATAGTAGAAGTTTGATGCTAAGCTGAGTTTACCTCATGCAATGTAGGTAACCTCATGTTACCAAATGCAATATTTGCATTAGGAGGCAATTCAAATTCAGAAGTCCTGATTTCAGTTCACTTGAATCTGAGAAGAACGAGGCTGAAGCACAGTGATAACATTGTGTTATGGTTTCTTGATATCGTTATCTTTGTCAGAAAAAGAGGTAGGAAATGTGTGCTGCAAATTATGAAGACCACGAAAACAAAATTTACGCTGGAAACAAAAGTGAAGAATTTCTCTGAATATTTGTTCATAGGCAGATAAAAAATAAAAACAAAAACGAAAAGCCAAGAACCAAGAAATATGGATAGAAGACAACATCATTACTTTGATACCACTGGAACATGGAAATTCAATGCAAGGAAGAACTAGTGAAAATAGTAGTGTTGGAGAGGACTGTGAGGAGTGAAGTGAAAACCTGTGAGGCCATGTGGTAGCAAAGAAACTCTTTCAATTTACTGTATGAAAACCAGAGATGCTGGGTAGTTGTAACTTCCCTTCTCTAAAGTATAGGACTCCAATGACCTTGGTTTTGGAGCTAGGTATTGTTATGACTTGGATAAAGCTCAAAGGAAAGTTGCAGAGTTATTTATAGGGAATTATGAGCTGAATATGTGTATTTTAGCTAAGCAATACCTAAGGCAAATGTAATAAACCTTAAAACAATCAAAATTGCTTAAGTTCTATGGAAAAAGAACATTTATTTAGGTGGGTGTGAGAAGAAATGGGAGCTAGACAGGCAGGCATTCAAAAAGGAAGAAAAAAAAAAGAAAAATCTGATTATGAGGAATAAAGTGCAATTTGAAAAAATGCGTGAAATTATATGGTAGTTTTCTGAGTGAAGTGGAAAAACTGTTTAATGGAGGAATTTGAAACTGCTCTTGCTTTTCATCTTCTACTTTTTTGCCTTGGTTCCATTTTTCCTGGAAAAAAAAAAGAAAAAAGATGACAACTGTTTTTCTTGCCCCTGCAAAGGGGGAAGTTCAGTTGTCTTCATCTCAAAAGGTAATGATGTATTAATACTTGGCACTTCACTTTCTAAGTCTGCAGAATAACTCATAGCTGTTTAAAAAGGCCCAGAGAACTTAAGAGATTTTAAACAAATGGAGTTCACGCTATCAGTGTTCAGCAGCTTGAAAAGGGCCAGCTTATTTTATTTAGCAGTTCATCTGCTAAATCCACCTGGGCATTATGGACATTGGGGAGCGGCAGGCTGAAGATGCATGACGTGCCGTTGGGCAATCTGGGTTCAGTGGCCTTGCCCGACCTTAAAACCAGGTTTCTTTCCTCTCCCACTCCCATTGGTTCCTAAACAGTTTTTATTCATTGAAATTCAAGCTAATATACATGAGTGCAGTTCAAAGTTCTCTCTGTTTAGGTGAAAATTGAACTGGTGGCTGTGAGTGGTTTTAACTGATGCAGTAGCTCCATGAAAGCTTTAAGCTTCCCTACTTGCATATTTATTCCCACAATCCTGCTTTCTCTTGCTGCCTGTGCTGCTCAGAACTGGTCCCGAGTCAGCTAGTGGACCAACACACCATTCTTAGTTTAGTTTTCTAATGGAGGTTTATTTTAACCCTTTTGAGTAGCATTGCAAGGTTTGTCTGTTGAAAGTTCCTGGGGAGCTGCAGTAGGAGAATGATAATTAAGGGAGTAACAAACAAGCAGAAAAGCTAATGGAAACATATTTTTAAATGGGGGAAAGCAACTGTTTTTCTCCAGGTTGCCTCTTACTCTTTGGAGGTTAAGAAAGTCCTGCACTATTAATTTTAAAAAAAAGAAAAAATTTTAAAGAATGTTAAGCAGATTGTAAAAGTTGTGAATGCCGTTTTTTTTAAGAGTGATTTAAAATGAATAAAGTAATGTGACCTTACAGAGAATTTATTCCCCTTGTAAAGTAGTGGAATATAAATCAGCTTTCTGATTTTATCAACAGTTGGTTTCGCTGAAGCTGCTGATAATCATTTAAGGATCTCATAGTAGGGCAAGGATATGTAATCTGAGAGATTACTGCTTTATGTGCTTCCCTTGAGATTCTCGTTAATAGTCGGTGTTACCTAGCTTTCTACATTGGTATAAATTTTAGAAATGCAGAGTGTGAGACAGTCTTCATGAAAGCAAACCCATACGCAATTATGCCACATTCCTTGAATCCCATATTACAGCATCTTTTCGAAGGCCAATATTTTAATCATTATCTTCCCAAAGAAAGCAGAGTGGGGAAAATCTAAAATATACCACATTTATTAAACACAGTTCAGAATGGTACTTGCATGTACACTGTAGGCAATACAGGCAGCTGAGCATCTGTTAACCCATCTCTTTCAGAGATTCAGTAAAAAATGCTGTAGAATATAATATGTAGAATATAATATGGCCAAATATTAAAAAAAGAAAATCATTAGCAACAAGACACAGCATCTGAAGAACCAACAGCTTTCCTTGCAGTAAAAGTCACATCTGTTGAGGCCTTGGTCCCCAGGGCACTATGAAAGAATTACAGATTTCTGTTTACTTTAAGCTTTTGTCACTCTTAATATTGAGATAAATTTAATTAGAAAAATACAAAATACTGTGGTGCTGCTCTTGGTATTCTTCCTTGTTTCATGATAAGACTCATCAAATTTTCATAAAAAGAACATGAGATTGAGCCATTATAGCGGTCACTGCAATTTCAGTAGTCATCAGCTGATAGTGCTGGGACTACACAGGACCTGAGCAAGAAGGACATTGTCTTTTTTGTAGGAAAACCGCAGCAGAGAGAACTTAATGATGTTGAACCTCTCTCATTGTGCACTGAACCAGGTGTAAGATGCGTTTGAACCACTTGTAGAATGTAGTTACTCTAAAATTCACATCACGAAAAATCTTGCCTTAGAGAAACTGGCTACTGACAATTCCATTTTCTAACCTGTAAGATGATTTCAGGAATGTTTCAAATCTCAGTTCATATACTTACTTTGTGAAAGCTCAGCAGTAGCTGAACTGATGTGTACAAATGCATTTTTCAAAAGGGATAGGATAAATTGCTGCACATTTAAAATCTCACTAAGAAGGGCTTAGCCCCTTTTCCTACTGCAAAGATATTTTAAAATTATAAATATATGAATTATTATATATAAAACAATATATAAAGCTATTAAAAGCATAATCCTCTAAAAAAAGTTAATTAAGTAATATAGCACAAAAATCTAAGGTATGTGTGCATTAGAATTTAGAGTGCATTATCTGTAGTATAATGATTCTTTTACTGTCTGCTAAGTGAGCTGTAGCTTTCAATAAAGAAACTTGTGTCAGTGTCCTAGTGATGATTCCCTGTGTAAGGAACTTCATTGCAAGGCCTATGCCTATAGTAGCAACTGGCAGTATTTTTTTTTTTTTTTTCTTTTTTCTCTTTTTCAAGAGTAGTTGAGTTCATGATCATTTGGAATAAATTCTGATATGGTTGTTTTACTGTTCCATTAAATAAGAGTTTCTTGGATGCTATCAAGTAGTATTATTAAGTTAGTGGTAGAATACCTGTGTTGGATTAATTTAGTTGTGTGCTTTTCAGTGTTATGAGCTATTAATTGGTGGAGGAAAACCAATTAATTTTGACTTTAAAGCGGTCTGTAGTTTACATGATTGTTTATGCTACATGTGCAAGAACATACATGGATTCAAATCTATCTACAAATTAATGGTTGTCTACATTGAAATGTGAAGTTTTCTAAACAAGGTGATTAATAGTGCTAAGATAGTTTGTGTCTAGAACTAGGAGGTTTTGGTGACTATTTTGACATTGAAGTCAGCAAAAGTATTGAGAAGGTTTTTCAATCAGAAAGCATTTTTAATACTTTTACCAGGTGTTCAGATTCTGGTAATGCTAATTAACAGTTGTGAAGTTGTTATTGCAAGGGAATATTTTGTGAAATAGCTATTTAAATCATGACACAAACTTAATGTTTATAAACCATACTGTTTCATTTTCAAGACTTAAGCTTTTGTCTATTTTATACTAACTTTAAGTGTAATTATTCACTACATTTTTTCCCTGTTTCTAAGTTGAAACTGATTACTCTCTTGTTCTGAATCTCCTTGAGACTTAAGAATCTTCTCAGGCTTGTTTGAAGGTAGCCTTTTCAACAGCCTTTTGGAAAATACGTCCACAATCTCAAAAAGGAAGGGATTAGACACCATTAAGGGTTCAGTGGACCATTCAAATTTAATTTGAACAATTTCAGGTTAACCTAACTTTTATCAGTAAAATGCTTAGATATGCTAAGACTGACTTGTAAGACAAATATTAATGCTTACAGCAAAGCAGGAGTTATTGAAGTCAACACTGAAGTGACATCTGCCTTCTGCAAACTTCAAAGAAAAACTTTGTCCTCCTCACAAGATTTAATAACTGTAAATCAACCCATCCTTCCTATACTTTTCTCACAACTGTTCACCATGTTTAATTATCATGCAGCTGAGTTTAAGAAATTTACCTTGCTTCTTACCTTTTCCATTTAGAAATGTGTGACGGTTGCGTGCAGTTTGGGTAAAACTTGGATTGTTGTGAATGGCTCTATCTGTTTTAGAATATATAGAATTTGAGAAAATATTTTGAAATATAAATGTAACACTGGAAAATACAAATTTTTTAGTTTCTCTCTCAATATATTTGTGATTCTAAGGAAAAATTTTGTAGTCTTGCATATTTTTTTAATACAAATGTGCTAGAGGAATGACCTGTGTGTATGTTTTCACATACTTGTATGTGAAAACAGAAAGACTCGGTCTTCTTGGTACTTATTTCTTCTGGTAATGCTGTAATCCTCATCATTGATATGTCTGCAGAACAACTGTATTTTCGTTTCTGTGCATGAGACTGGCAGTCGTCTTTAAACTGTGTCTCAAGTTGGTTTGGGGTGGGGGAGAAGTGTTTTCAGCTTCCCCAAAAGGTTATTTGGTTTTATAAAATATTTCCTGTAAACTTTCAGACTTTGTGATTTTAGTAAAGGTTTTACAACTAATTCCTGAATGTATTTATAGCAGCTAAGCTAAGCGTGGGAGGTAACAGACTTCAGGTACAGCTTAAGATACTGTACTTCATAACACTGGAAGTTACATCAGTTTGACCGGTGAGTACGACCGAAAGATCGGTGGCCTCAGGGAACTTGAGGCACGTTGCCAGGATGAGGGTGTGTGAAACACACCTCTCCCCTTTAAGGAGGAGCATTTCTTCAAATGTAGATGAAATAAAAGGAATAAACAATGTGACTGGTAACAAAGTGATTCTGGGCTATAGTGATTCGTCAAGAACTCAATGAGGAAACAAGCTGTTTGAAAGGCATTGTATTAAGGACTTTATGTGATGGTATATAGTTCAAAACTGATAACTCTAAACCTTCGAGGGATACTGTATTTCTGTTCTTTGATTTGTCTGTAACAACCATGTTTCAGCTACTGTGCCTGACTGAAGCAGCCAGTCCAAAACTTTTTCCAGCATATTTGTTTTCCTTTCAGACTTAAATGTTTTGCGGACATGCTCTTTATTTCTTATTTTGAAAAGCTCCGTGATATAAATTCAGTTTTTTACATAATGCTTTCTTTGTCTGATATGTGGTAAGCGATACAGCAGCAGTGAGGCTGCAGCTCTTAAATTAAAAGTTGTGTATCACAAATCATGTTGATGGGTTATATTAGGGGATTAAGCACATGTTTTAACATACACCCACAAACAGCTTTTCCTGAGAAATTTGAAAACTGCTTTTCAGGTAGGTTTCAAGCCATCTAAAATAAGATGCAGTGATTGCCACTAATTGCATTTTTTTGTGACAGAATTTTTTTTTTCCTTTCTTTCTCAAGTTCCAACAATTTTGAGGATAAAGGCGGGGGGCGGGGAGGGAAAACACAATACTCGGCATTTGACGTTTTCTGAATTACATATATGTGGTGGCTAGAACAAGGCACACTTATTGAGGCTTCTTTCTTCAGGGATTCTTTTAGGAATTTACAGATATTTGGGGAAGATGATGAAAATTGCAAATACATGGTGTAGTGACTTGGCTTTCTATTGCATGTCTTCCGAAAAGCTAATGAGAACAGTTTTTCTGCAGAGTGGTGCCTTGCAGACAGAGGAGGTAGAGCTTTCTGAAGCTGCGTTACTGACTTAGCTGGAGGATGCGAGAGTTGTGGGCTCTGGCTGGGGGCAGTGGACGTGACTGGAATGCCCTTGAGGCCAGACTTACAATCCTCAACTCTGGCCTTCCCTGTTAAATTTAGACAGCAGCTTAGGTTCATCCTCTAATTAGTTTTTGAAATGGGCGAGTTTACTGCTTGAAGAGTGTGCGGTAACGTAGTCATTGCTTATGGTGGAAAGAAGGACTTCAGTAGTTTAGGCTAAGAATGGATGTTTGTGGTCAGGCTGCACAGGCTTGATACATTTGAAAATGGCACGCTGATCCTTACTGGATGTAAGGAAGATGTTTATATTCAATGGCATTGAATGTGTTTATACCAAATCTGAACTTGGTGTGTCTTATAACTGTTTAAATTAGAAAGTAAAATAATACATTAACGTCCAAAATAACATTTGCTTTCTTCAGACTCTGGTTTCTGTGACTTCCTGGGGACATGTTTAAGAGGAAAAATCTCCTTTTAAGGAGACAAGAAAAAATGGGAAAGGACTATTTTCCATGCATGTTGGCAAAGCCGAGTCTGTCCAGTGCAGTTGGATGGCAGAAGGGGTTTTGGGGTGTTTGGGGTTTTTTGTTTTTCTTTAAAGCAATGTGAATCTATGGAGTGCTTCAACAGGGTTACAAGGGCTTTATTTCCACCCTGTGCAGTGATATCTAGGAGTCTCAGGACCAGGATTTTCTGCATTGCTAGTTTGCCCTTCTGAGAAGTTAATACAGAGCTCTGCATGCTCAACTACCAGAGCAGACCTGGTCTGTTCTGTATAAAAGGAGCTCGTGTATTCCTGAGAATACTTTGAACCCAGGCTCAAATATTAAGTTTGCACAGGAGACCACCACCCTTATTAGTCAAACACGTGTTGAAAGAGAGGAGTTAAGACTGTGTGTTGTCTCCCTTCCCCCATTCGGAGGAGGTTTGAAATAACCTTATCTTCAAGTCTTGGAATAGATTTGAGGCAAACTCTCTGAAGGGCTGTATTTCCATCTGCACTCTTCTTCAACACCCACATTCCTCATGTTGCTACCAATCGCTTGGTGCTGCAGTAGTAAGAGTGCAGAGGTTGCAAGCCTGTGGGATTTATTTTGAATAGGTTTTGAATTAAATAATTTATTTCAAACAACTCTCAGTTAAAATACTGTAAATACTGATCCAGAACCATCTGCCTGAAATTAATAGGCTATAAATAAAGTGCTTTTTTTAAACAGATGTTTCTTAGACTACAGTCCCTCTAGTTAGTTTTTAGGACCTTTTCATGTACTGACAACTAAATGTCAGTGAAGTAAGCCAAAGTCATGTGTATCGCATTTTGTTTGTAAATTGTATCTCAATTTCTTGTCAACACTGGATGTATTTTTGTGGTTAAGTAATGTGTTTTTTTTGTCATAGGCAGCAGGAAATATGTAGTTAGCTATCTGCATCAAACTGAAAAAGAACAGGCACCATGTCTGCCCTGCCTGGGTGAAAATAAGACCGATCAATTATGTCTTTACTGTTCCTGATCTTCTTTCTCAACACAGAAAAAAAACTTCGTGCCTTGACCTTCCAAGAATGGTATCCCGTATAAAATTTAGCAATGGTTGGATGCTTGCTTTGGCATGTGAAGCAGTCTTATATGCAAGTTACCTTATTTCTTCCTGAAAGGGAGAAGGCTGGAAGAAGTGGCAGTCCTACCATGGTAGCCTACTATTCAGAGTATTCATCCAAAAATCAGGGAGGTGCTTCTGAGCCCTCCTCAGCTGCTTTTGCATCCCAGAAGATGCCAGACTATATACAAATGGGAACAGGAGTACTCTTACCCTCTTCCTGAGAATGTGATTGGGCAATAAAGAATGCAATTTTACACCTGGAGGGAGAGCAGAAAAGAAGGAGTTCTGCTCAGAGAAGAAGGGTCACAGCCTCCTTTGAGCATCCACCTGCTCCGGTGTGGGGTCCTCCAGGGGCTGCAGGTGGATATCTGCTCCACCATGAACCTCCATGGGCTGCAGGGGGACAGGCGGCCTCACCAGGGGCTTCACCACAGGCTGCAGGGGAATCTCTGCTCTGGCACTTGGAGCACCTCCTCCCCCTCCTTCTTCACTGACCTTGGTGTCTACAGAGTTATTTCACATATTCTCACTCCTCTCCCCAGCTGCTGTTGCGCAGGTTTTTTTCTCCTTTCTTAAATATGTTATCCCAGAGGTGCTACCACCGTCGCTGATGGGCTCGGCCTTGGTCAGTGGCAGGTCTGTCTTGGCGCCAGCTGGCATTGGCCCTATTGGGCATGGGGGAAGCTTCTAGCAGCTTCTCACAGAAGCCACCCCTATAACCCCCTTGCTACCAAAACCTTGCCATGCAAACCCAGTACAACTGGTAAGGACTGTGGCTATAGAAATGGGAGTACTTGAAGAACATGAACCCTGCCATCCTCTTAGTTGATGATGTAGTGTTCCTGTGTCTGTTCCTACTCTTGCAGAATTTTTGGTCACTTCCAGCTTAACCTGGGAAGTGACTGACCTAGTGTGGCCCTCAAGAGGAAAAAAAAAAAAATATTCCCAGCATTTTTTTTTCTACAGACTTATTTGTCAATCAGGTTGTACGTGCAGATATAAGTGGATGATTTCAGGAAGGAAGTCTTAAAGGCACAGGAGCAGGCTGTCCCCATGTGCCAAAAAATGAGCCATCAGGGGAAAAAGCCAGCCTGGATGAACAAAGAGATATGGTCACAACTCAGGGAAAAAAAGGAGAGTTTATGGCCTTTGGAAGAAGGGACAGGCCGCTCAGGAAGGCTACAAAGATGTTGTAAGGCTATGTAGGGAGAAAATTAGAAGGGCCAAAGCCCAACTAGAACTTAACCTGGCTTTGGATGTTAAGAAAAATAAAAAAGAGTTTCTATAAATATATTAGTAATAAAAGGAGGATCAAGGAGAATCTACAATCTTTATTAGATGAAGGCAGTAACATGGTGACAAAGCATGAGGAGAAGGCTGAGGTACTTCTTGCCTTCTTTGCCTCAGTCTCTAGTAGTAGAATTGGTTGTTCCCTGAGTACCCAGACCCCTGAGATAGTAGATGGGGGCAGGGAGCAGAATGAAGCCCCTATAACCCAGAGGGAGATGGTGAGGGACCGGCTCCAACACCTGGACACACACAAGTTTGTCGGACCAGATGGGATCCACCTGAGGGTACTGAGGGAGTTGGCAGAAATGCTCACTGAGCCACTTTCCATCATTTACCATCAGTCCTGGCAAGCCAGGGAGGTTCCAGTTGACTGGAGGTCAGCAAATGTGATGCACATCCACAAGAAGGGCCAGAAGGAGGATCCGGGGAACTACAGGCCTGTCAGTCTGACGTCAGTGCCTGGGAAGGTTATGGAAAAGATCATCCTGAGTGCTATTATGTGGCACGTGAAGGACAACCAGGGGATCAGGCGCAGTCAGCATGGGTTCATGAAAGGCAGGCCCTGCTTGACAAACCTAATCTCCTTCTATGAGAAAGTGACCCACTTGGTAGATGAAGGAACAGCTGTGGATGTTGTTTATCTGGACTTTAGTAAGGCCTTTGATACAGTTTCTCACAGCATTCTCCTGGAGGAACTGGCTTCCTATGGCTTGGATGGGAGTACTCTTCACTGTGTTAAAAACTGGCTGGAGGGCCAGGCCCAGAGAGTGTTGGTGAATGGAGTTAAATCCTGTTGGTGGCAGATCGCAAGTGGTGTTCCCCAGGGCTCGGTATTGGGGCCAGTTCTCTTTAATATCTTTATCAATGATCTGGATGAAGGGATTGCGTGCACCCTCAGTAAGTTTGCAGACGACACCAAGTTGGGTGGGAGCACTGACCTGCTTGAGGGAAGAAAGACATTGCAAAGGGATCTGGAGAGGATGGATTGATGGGCCGAGGCCAATGGTACGACGTTCAACAAGGCCAAGTGCCAGGTCCTGCACCTGTGTCACAGCAACCCCATGCAGTGCTACAAGATTGGGGAAGAGTGGCTGGAAAGCTGCCCGGCAGAAAAGGACCTGGGTGTGTTGGTTGACTGCTGGCTGAATATGAGCCATCAGTGTGCCCAGGTGGCCAAGAAGGCCAACAGCATCCTGGCCTGTATCAGGAACAGTGCGGTGAGTAGGACTAGGGCAGTGATTGTCCCCCTGTATTCTGCACTGGTGAGGCCCCACCTTAAGTACTGCATCCAGCTTTGGGTCCCTCACCACAAAAAAGACATTGAGGTGCTGGAGCAAGTCCTGAGAAGGGCAACGAAGCTGGGGAGGGGTCTGGAACAAAAGTCTTATGAGGAGTGGTTGAGGGAGCTGGGATTGTTTAGCCTGGAGAAAAGGAGGCTGAGGGGAAATCTTATTGTTCTCTACAACTACCTGAAAGGAGGTTGTAGAGAGTTGGGGGTCAGTCTCTTCTCCCAGGTAACAGGCTATAGGACAAGAGGCTATGTCCCCAAGTTGTGCCAGGGGAGGGCTAGATTGGATATTAGGAAAAATTTTTACACTGAAAGGATTATCAAGCACTGGAACAGGCTGCCCAGGGAAGTGGTGGAGTCACCGTCCCTGGAGGTATTTGACAAATGGGTAGACATAGTGCTTAGCAATTTGGTTTAGTGATGGTTTGCGTCAGTGTTAGGTTGATGGTTGGACTAGATGATCTGAAAGGTCCCTTCCAACCTAGGCAATTCTATGATTCGAAGTGAATGGTTTTTTGTGGCTGGTTGGGAAGGAATGTGAGGTTAGTGAAAATATATGTTAATTTCGGAGGTTTTATTTGTGGAATAGCAAATGTAGGTGCTGTGAAGAGTGAAAGTAGGAGTAAAGGCCCTTGAAAGCTTCCTACTCCTCTTCAGTGGGAACAGCATTGTAGTGGTAATTTTTCAGAGGGAAATTCTTGTATTCACAAGACGTGTATTGAAAAGTGTATTTGTGAACAGTTTGTGTGGACTGTTGCGTGGATGTGTTGGCTGGTCCATTTCTTCAGTCATTCATAGCAGAAAATTTGGTGGAAATGCTTTTCCTGCCAGTGCTGGTCCCAGGAGCAATGATCACAGCATGGGTTTTGGGGAAGCATGTTCAAAGTTAGAATCATTGACCTCATTTGGCCATCCCACTGAAGGACAGCTTGAATAGCACTACTTTGTAGTGCTGCGAAATTGTAGTTTCCGTCACTTTTCTCAGCCCTTTCTCTAATACAGTATGAATGCATTGAATGTCTGTGGGACGACAGATGCCTTCCTGCTGTAATCCTTTAAAGTTACCTCACTTTTTCTTTTTTATGACCAATTTGATTTCAAGGAAGCAGAAATTTAACAAAAGCTTATTGAACAGAATTAAACTCTTCATGTGCTTAATGAAGCGTAGTTTAGTATAGCTGCCTCCCTAAGCCAGTTTGTTTTGTCTACCCTTTGGAGTGCTACCCTGTAAAGAAATCTAACACTTTGCAGTTTCCTGTTATTCATTTCATTTAACTTTGGCTATAAATTACCTTTGGCTCTATTACAAAGCTTTCAGAAGATAATCAGAAGAAAACAAGAGTCAGGAAGAAATAATACCGATTTGTTTTTATTCTATAAATCTGCTTTACTGCCAGCTAGCTGGGCACAGTGCAGGAAAAGAGAGGAGTCCGAAGAGTGATACTATTTATGGTTGGCAGTGCACAGGAGTTAATTTAGTATGGTCGGTCTAGAGGACTTCCCCAACCACTACCACCATGTCCTCCAAATTAGCAAAGAGAATATTTATTACTTCACAACTTTATTGCTGTTTTAATTTTTCTTCAGCCCCGTTTTCTGTGGTTTTAGTGCCTTTGAAAATTTGCGTGATTACTGGTTTATTGATTATTCCTGACATTGCCTAGAGAATCATAAATCTTGTGGCACTGTCCAATTACTTTACAATTAATCATTACTGTCTAAGGACCCAGTCTTGTAGAAATTAACCTGTGAGAGTAGAGTTGTAACAACTGCTGGCAGTAAACGTTTGTGGTGATAGTCATTAACTTAGATACGATACAAGTGTTTGGAGGAAGCAAGATAAATGGAATGAGACAGAGAAGATGAATTCAAAAAACTGATTGCACTGTTGAGTTTTGTAGATGTTTCACTTAGAATCTACTGGATTTGCACAGACACTCTGGTCATTGCTAGAGGCTATATGAAATAATAAGTTAATATATGCCTGTAATGTCACTTTCTGGTTTCTCAACTAAAATTTGAGCATAAAAAGGTGACAGCTTACACAAACTAGGAGTTTTATTATTTTTTCCCCCCCGTTTCAGCTCAAGAAGCTGCACACCTAATGAGACAACAGAGAGAAATAGAGCTCTTGTCTCCCTTCATATGCTTTCAGATGCTAGTAAATGGTCTCTTTCTGTACTCAGGCCCCATTAAAGGCAAAAGCCATGTAAAGAATGAGCAGAAAAATATAATAACTTTAAAAAATAAAAGGAAAACTACAATTAGATCACATTACATTAAATAAAATCCACTAATTTATTTGTTCTTTCGGGTGGAATCGGAGTGGTGGCAGGAAATGCCAAGTTAGGTGTATTCATTTCTTCTGCAGTCGAACTGAAGACCAATTTGTACAACCAGCCTTTGGGGGAATGCCTTAGTATTGTTATGTAGGTAGGAGCCTTTTGGCTGATGGGACCGATACAGTTGTCCTCTTGCTTCATTGAAACATTTCTATAGCACATACATTTATGAATTCCGTACAATGTGGAACTTGACCTCTTTGTCCTAGCTGCAAGTGTTCGATGAATGTGTCTGAATCAGTTTTAAGCAGCATGCTCTGGGACATTGTCAGTGCAAGGAACACATCCTTGCTTGGAACTTGCAGTATCGTTTCCGGAGAAAGAATTCTATTTTACCTTTTTTGGCACACTTTCAGAATAACTATATAGCACTGATCAGTGTGTCAGTTGGCAGTGCTGGTCATAATTCTGAATAAAAGCATGTTTTTATTTAAAAATTCTGTGAGGTTTAGTCGTAAGCTTCTGTTCATTTTTACATTGAATGTACATAGCAAAACCTGTGTTTGAAACTCCAGAAATGTATTCCTGAGTTTATGAAGGAGAAATTCCGTAGGTACACACTTTCTTACACTTCTTTCTTCACTGTGTATAAATTCTCTTCTACCTTGTTAAATTTGTAAAGCAGATTTGATAATTTCAAAGATGTTGCATTTCATTAATTATTTTTTAGCAGTTTCTTTAATGTTTAGGAGAACTTTGCCAAATATCTTGCAGGATGTGCATGCGTGTTGCTGAATGACATAGCATCAGCATCATCTTAAATGGGAATAACTGTCTTGTAATTGCAGTTTAAAAAGTCGGCTTTCTATTACACATCTTTTTCTAACTTTCTTAATATTTGGTCCTATTGTAAATCCTGTTTGTGCAAAATTAAGCAGAATGCTGTTAATACAGGAAATACCTTTCCACTGTCATTCACATATCATAAGCAACACCTGCCTTTCTTATCAAAGGGGCAGTTGTATTTACTAATTCCTTCATATACAGGGTTGTACAGTATGCTCCCTAAAATATGAAAGTCAAGTCTTTCCCTCTCACGAAGTTTGAGGAAGGGATTTAGGGAACAAAAATTAGCCCTAATCTTTGTGGGGAACAACAAAAACTTCAATTTATAGTAAACAACCTTATAGTTAATTTTTTAACATCTCATCATTATTGAGATTTTTAAATGGTACTAATATATTTGTTTGGAATTTTTTTCCTTAAGGAGTCTTTACAGTTTAAGTTTTATACATTTTTTTAGATGCAAGTACTCAATGTTTTTAGAAGGGCTTAAACTGGAGGCTAGTTTCAACATCCATGCTGATGTTAACATTTTGTGTATGGTACGTGTGTGTGTGTATGTGCTTTATTTAAAGCACCTTTCATGTCCTTAGTTTATTTGCAAAAGCTGAATCAATATTGTTGCGTAGAGTTATAGAGCAGGAGAGAGTTTAGCTGCAGCTTTTAAAAGAAGGTGGCCCTAAATTTTTTGCTTAAAGCATTTTTTTTTATTGCTTTTGGAAAAAAAAAAGTACCTTTATTTTGAGAAAACTAGATTTGAGGTTTTTCAATAAATATAGTTCTGCTAAAGACTTCAGATTTCTTTCATGTACATGTAATAGTTCCAACAGCTTGTCCTTAGTATGGGCAAAAGTTGTAAGATTTTATAATTTTTTTTTTAAATGCAAGTAATACTGTTTGTGCATCAGAAAATGTTTTGCTTTCCATTCTGCTCAGTCTGCCTGTGGAGTGAGAAGTGGGAACGCTCCACCCCGTTCCTGAAAGAAACTGAATTTGGTTGTTGCTAGTGCATATCATTAATACATGGACATATATTTTCTATGTATGTACAGCAATTACAACTTTTTGTTGCTGGTAAGGATAAAAGAAGCGGTACCCATGGTACACGGCCTGTTCAGTACCTTGACTTTTGGAATTCACTACTTGAATTCCTTGTATGTGGGTTTTAAGCTCACCTGTTAGAAAATGTGTCTTGTTCTTCTTGTAGTAAAGTTATTTTAATGTTTTAGGGTAACACACAAGTTATCAACAATTTTTTGTTGTTTTTGTGTTGTTTTGCGTGAAGCAATTATATAATTTGAAGTTGAAGCCATTTTAAACTTTACAGGATTAATGTCAAAAGTAATCTAGCTCTATATCCGTCTTAAACATATTTTTCTCAGTCATTCTGCACACACAAAAAAAGTAGCATTTCTGAATGGTTCTTTGTATTTCTGGGTTACCCTCAGCACTCCAGGTAGTTATCATAAAAGAGTACACAGGAAAAGTATACAACAGAAAATCTGGTCTTACATACCATCACTTACTTAGCCACCAAATGTTGCAGATATTTGTCCTTGTGCCTGGAGCACTGAGTTTGTTTGGAGCCAGCCTGCATCTGCCCAGAGGTAATGGTAAGATGTGCTGCAGAATGCAGATGCAGAACAGATTTCAAGTGCAACCGTGCTTGAGGTTCTGTGTTTTGAGTGTTTGGAGTATGAAGAAATCAGCTATGTTTTATCAACATGTGTATGACAAGTCCAACTTGCAATCCAACTGCTTTGTGGCTTCACTGAATCATAGAGAAGCCATTGCACACCACTTATCCTGGAGTCATACAGTAACTCAGTCTGTAGGGGAACGCTGTACGTGACCTCCCCTCAGCAAGGCTAAGTTAGGTGAGGCTGCTCAGGGTCTTACACAGATGAATTTTGAAAGTCTCTAAGGATGGAGATTCGTAGATGCCCAGAAGCCTGTCCCAGTGCTTGACTGCTCCCGCTCTGCTTGAAGACTCATCATCCCTGTACTCATCAGACTGTGTCTTGCTGCAGCTTGCAACCTCTGGCTTCTGTCCTATTACTTGTGCCCTGAGTCAAACTATCTCCTCTGTGCCCTCGCTTTAGGTGGTGGAAGACTGCTATGAGATGCATCCTTAGCTTTCTCTTCTGCAGGCTAAACAAACCCAGGTCCTTCAGCCTTTCCTCCTTCAACATCTTCTGCAAACACTTGAGCACTTTGGTGGCCCTCCACTGAACTGCCTCCAGTTTGTCCACATATCTCATGGTGGGCACAGGTCTCTTGATGCAGCCTCAGGAGTGATCAGTTCCATCACCTGGTGGCTTGTGCAGAAGGGTGTGTGTTTTAGCCCTCATTGCTGCAAGGGTGCACTGCTGGCTCATTCATTTTGCTGCCCACTAGGACACCCAGGACCTTCCCCACCAGAGCTGCCACCTTGTCAGTGGCCGTCCCCTCCTGCCCTGGTCCCTGTAGGCTGCTGCGTTTCCCTGGGCTGACCGTCAGCAGGTTCCTGAGGGGCTGCTCCTGTAGCCTGCAGAGGTTCCTCTGCACAGCAGCCTTGTCCTCCAGCCTGTCCACAGTGTCCCCCTTTTTCTTCTCACTTTCAGACATGTTGAGTTCGTGCTGCTTCCTTTTGCCAAGGTTACTGGTAAAAATATTAGATAGCATCAGCCCCTATATGAACTCCTTCAAACCATTGGCTGCTACCTTCTGAACCTGATGGTCCAGCCAGTTTTCACCTACCTTGTATTCTACCCATCCAGTCCGTGTCTCCTCAGCTTGGCTGTGAGGAGAAGGGATGGGGTATTTGATGTCAGGGAGTGTTGAAAGCCTTGCTGAAGTCAAGGTAAATGAAATAGGCTGCGGTCTTCTCGTCCACAGAGGCAGCCGTCTCATCTTAGAAGATGGGTTGCTCAAAAGCAAATAAGTGGTGGCTTCTGTCTGTCACCTCCTTGCTCTTCTTGTGCCTGGAGACAGTTTCTGTTAGGACTTGTTCTGTTTGCTGCCTGGGAATTGAACAGAGACTGCCTGCCATTCCCTGGATCCTCCTCCTTGCCTCTTTTTTTTTTTTTCAGCATAACAATCTTAATGTTCTGTTTCTGATGACAACTGAAGTTTGACAGTTTCAAAGGGCCTCCGTAGTGATACCAATGCTTTGTTCTGAGTGTGCCTCGGTGCTTGTTGCAGATGCAGTTTTATCAGTTGCTATTGTGAACTCTTGGCTCAGCCTCTCATGGGGTTTGGTTTGTTTTGTGTTTTTTTTTGGGGGGAGCAGACTGTTCTAAGTAATTTTTTTCTTGTTTCACTTTTCTGCTACTTTCTAACGACACTAGTGCACCAGCAACAGTAGTCTCAGCACTGTTTCTTGAGAGACTGCATTTATTATCTCTTAATTAAAAAACACAAACAAAAACCACCAGCAAAAAAAACCCAAACAAAACAAAGCACCCCCAAAATACATACCTGCACTTCATTTTCTGTATTTTACTAGTTATTAATCTTTGGGGAAACCACTTCTGGCCTAAGGCACCCTTATAAATCTCATCCAAAAATAATAATTAAAAAAATAAAGGTTTCTATATAAATTCTATTAAAACAAAGATTTCCATTAAAAACACTTTAGTCATTTATGTGCATGCTTTTAGTGTAGATATAAATTTACTTGGATGATTTCATTGACCTTTGTGGTACTAACTGCAGTCTTTAACATTAAGCACATGAGTAAGTGTTTTCAAAATTGAGGTTGTAAATAATAAGGTGTTTCACAGGGAGAAATGTGTCTCATTGATGTGGTTTTTTGTTTGTTTGTTTTGAGGGATTTTGTAAATTTACAGTTCACATAAATAACTTATTAAAGTTGCCATTAACATACCAAGGCATTGCAACACTGTTTTCCTACTTCAGAATGATCAAAATTAAAGCACAGAATAATCTTCAAAGAACAAAAACCTTCAATGCCTTTTGCTCATGCTGACTTTAGAGAAATAAGATGTGCAAATGAGGATCCTCTGCTAAATACCAGACTCCCCCCAGCTGCCACATGCCTCAATATTAATTTATTTCAGTACCTTTCAAAGACATTGTTGGGTGTTTTAGATAAATAAGTGAAACTTTTCCAGTAATGTTTGGTATTTTTGGTCCAACTGTTCTTTGTGTTTCAGTCTCTTCTTAATCATTATCTTGTACTGGAGATGTTACGTTACTGATTTGCCTCTAATGAGTTTGGTGTTGGGCTGCCGGTGGAAGTGTGATCTGCCTCATGGACCACTGGCCGTTTTGGGAAATGGCAGTTGTGCTCTCATGCAGCCTCCTGGAGACCGTATGTTAGAAGATATTTTCATGTTGTCAAGCTAGCTTGCTAATTCTGATCTTGACCCTTAATCTGTGCTCTTTTATAAATGCCCACCAGAAATCTGAGCAAAATAGAGTTTGGAATGTTGAAATAAGATCAGCAGATTTTGTAGCAATCAGAGCATAATTGCTGAAAGGTCAAACTAAACTTCACTCAAGTTGAAGGGGAAAGAGGAGGAGGAGGAGAACTCTCTCACAGCCAGAATGTTGTCATTAACCTTTCTTTTTGTTGCCCCTCTTTGTATAACAGGCTCATTAAAAAATAATTGCTAATCAATGATTTTGTAAATCAGGTGCACTCAAATTCTTGTTCTTTATATTTATGTACTGATTCTCAAAGATAACTTCCAGCATGGTATCAGTCCTTAGGATGGGGTAGTAGTAGCCAGCATCATTATAAGTTAGTAGTCTGTTGTTTGGTTGGTTTTTTTGTTTTTTGCTTTTTTTTTTTTTCAGTTGACCAGACCTCACAAGAAAATAACCTAAACCAAATGCTGCAGCTCTTACACCTGGCATTCTGGCATTCATTCTGCCAGCCCAGTTCCAGTTACAACAAAGTGGTTTACACTGTTATTTCCATTTGTATTGAGAAGGCAGAAAAATAACTATGGACATGGCTCCTTTACATAGGATATTAACATCCATTCAGTTATGTCCTGGTGTGTGAAAACTGCGATCTGTGCTGCTTTTAATGCAAATTCCTGCAGTGCATAATTTCTGGTATTAGCCTCCGACATTCAGATCCTCTTTACACAGTATTTCTGATAGCCTTTGGACAATCTTTTGTAGAGAATTGGAAGTTTTTCCTTAAAATTATGCTTACAAGTGAGACAAAAAAAGTGGGCAGAATAAAATGTTCTTACATAAAACTTGAAGCTCCATTGGCATTAACTCAAATGATGAAAGAACTTGAATTTTTCAGAGTTGGAATTGGCAAGACAAGGTTGGGATGCATATAATCTGCAAGATCTAATTTTCAATTGTGTACTTGTTTAGAATTTTAATATAGACACAGTATTGATTTTAACTTATTCTGCCACCTAACTACATCCTAATTTTATATGAAGGCTGGAGACTTATTAGACAAAACTCAGTCTGCCTCGTGTCACCTCTAAGCACGTAACCTTTTTGTAGTGGAAATATTAGTTTGGTCAGAAGTAGGATTTCACATGGAAAATAACAATTTTTTAATGCTGTTGAGCCAACCAGTAGGACCAGGACTATAAGAACTTATGAATAATGCCATCTGGCGCTCCTGAAGTCTGCCTCAGAAGTATTTGGCTGTTGACTTCATCAGGTCATTATGTCATTCTCAGATCAGCAGAGTGGAAGAAAATTGGTCCTCCTCCAAAACTCTGTCTTTCAATTTGGAAAACAGTATTTCTCTCTGTTGCATTTTTTTTTTTTCCAGAACTAGTAAAGTAGGATAAAACTTTGTCAGATGAGCCTGCCACTCCGGTAGAAGATTGGCAAATATGTAAAGATGGATTTTAAAAAAAATTTTCCCCCCTTGAACATGGTGACATGCACAATAAATTATGGTCTTTGCAAGTGGAACACCATCTTAACATTCTGTGAACAACAACAAAAAAAAAGTAGAGTAAATCTGTTACTGGCTCTGGTAACTTTCACTCAAAAACAAGATTACAAGAAAAGATGGTGGTGGTTCCCTTCCTTTTGCCTAAACAGACTTGCATGGGCTTTAGGAAACTGGTCGGTTCCTAGCCTGAGGAGATTTTCCCAGGATTTTCAAACATCTCCATTTTCCCATGAGGAAGGTAGCCCTTTGACTCTACTAGAAGTGCATAATGCTTAGCTCTAGCTCAAGCAGGAGCCTAAGTTTGGCTGTATAGTGGTGCACTCGGTGCCTCCCTTAGCAAGCTTTAGGCAGCGCCCTCCCCTGTGGGGAAGGACCACTCCTGAAAGCAATGGGCTTTTCTCCACGGCCTTGTGCTTAGCGTGGGCGTTCTGAGGGCCTGTGGGCATTGTAATGCTTAAACCTACATGAGTCAAGTGGGTAATGCAGGATTGCTCCTTGTATCACGGTGTGTTTGCTCTCATTTTCCCCCATTTCTGATGCGCCTGGAGTCCCTGCAGAGCTGGTCTGCTCAGCTCACCACAGAGCCGGGGCACGTGCGGGAATTGCGGAATGGGTTGGCTGAGGCTGGATTCAGAGTAGAACAATACTACAAGGTTTAGAGCTAGAGCTTGTTTATCATCCATGGTCCAAGAAAGAAGCTTTTTTTTTTTTTTTTTTTTTTTTTTTCTTTTTTCTCCCCTTGCATTTAGGGTACTTTTGAACTTGTGCTTTTTTTGTGACTTGAAAGCTCAAAACAGATGAATTACTCCAGTATGAAGCTTACTCTTGGAAGCTTCAGCTGCTGCGGAGCGAATGCCAGCCTGCCTGCTGATGGGCACATCTGTTATATTTTATCTGTTTTGTAATCCAAATCTTTCTGAGACCATTTCTGTCCATATACAGTCAATCCAGTTGCGCCATTAGTGTTTGAGTACAGATGGCAAATGTGCTCATAATAACGTTCCTGACTGTAACTTGGATTCTGTGAGACAAAAGTTGACCCTTACAATTTGTGAGCCGTGCAAACACAGAATTATTTTATTTTGTTAGTCTTACGCTGGGCTTCAGGCAGATGTAGTCTGAAAAAATAGTTTGAAGACTTTTTTCTTTGAAGATGCTGCTAATTCAGCCTCTCTGATATTCCTGAGGAGCGCATCCCACTAGATTTAATCATTATGAATAACGTGTTATTCTGAGAGTAGTCCCCAGGGAGATGGCAGAAGCTGTCTCTTCGTGCGTCATTTAGATCTTGGTGAGAGCTCTAAGTTGCAAGAGTGATTACAGAAATCAGAGACCTCACAAATAGTAGTGAGAATAAATACTGGGGTAGTATTTAGACTGGAAAAGCTCTCAGATATTTTATACAGACTTTTTTAAAAAGTGTATTTACATAATCCAGCTATCAAAAATTATGTATATTTACATGTAGTCTGACAGTAAAAAGGAGGTAACAGTAAGATGTTAGAATCCTACTAGGTTTCTACCCCCGTTAGAGCATAGGAACAGCACCAATGCAGAACAAGACATAAGTATCCTATAATTAAACTTGAAAGTTTGGGTTTTTTTCTGCTGGGAGCTATTTTAAAAAAAAATAAAATACAAGTGATCTCTTTATCCGATAGTAGTGGAGCCAAAAGAGAAATGACATTTGCTGTACTAAGTATCTACTGAGAGTAATTTGTCACTAGCAACAGACATTAGTTAACACTGTAAGCACCACTATGATTCTGACTAAATAGCACTTGTTAAGTTTGGTTTAATTACTATAGTAGTAATCATGTATATTGCAAGCTGCAGCATAAAAGTGACTGATTATATGTCTTTTACAGAGGAGACGACAAGTGAAAACAAAATAGTTAATTATGACGTAGACTTTTCCTAGCTTGCACAGCTGTACTAAGAGAATGAAGACAGCTGCAAGAATAAGCTTTAGAAATAGTTTGTTTAGCTTGCCTCTTCCCTAACCACACACACACACTGTAGCCTGTCCTTCTGGAAGGAGGCACCTGGTACCAAAATGTTTCATCTTTGTATCTCTTCAAAAGACACCCACAGCACTTTCTTGGTGGGTGCAGAAGCACCCAGATAGCATTAAGTTAATTTAAATGTAGAAATGCTAAACACCTGTACACGTGCATGTAGGGATCCTGCATTCTGATACTGTAAGACATCTATGTTAATATTTCTAATTCTTAGAAGTAGTTTTGTTTCTCTGTATTTTTAGATGTCAGTAATAGTGGTAGTTACATAGGATGAAGGAAAGTGAACTTGTAGGAAAAAAGTCTAAAAACACCTCCCTGAAACAAAGACGCAGTGAATAAATTTTGGGGTGTTGTTGTTTTATAAGCCATAATTTGAAGTTGTTTATGACAGGCAAAGGCTTTTTATCTGTATTCTGCTGTTGACTAGATTTCTATCTTTCTTGAGAGATGAAAGTAGCTTAAAGGAATCTGCTAAATGAAAAGAATGGAAAGCAACATGAGGGGGTTTTATTTTGGAAAATAGCGTTAATCTGGAGAAGGCAGGATAGTGGAACTCTCTCTTTGTTTGCATAAATTGGTTAAAGAAAAAGGCCTTTAGCTTCTGCTTTTAAACAAGAATATCTCTGGCTTTCCCCATGCTTTCTGCAGAAAACTTTTGATTTGTCCACATAAGTGGAAAACAACAAATGTATTGAGATTTATACCTAAATTTTACAGCAGTCTTACACATCAGAAAGGTTTAAACTTGTAAAGATTACTGATTACTGATTAAAAGGTTTGTGTTTATTTTCTTATTGATTCATTAGGGGAGGGAGGGAGGGAAGAAGGAAAACTGATTAGTGAAAATCTCTTTTAAATTCTTTTTTTTTTTTTTTTTTTTCCTAAAAGAAAGCAGAGACTTCTTTCCTTCCCATTCACTTCAACATTTTTCAAAATGGAAAAGAGGAGGAAATCATAAATATAATAAAATAAGAAGAAAGGGTAAAACATCATCTCTGATATGTAAGAAATTTAAAATCCTGCTTTTGGAAATGGAAGTGGAAAGCATGAGTAATAGGATATGAAAGAGTATAATTTAGGGAGAAAAAAGGCCTTTTGTTTAGAATGCACATACTGAAAAGTTTCACCACTTCTTAGCACTCCCGTCAGTGACTGACTGCAGTTGATATTGAATTATTATGTCACATAAAATGGCATTTTGTTGTCAAAAATGAAGAATCAAAAAGCCTAGAATAACATGGAATGAAAAGGATGTTATATTTTGCCAGTTAAAAATGGTAAATAATCGTGAATACAGAATTTTATTAATGTTGAGTTATGTTTTCACACTTCTGCTGTTTTTTTCTGAAATACAAACATCAGTAAACCATTACTCTACAAACTAAACTGGTGCCCATTTTAATAACCTCACTGTAATGTATAAGTTATATTCCAGTTCTAATTATGTTAAGTGGTCGGTTAGTACTTGTTAATCAGTGTCCTGGAAGGGCGCAACCTTGTTTTGCTGCTGTGGTGGGAAAACGGAGAACTCTCAATATCCGTGGAATAGTTTTCCCAGTAGAAAATCTTTGCAATTGACTGTTGTTACAAACCCAGTAAAATGATGATCTGACAAAGGAAAAAAGAAATAATTTGAGACAAATTACATCTGTGTTCCTTGCATGGAGACCCATGGAAATGAGACACTGTAGGTGGTTATTACCCTGGCTGTTTCAGCACTGCATTTTCAGCCTCTTCTTGTGCTTCGTGATACACGTTATTCTTAATTCACTAGAACCATCTCTTTTTTCTTATATCCCCAGTAGTCAGGAGATAGATACCTATCAAAGGTATGCTCTGTCTGATCTTAGTCACTCTTACAGTAGTCGGATACTGTAATGCTTCATTTGTAGAAATGCTTTCAGTATGTTCTTCCTCTAATCTTCGCCCAATTCTGAGTATCCAAAACTTCTGTGCAGCCTCATATTGAGCAACTGGTTTGCTGTTCCTCGCATTCATGCTCACGTCTTTATTATTTAGCCGTGTCAGACTGTTCAGCTGCTTATTTATGCTAAAATTCTAAAAGTCAGTAAAAAATGGGAACTGGTGATACAGAGTAGGGCAGCTAGCTATTGTTGTTTTATGGAGAGTCCCTGCATGGTATTTCGCTCAGGGTGCTGAGTGTGCCGCGGGCAGGTACGTGATCCTGCCTGAGCTAGAATTTGGACAGAACTGGGTGCTTTTCCCAGGACACAGCACATCCCCGCAGGGACCCTCACAAACAGGAGTATTTAGAATTATGTATAAGATGATTTATGTGTGCATGTATCTATATGTATATTTGTGTATGTATATGGAATATATATATGTATAAAAATAAAAAGTATCTCTTAATTTGACTAAAAAAATTTACTGGGTTCTGCATCATAAATGGCAGAAAATGATTACTGGTTGCTTCTCCTCCTTTCCTTGCAAAGACACCAGTCTTGGGAGGAAGCCTGGTATGATTACTAATAATTAAAATTTGGCTGCCTTGTAGATCCTTAAAAAGAGGATTCCATGGTGCCTTTCAACATGAAATTACTTAATCAAAAGTAGACATTGTTTCTCCTGTCTTCTTTGATGGCAACAGAATTATGACAGTATCATTTTGTGTGCGAGTGTGGAGGAAAAAAAATGGAATCGTTTTTTGCTATCTGGATATAGGCTGTCTAATATACCAGGTTTAACAGGATCATTCCATAATTTGTCATCAGTTTACCTTCTAATTCAATATTGGAGAAATATAATTTTTCATTATCTAAAACTTATAGAAACACTGATATTTGATGCTTCATATTCTACTTCACAAATCTGGTATTTGCATAATACTTAAATAAAACCCATCTCTGTCTTTTTTTTTTCTTTTTCTTTTCTTTTTTTTTTTCTATAAACTTTCCGTAGTATTGTGGTATTCTATGCACATATTAGTGCTTGAAATTAATTTATTTTTGTTTGGTTTGTTTTTTTTCTACTGTTATTAACTAATATTGCCACTTAGTTTACCTAAACAGTGTGTTATGACTAGAAATAATATGATTCTGTCTTAAAGCAACAGAACGGGAGAAAAATTAAGGCTTTCATTTTCATTAATCCACTAGGACTGCAGATTTAGGTAAGGCTTTGATGAACCTTGGCAGAGAACAGATAATCAGCTCTTATATAGTGTTTTTAGGTATGTGTGGATCAAAATGAAAAAGTAAAATGCAATGAATAATGAATTTATAGGAAAAAAAAAAAGCCATGAAACTGATACACAAAATAGTACAGAATGAATAACTTGATAAATTTAAGTCAAGAACTGAGTTTGGCTGGAGGTTCTTTTTGACTTTTGTTAACGAGGCATAGCAGCTGACTTAATTTTTTTCAGTGAACCGATCTCACAGACATTGACAGTATAAGCATTTTCTGTGTATAAGTAAAAGCACTGCAGGCTTTAGATAGAAGCACATGTTTGCAGCTGTTTTACATAACATCTGGATTGCATCCACGTTACCAGCTGTAATGTACATGGAATAAAAGAGGGAAAGAGCAGATGAGAAGGATTCCAGTAGACTGTGTCATCAAATGACTATGGCTAATTTAAACATTCAGGTATTAATAGTGGTACAGTACTCGGAATTTAAAGGTTAAAAAAAAAAAAAGGCAAACAACCACCTGCTCTCACCTCCCAATAACAATAATATTAACAATAATAATGAAGGAAGATCTAATGAATTTCTGGTGTTCTGATGTTAAGGTAATCGTAAAATCTAGACTAATGATGAACTGTTTAGTGCACTTAAAAAAAAAAAAAGGGTTTTCTTTAGCTTTGTAAGTCATTAAATGTTTTTGGTTAATTTTGTGCTTTGACTTAAGATAAATTTCTTTGTAGTAAAGGTGTAAGATTTTGTTATGTTAGCAATCTAAGACTGGTCGTCTAGCCCAGACTGGTTGGTAATATGAGCCTGGTGAAAAGATAATTGCATGCCCTGTTGAAAAAGGGAATGGTTCTCATCATCTTTCAGCATTTATCTCCAGGAGTAGTAAGACACAGCAAGTATTTATCATGAGTTGCTTTTTTTCATTTATATTTACATAAAATACCTTCAAACTTGTTATTTTAACTCCTGTCTCTTCACATCAAGACATAATTATTTCAGCTTGTAACCAGAATTTAGATAAATATTATTAAAATGAAATTTATATCACAAATAAGGAAGTGGCCGTTTCTATCCTCTTCTTACAGTAATTTTAGAAGACAAATTAAAGTCGTCCCTGGGCTATTTAATTGCGAATTGCTGATAAGTACCAATGTTGCTCGATATTTACGTGGCATTATTTTCCGGTAACAGGAAAAAAAAAGTTGTTCTGTGAAGGAAATTATTAGGATAGGAAACCTGAATGGATAGAAGTAAATGCCTTTGGTGAGACTGAGAATATTGTCTTAATGAATGACTTTGGGCTGAGCTGTAAGTAGATGGCTGGTTTTGCCGACCTCTTATCCCTAGTGATCCTGTCCTGCACTGGTCGCTAGAGGTTGAGGGGTATGTGCTGGGGAAACGGTGTGAATGTCTGTGGGTAAGGGAGTGTTTTTGTTATCAGCTTGAATTTTAACAGCAATCGCAAGGAAAGCAAGTGATTTTGCAAATGGATAAAGCAGGTTTACTGTCGTCTACAGGATGTACCAGAAAATGGAATGAAACCCAACTTTCCGACTGTTGGGGGTTGGAGGGACTCGTACATGAAACATTGCCAAAATAAAGAAAGAAACTGTGCTTCCAGCCCCTTTATTAATCTGTACTATTTTTACTTTGCAAAGGTTACTTTGTTTCAATTGGGCTTTTGCCTAACGTTTTCCTAGACTGGGCTCTAGAAGTAGTAAGGATAATAAGCAATGCTGGACAAAGTGCAAATGCAGACCCTTGTGGAAACTTCCAGTTCTTGTGGGAAGTCTCCCAAAGGAAATCCTATCAGTACAGCAAATGTCTCAAATGCCCTAATATACATTCATTCTTCTGTCTCTTATCTCACAGTTAAGTACCATTCTTTTAATACATTGGACGGTTACGATGTGGTTGAGGAAAAGTGCACCCAGAAGGGCTGATTCTCTCTCTGCTTGAGAGAAGGAGTTCCCATGTAAACGGGATGTTCCGTTTAGTTTATCTTGCCCAGCAAACTTAAAGAAATTGCTTTTTACTAGCATATGAAAAGGAAGATATTGACCAGAATATCAGTGGTTTTCTGATGGTGTGCATATATGGTGTTGCAGAAATGGGAACTAGTTTAAAGGCAGAAATCCCCTAGTGCAACTGGTGCCAGGCTTGACTCTAATGACAATGATGTGAGAAAGCAGCCTCGGCAGCACTGTGCCAGGGCGCAATCACCTTCCTCATCCTGGGGAAGGGCCTCACCCTTGGGATTGCCGGAACTGCACTAAACCCTGCTAGAACAACAGAGCAAATAGGAAATTAAACTTGCGAGGGGACACTTTCTGTGCTCCTGATTAATGGAATTGCTTGGGCTCCTGGCTGTGACATCTTTATCTGTTATTTTTGTCACTCTTAAAGGCCATTTAAAGGCTCACAAAGTCCCTGCTGAACTGGAGCATGTTTTTTACATTTCCATACCAAGAGAGTGGAATGATTAGGCAGGTTAATGCTGATCTGAGGATAACCATGGATTGTAACTTGAAAAATCCTGGGGAATGTGCCAGTCTGAGTTTGGACACATTTTTAATTTCTACCCTTGTTTTTCTGCTAGTAATGAATTCTAATGGTGTGGACTCATTTTAACACGGCTGTTAGCATTGTTGATTTCATGTATGCCTCTGACATTTGATATATTTCACATCCATCTCCTCTGAAGTGGGCACAAAGACTTTCATCTTTATTAGTTTTAGGCCTGCAGCTGGTCTTCAAAGGTATCAGAAACAGTTTCTGCTCTCCTCTTCCAATTTGGGAAAACAAGAATCTTCCAGAGGCAAATCTGCATTCCCGTGAGCTGAGTGTGTGATCACTTTAGCCTTCATCAGATTTGGCCTATTTCAAAATGAGATGATGACTTATTTTTTTGTTGTTCTTTTTAATTATTTTCTCACTTTCACTTGTGCTGTGAACTCCCTGGATCTTACGAGTAGATTTGATGTTACTTCCAGAAAAGCACTTAGTGGTAATTAGACATGCCATAAAAATTGAAAAGATTAGGATAAGATCCTGTTCCAAAAATACTTTTTTTTTTTTTTTTGTAAACCACAGAGTGAAATCTGAAAAGACTTTACAGACCACAGAGCTACTTCTGCTGAACTGTGAAGTAACAACTATTCTTAATTGATGGAAGAGCTTAAAGATTTTTTTTTTTATCAGTTCTTCAATAAATGCCTGTATATGGATGCACGTAGCTTGTCTTTGCAGTGATGCAACTCATAATGCCTCCTATTCTTCATCCGAGAATGTTTAAATAGTTTAGGTGAAAGTTCTGTACATAGGGATTTTTTTCTACTTTGTAGATTCTAATAAAAAAACATCAGTTCTTTGTGTATCAGCATGTGTATCCCACTGCAGCATAGTCCATAAAGGGTTAGTCTAATTACTTTTAATAGAGACCTAACTCCAGTTCTCTCTGAAATAATGTTTTGGTGGAAATGGGATTTGAAACCAGAGTCTGAGTAAAGTTAGTTCCATATGAAGCAAAATATATCTGTTAGCAAGCCTGTATTTACTAGCTTTAAAAGAGAAGTCCTGTTTTAAAGTTAAATATGTTTTTTCCTCCCTTGTGATCCAGCCTTTCTTCTTTTAACAGTGACACCTCAACTTAAAGGTTATTTTGAAAACTTTTCTCATTACAGAGGAACTATTACCCTTGCAGTGAAACTAACCATTTCAGTGACATTTAGTTCTATGTAAATAGGCAATACCATAAAATACCAATCCTCCTCCTCTTTCTCCTTTTCACTCCCTTATGCCCTAAGGCTTGCTGAAGACCTACACCTAAGTGAGGTGAACTTAAGATGTTCAGAGACAATTTTTAGATACAGAGACCTTGCTTGAATTTCAATTTTTTTTTTAGCATCCTCAGGGAAATTACGTGTAATGCCCATGTTTTAAAATAATCTTCTGAGAGAATAATGTTGTCAGAAGCTAACTTCATCATTCTGTCAGTACATGAACAAACTGTTAACTTAAATTGCAACCATCAATTATTAAAATGTATTAAAAAAAAAAAGAAAATAATTAAAACAACAAGAATCCCTCCCACCCCCCAAAAAAATGCACAACCATGTTCTCAGTTGATTTTTGCTCAAGAATCTTTGCTTTCTTATTCAGCATCAGAGTGGAGGCAGTCAACATTTGGCATCCAGCACTTCATATTTCTTTGCAGCAGTGAGACTTTGATGTGCAGATAACACTTTACCTGCGGCATATTAAAATCTTAACTTCAAGCCTTCAATTTCAAACAGCTGTTACTGCACTTTGGACCTTTTTTTTTTAATTGTGCAAGATTTTCATAAACTAGACTTCAGCTAAGGTGCCTAGAAATAAGAAGATAAGATTAACTTGTCTAGAAATTTCAATGAGCACCGAATTAATAAATTCAGATTTGTCTTAGGTATTCTCAGTATATAGACTTCTTCGTGCAATGCTATGGTGGACTAAGTAAACAAAATTATGGACCATCAAAGTTTGTAGACTGATATTATTGAAATTCTGCAGAGGGAAACTGATTAGATATGAAAAATATTTACTTTCTTCTTCAGCCATCATGTACTTGAGATATGCACGTTTAGCTATTGTAGACCGTTTATCACCAAGTGATTCAAATGCCCCATTAATTGTGGTACTGGATTAGATTATGCGTAAATTAATTGTTTTGTTCATTCTAATTTACATGAGAGCATAAGCTTGAGGGCTTGATGCTCCTGTCTTGTTTGTTTTGCAACTGAATTACCAGCTTCACCTACTGGTGTTGAAACGGTTGATAAATGCCTCATGTTTGGAACACATTGGAATTCTTAGGCATAAAATTATAAATGCAATGTGCATCAAGATGTGGTTATTTAGAAAAGCTGTTCTCTTCTGTATAGTAAGAGAAAGTATCTGCTGCTATGCCCTAGAAAAAAGCAGCGCCTTAATATAAGGCACAATTTCAATTCATTGAAATTGCTACAGTTTCCTTCTATTTTAAAGTATACAGTTCTCTTTTACAATTACAGCATAGGGATCAACACTCAAGTCATTCTGTAGTGATTGTAGGGCAAAATCCTTTTAATTTTACCTGTTTTAGTCCTGGGATTTAATTTCTTCCTTACCTCGAGACTCATGCGATGTAATGTGAACTTTGAACTCAACTTATCCAAACTACAGTTAACAAATGTAGTTCTGTGCCTGTGTAATTAATAGTTCCACCTCCCACCTCAAGGCGTTCTAGTGAGGATATAGACTCAACCATAACAGGCATCCAAAACACCTTCTGAAAATGTGTGAAGAGACTGGAAAATGGTTTTAGTCAAATATCTTGACCTACCATACAGTTGGCCTAGGATAAATTATCGGTGAAGCAATTCTTATTTACTGGTGGACAGAAGGGCTTCCAATATCCATACTGGGCAAGAGGGCACTACTAAGGTGTGTCACGATTTGTTCTACTACTGAATCTTAACCAGAGCCATGTTGTCTAAACTGAAGCCAGTCCCCTAAGGGCAGTCATCAAGCTGTGCTACTGAGACTGAGGGTCTGATTTCATTTTATAGTTTTTACTTGCTCTCCAGAAGTGCAGGGAAATTGTGCAAAATGCATTTTAACCATTGATTTCTTCCAACCCTCCCATATGCCTATTTATGATTTCCAAAGAATTTGAAGAATGTGGAAGAATGTTATGGATGGTTCGTCAAAAGTTAAAGTTTAAAAAAAGGTAAAGTGACAGATCTGTCTGAGTACTGATTTTTTTTTACTTAAACATGATCCTGAGTAACACTGAGGATAAGACTGTTGTGGAAAGCAGCATACCTGGTTTGCTGGATTTCACACTGAACAATAGCTTTTCATGTGATGCTGTGATTGAACAAATTATGTTAAAGGAACACATCTCTGTTACAGCACTGCCAAGACCCTTGGGAACATCACAGGGAGTTCCCTTGGGTAGTTTTAGAAAGGTTGACAAATCAGAAACTTATCTGAAAATAGGGATATTGGAATGACAGAACAGTTTCAAACCTCACTTCTCATTTTACAACTGTAGAGCTTTTTCAGATGATCCCATGTAAGACTTCTTGATCATGGGTTAAATGTAACTCTATAAGAAGATTTTTATATTAAAGATAGGCAAAAAAAGATGTCGGAACATCTAGTGATAAAAGCTTGAGCTTCATGTGTGAAATAAGTAATGAATTATATGTGAATAAATAAATCCTCAGTTAACATGGGAAATAAGGTGAACAATGGCAGCACTGGGGAATGAAGCCTAAATCAGGATACCAATAGGTTTCTGAAGATCACATTGTGGCGTAAGTTGTGACTCTGATGGTCCTCGGAGCTCTGCAGTTAGCCCTCCTCAAGGACACCTGCTATACTAGATTAGCAAAAGGGTCTTTTGGAAGCGGTTTTACTTAACATAGGCTGCTATATTGCACACGCTGTGGGAAGTAGGTCTCTTATGGCTGGTCTAGTATGCCTTCATGGTCTGTCTTTGGAAAAATAGAAAAGTCAGAGTACAGTATAAAGGTAAATTGTGTGCAAATGTGAGAAAATTGTCCGTCTGACTTCCATGAAGTCCCTGATGTGAATAAAGGCTGAAAGATCAGGTGGGCTTATACCACTTGCAATCAACTGAAAATGGCATTTATTTTACTTCTCTAAAGTTAGAAAGAATGGCAAGAGTTCTCTCCCTGAAGCTAGAGATTTTATCCTGTCCTAAGAAAATTCTCATCAGATATTCTAAATATTGATTGCTTGTCATTGTGGTCTGTCTATAAAAGATATCGTTGTTGTTTATGTACACGTGAGTTCAATAACCAGCAGGATCAGAGATGCATGTTAACAGAAGGAGTTGTAAAAAGTATTATTCCTCCATATGGTGATTTTATACTGTACAAAACCTTTTCATTTTCTCCTTGCAGAAAGACAGACTGTCTTTGGTAGCTGGACTTGTGCTTCCTTTCTGAATTGCTTCTAGAGAGGCAAATCCTCTTCTGGAAGAGTAATTTTCTGGAGTGTTGCACAATTTAATCTCCCATGCAAAGATACTAGAAATGAGTGTTTCAAGTTTGGTTTTATGCTGAGTTCTGTCTGCTTGAAGTTCTTCCAGTTCAATAACAATTGCATTGCATTCATGTCTGCAGATCAGTATTGATATTGCATGACCGCTTTCTGCCAAATCATCTTCAAGAATAAAATTTTAATGAGATGAAGGCATTATATTCTTCCAAAAGTTTTGTTCTAGCAGGCTAACACCAGTTTAAATCTTTTTTTGCTTTAATGAATATTAAAGATGTAATGTTTTGGGGTTTTTTTTGTCTCTGAATTTGGAAGTGTAGTGTAGTGCAGTTCAGAAAACACGTAAACAGATGCCAAATAATTTCTTTATAGTACTTTCTTTGTTTCTCTTGTCTTTTTAACATAAGGATACACTGGAGATACATTTTCTATATATATAATGCAAACCTGAGGTAGGTTTAAGCAGGCTTTTGGAGTTTCCAGTAGGAGTATTATTTCTGTACCAAGAGTGTGGCACAAACTTTGTAGTTCATTTAGGACCCTCTGCATTTTTGGCAGTGAACTGAATGCTACATTGGGTTCATTGTTATAATTACTCTTGCTCTTTAGTTAAAACTAGCCCTACATGTGCTGCAGTCACACCTTCAATTGTAGTGTACAAAACCCTTAAATCTTCGGTTTTCGTTTACGTCTCCTCTAACACAACTTCATCACTGTAATTTTGTGACTAAAAAGGCTACAGTTATATTTTCATGTAGCTAAGCAGTAACGCTTTTCAAAGTTGTCTTGAGCAACACTTTCTTTTCAGAACTTAAAATATAACTGACAATCTTCATAAAAGTTTGAATTGGTATCATTATAGCGCTCTATGAAGAATTAAAACATAAAATCCACACAAATAGCAAAACAATGGAAAAAGCAAAACAAAGCATTTCAGAACTGGTATTTTGAAAGATTAGGGTAGTGTTTTTATCTTTTTTTTTTTCCTCTTGAAATGTGATCAAGACAGGATTATATTTTTCATTCTGAATAATACCTAAAATGAGATGTAGCTGTTTAACACATACCGTATCCATAGAGTCTATTTATTCAGACTGAATTCCACAAGGACAACGGATAATCTTTTTCCCAAACGTTTGCTAGTATCTGCTCTTAACAAGTGCTCTACAATATAAACTGAAGGAACCATAAAGAAAAAGGGATAATAAAATTAAGCCTTGGTTGTCAACAAAGTCTGACTTAAGATCAAGAAGTGAAATTTTCAAATAGGTCAGATTATAAAGAATTTTTCTATAAAGGACATGAATCACAAGCATATGGGGAACCATAGCTAGTATTAGAAAATGTGATACAAGCAGGTTTTAGGAGATGGCATTGAAACTAACACTTTTAACTGAGATAAAAAGAGATCTGGGTTCATTTCATGGTTTTGTTGAAGTTATCTTCTTGCACTTGTAACCACTCTGTGCCACGCACAGCCTGGAAAATCAGGGTAATACTGCTCTGTTGCCTAGTCCCTTCCTACCTCGCTCGGTAAGTACAGTCTTTCATGACAGACTGACTGATACTATGTGGGCATGTGTGTGGTCTCTAGTACTAACAAAGCTAATTTTGGATGTAGCTTGTAAGTGCTGTTGTAATAAAATTGAAAACAAATTGGAAGTGCTGGGTTTGAGCATTTATATGTGACGTTTTTCACATTCACTTGAGTTCATCTTGTTGCCATAGATACTATTTTTAGTTATAATTTCTGTTGATGTTTGTTTACTTCTACGAATTTAGTTAACTTGTTTCAAAGCTTTGCTAAATCAGTTTCCTGTAGGAAAATAATAATTATAAAAAAAGGAGTACCTACTTTGGGTAGCAGAAGAATTGAAAAAACTACATATCTGAAAATACTCACTAACTTTTTCTACCCAAACACATTAGATTTTAAAAATACATTTTTTTTCTTTATAAATTAAATAAATAATTTTTTATCTCTCAGTAGGTATAAATATCTCCAGCTGGGCAACCTTTTTGCTGGTTTACAGTTCATTCCTGGTCTCTCTCAGCATTAAATCTTAGAGCATGTCTTCCAGACCATTTTAATCATGTGTTTGTTAAAATCTGGATAAGTAGCTTTCAAAAGCTTGTCCCTTTTCTGAGCTTCATTATCATTGAGGACTACTCGTTTTATCTGTTCATTATTAAATAAGACTGAACCTCTTGATGTTCTGGTCTTCTACAAGGTGCACCTGGAAAACGGATCCATTGATGTAATGTATAGTGTTACGCTCTGTTTCAGCTTTAACAGTTTTCAGTATCCACATCTTTTCTGTATAGAGGGACTTGAGAGTGCAGAGTATGTAAAACACTTCCCCCTTCTGCAGGGGAGGAGAAAATAGGATAGAGAAAACATCAAAAATATTATGTAGTAGGTTGATGCTCTGGAATATAGCAGAAAATAAAAATACTGAGAGAGGCCTTGTTCTGGGAAGATGAGTAAGTGGAAGGGGAGGGTTTTTTGTAAGAAGATGAGGAAGTCGTAATGACCTCATGCTGTTGATGGGTGAAGGTCAGGTATTTACTCTGATTATACCTATTGCCTGCCCTTGACCCTATCGATCATGGAGCTGTTTACTATCTGCCAATCCTTGAAAAGTCAGGGGGAGTGAGTCATCCAGAATGGTGGTTTTTTCCTTTTTTTCCCATTTCCTCTCCCCTCCTTTCTCTCTTTCTCTCCTCTCCTTTCCACTCTTTCTCCTTTCATCCCTCCCCTCTTAGGAATTAAAAAAATAGTTTGAGCAGTTACACATTTTGTTACAGCTTCTTGTCATCACAGTTCCAGATACTACTTGGGAATTTAGAGACCATATTGTAAATGTAAATGAATTATAAATCATTCAAAGTGAAGAAAAACAGGGTTATAAACAGCTGTTCTTTTGCTGTTCGTACAACAGGTACTTTTAGTTCTATCTCATTCACTCTGTCAGTGAACTTTGAATGATTCTTCTACTGTATCTAATACACTAATGGCATATAGGTGAGAGTCAAACACCTAGCTGTTATCCAAACCATATATGACTAATGAAAAATAGAGAAAATAACATTAAAAATAACTTGCAGAAAATAACATTAAAAGTTTGTGCATTTGTGATAACCTGATGTGCTTTCTTCTTGCTTACGAAGTACAGAGGTGGAATCAGATTAGTTTCTCAGTGTTTTATTCTGCCTGTGTTTGGCAAGGAGACTCTTTTATATCCAGTCTGTAATCTTTTAAATATGTGTGCTCTTACAGTTATTAATACTCTTGCATTTCTGTATAGCAGTGCACCTACAATTAATTCTGTTCTTACTGGAATGAACTACAATATAGTGCCTATAAAACTTCCACAGCACTTTCTGCTGGAAAGGTTGTATCTTTGCCTCTTCATTTGCATCTCCAGCACAACTCATGATTCTGGATTAATTCATTAAATATATAAATAGTTTTGGGTTGGGGGAAGAGGCCAGAATTTTCTTTCCTTAAGTGATGCCTTATCTGTCTGAGATGACTCAGGTCACTCAAGCTAGCAGTTTAATGGAAGAGGACAGAGATAGAGAACAGTCCTTGACTAGAGTCTGCATGTTATGTGATGGCCACCTACCATATAATATTGTTATGAGGAAAAATTGAGGCAAAACAAATGTGAAAATATATTATCCAAAGGACCGGCTTGACATTTGTTTTATCTGTAAGAAAAAAGAAGGATGTTGCTATAACAAGTTTAACGGCTAATTGTCATATTGCAGGGCTTTTTGTTAATTTTTGAATGACAGGAATGTATATTTATAATATGAATATGCAACATAATAATAATCCTATTTTTGGGGGGAGTTATTGGCCCATTACTGAAAAAAACAGATTATATTATTATCAGTCCATTATAAAATAATTATTCCAACAGCTTTATGTATTTAATATAGCTGGAATTCCTTTCATATTCAAGTCAGCAGGAGCTTTAATATTGATTCTAGTGCAGCCAAGACTTTACCTGTGGATGCTGGAATAAATGCTTATTGAAACGCTCTAGAATAATTAGATCTTAGAGCATGTGATGATAACACCAAAAAGTTACCTCATCTAACATTTAGCAAAAGGAATTCTTTACCTTGGCTAAAATGTAGTATTTACCTAGTTTTAAAAGATATTGAGAAGTTCAGGACCAAGACTGCCTTACAGAAGAGTTTAGTCTGAAAACAGATCTCAATAGAGGTTCCTTTTATTGTAAGAAGATTTACCATGCACAAAAACCCCTGTTTAATTGCCATCCTCTTTGAGCAGAAGCCAGAGTACGAGGCAAAGGACTGGCAGAATACTTGAAGGTTATAAAGCATAAACTTGTAAAGTAAAACTATAAACTCATTTTTGTTTCTTGATGCAATTTGCAATCAAAGAAGGTTTGTTAGTGTATGATTAGTCATGATTCTCTTCTGCAAGACGTTAAGTCATGCAGCTGTTTGGAAACTTTATTAAATCTGTTACTGTAGTTCCATGCTCTGTTCTCCAATGATGTCTCTTTCCTTTTCTTCCTTTTGTTCTTCCCTGTTGGGATAACTGCCAAAACTCAGGGTTACTGAAGATCGATTAGAAAGCTTTTGCTTCTCTGCTCACTTCATCTGCGTGCAGTCCTTCACATAATGTTCTTTAGATAGCTTCAGCAGAAAGACCTTTAGCCAGCAGTTAAACAGTGTATGATATTCAGTGCCTAAGGTAACAGTACAAGTTTGAACTCAAAATAGTAACTGGAGAAAAGAAGTAATAGGTTAAATTGTAGGATTTAGAAAAACAAACACAATCCTCTGTACATTCATCCTGAGTTGTGCGAACTGGAATTTTTTTATATGCCTTTTCAAGTGTGTGAGGTAAGCATCTGTCAGAGGAAGGAGTAATCTGAACAAGATGTGATATTTCTCCTACACATTTCTAATTTGCTACTTTACGTCTCTATAATACTTTATACGTTTGTATTTGTTACACTTGCTCATTTAGGTAATAAGTACCAGTGTAAATTAGCAGATTTCTAGTTAGAAGTTGAATTTATCATGTTGTGATAGTTGACAGGTCATGTGTGTATATTATATACGTGTGTGTCTGTATTACCAGTCTGTGCACTTCTCTCTGTATTTTTTTCTTCCTAACACCTGAAGAATCATGTCAAGATTTCAAACAGGTAGCTGTATCCAAGCGTAGAAGCTACTCAAAATAGAAAATCCACAGAAGGCTAGATGTATCTCAGAGATTTAACCCAGAAAAGCCACAAACCATACCACTTAGGAAAGCTATTTTAGGAGAGCGATAAAGCAAGCCTGTATGAAATTTTCTTTGGTCACTACTCGAAAAAGTGATGATGAAAAGAAACCATGCGTGCTTCAAAAGTATTTCTTGTGGTACTTGAGACATAATGATTTGGGAGAACAGACTGCTTGTTAGGTAGGTTGAAAACTGGCTGTGCTGCCAAGCTTGAAGGGTCAGCATCTAGTTGGTGGCAGGCAGTGAGTGGAGGAAGAGGAAGCTGGGCTTGATTATTCTGGGGAAGAAAGCTATGGGGCAGTCTAATAGCAGGCCCCCACTTGCCTGAAGAGCAGTTGCAAGGGTGACCAAGTTAAACTCTTCCTGGTAGTGACACAGAGTATAAACACCAAACAAACCCTGAAACCCCCCATGGCTAAAAATTGCAGCTTGAGATATTCAGATTGGACATTAGGAAAATCATCTTACCTAGGGAGATAGTACAGCACTGGAACAGGTTATCCCAAGGCCCTATGGAGTTTCCATCTTGGGGGGGGTTTGAAAATAGAAAATGCCAACCTTCAAATGGGTGACTTGCCGTGGTGTGAGCAGGGATAGTAACCTAGAGCAGGAGCTGGGACTGGAGGTCTCCAGAGGTCCCTTCAAAGCAGCATTTCTGTGATTTTGAGTGGCTTTGCTCTGATATGCACTTCACGTGCGAATGATATCAAACAGAGCTATTTGTCTCCAATTTTCTGCTGGTAACAGACCATTTTCCAGCTTTACCGTTGTACCCAGCAGAAGAGTCAAATTTCATTTTGACTGTTACATTCAGATAATAGCTAAGAAGTGCCTGGAGGCAACTGAACCAGAGACAGCGGACAGAAAGAGGTACCTCTGTATGCCTTGAGTTACTACTTTTGAAAGTAGGCTTGCTGCTTTTTGAAAGTTTGGTAGAGGATAGAAATGGCATGTTATGTTACTTTTCAAAGAATTCCTTCTACAAAGTCTTGGTTTCTGTACGTATGTGGAGTGTTGTAAAAATTATGTGGGAATGCTGTCAGGAAATCCTTCTGATTACTTTAATTAAAAAAACCTGCTTCCCTCTGAAGTTCTGTGGTAAGAAACAAGTAGTTACTGTCATCTTTTGTTTCTGAGTTTTAAAGCAGAGGACTCACACATACTGCAACATTACTGTGTATCTGAAAAAGCTCTGATATTAATTAGAGTTGAAACTTTTCTTGTGTTTGAATATGGCCTTTTTTTTTTTTTTTTTTAAAGCAGTGATAGCCACAAGTGAGCTAATGCTGTTTCTGAAGGCCTAGAAGTTGATTTTCATAGTTACGGGCTATTGAATGAAATACACCAAATAATATCTTAACAGTGCATGATTAGCAGTACTCTCATCTTGTCCTGTTGTGAAATTAGTGTAGACTTAGGAAAAAGTTTTAAAACAACAATTTTACCAGTACTATGTGATCTCTTAAGTGAATTGGCCCTTATGTGAATCTCTGCCAAGGTCATTGCTCCACCCGCGGTGCTCCTGTCTTCTTCTGCGGCTCCTCGTCTGTCTACTGAGCTCTATGTGATTTACCTAAGTTTTACCCGTGACCCTCACTAAAAAGCAGTGATTATGATGTACTAAGAAAGAGGTATTTGCTATATTTAAAAAGTGTCAGCACTGATCTCTGTGAAATGTGTTGTGCCCATGGGGGAAGAGACCTACTTTGAAGTAGGCAGGAATGAGCTTGTCTAGTCGGTGGGTTTAATTTCAGTTTACAGTGGCATCTGCTGATCTGTTTGGTGATACCGTGTTTTTTCATCTGCATTACCACGTCGGTGGAAGGGTTAGGCACTGCCGTACTTTCAGAATGCCTGGAATCTTGTAATTTTCAGGGGCAGACTTTCTACATTGATAGATATATAAATCTGGTGATAGCATCTTGTACCACATCAAAGACAACTGCGGCGACTCATTCTTCAACTTCAGGCTCTGTTAAGTGCACGCTGTCCTTTCCTAATCAGCGTAACCGTGTCATATCCCTGGGTCAGCTTAGGGATTTTTCCCATCTAGTGTGCCCCGTTTCCAGAACTTACTCCTGCAGGTGATCTCAGTTGCCCATCTTCTGATGAAGCTTTTTACTGAAGATGCAAATACGTTGTTTTCGTCCTTGTCTGTCCCCATTTCCCTTGTGTGGTATTGTTGCCCCCTGGCTGAGATGGTTCCTTGCCTGCCTCAGTCCTTGTCTAAACTGATTCTTCAGTGTTGTTCAATGCTGTCTGTACAGTAATAATCTTCCCTTTTTTTTTTTTTGTCTTTTTTGGAGGGGGTGGGGGAGAGGATGGTTGTTACTAGAAAGGCAGATAGATCAATGCAGCAATGTATATAGCTTTGGAGTTATACAGTTGACCGCTGTAAATCTGACTGAACTTGTTACTCCCTTTTAAGTGTTGCTTAGACTGATTTATCCCTAAAATAAAGCCAGGAATTGCAAAGTCATTCCACAAAGAAGAATAGAGGCTGTAGTCTCATCTTAGCTGCGTTCAGGTAGCTGTGCTCTTCACACAAATTCTTCAAAAGAAATGTTCAGAACATGCATGACCTTAGTAGGAAAAGGCTAGCTTTTTGTGGTACAATGGTACGATTTATGTAGAATGGATAAAAAGGAATATTGCAGCTTATCTGAAGACAAATAACAAGCGTCATTCTCCAGTGACAGCGATTACTTGCCTTTGTAGTCATACAAAGTAATTCTTTTGTAAGAGAAGAAATTCCACTGTGCGAGAGCAAATATTTGAAATGGAGCAAGCGTTGTGAGTGGGAATTTGATATGTTCACGGAACACTGTGTGCTAAAGTAGATAGATATTTTTCCTTTACAAATGGAGGAGCTGAAGATACTGGAGATGCCGCAACTTCTGTTCACTAAATTGCCATATGCCTTTTCTTTCCTTTGCCCCTTTATAGTGACTTCCCATTTGATATGCCTGAGCTATTTACAGTCTTTACTTGCTGTTGCTATCATTGTCCTGATGATACAAAAGGAAACACTTTCTTAATGTGCTGTGAAATATAACGTGGTTTGTAATCCTGTGTGTGCTTTGAAAGACAAAATGAACCACTGACTGTAGTGTCATCAGACACCACATGTTGTTTGTCTGAAATGGTGGTCCTTTGCATACTTTGGAAATAGCACTCTGGTGTACTAATCTCTGGGAAAGTCATTTTTATTATTGTTGGCTCCTGTGTGTAGCGTGCAGCTCTCAGCTGACATACTATACATTATAGAAAAATGCCTGTGACTCAGCTAACAAAAGCCCAATGAAGTATCTAAATTAGGAATCTGTTTCGTGTGCCTTTTTTGTGCTTTTCTACTTATTACTGCATGCTGTCCTGTCTTATTTGTACACAAGACAGCCAGTCCTCTGCAAGGCAAGACCACACTCTCAGTTTTATAAAAGCAGCAATTCCACTTAAAATTTACCATCTTGGTACCACAAGTAGAAGGCACCAGTCCACCAGAATAGAACGCAAATTCTGTCAGACTTTAAATTACATTTAAGTATAGATTAATTCTTTCACAATAGCAATGCTGTTTCTATGCCCTTCTTTTCTTGCAGTACGTTCATTTAACTGTCAGCCTTCACATTTAGTTATAATAAGGTACAATTTTTGCAGTGTATGTTTTCATTGTAGACTGAATCGTATGTCTTACATAGCTTCAAATGAATCTTCATCATAATGTTGATTATAAACCAATCAGAAAAATAAAAAGTACCTAACGGCAAGAGACAATGAATAGCTGAAAACAAAATAATATTAACAACTATTTAATACAAAACTACAAGCTTGTTTTGTGACTAGAGTTATTAATAGGTAACTCTGAGAATTCCTGTGATTTACTGACTGAAATGTCAAACCTGACTGTGTACAGTTTTTTTAGAAAAAGCTAAAGACAGCTATAGCATAAGGAGGGGTTTTTCATTTGATGGAGTTAAATTTTGCAGTTTAGAGATCTCGTCATTTTACATCAAAATGCTAAAATGTATCCAGATTAGGTCAGTGCCTGTCTGGGGGGCTAGACACCCCATATGAGCTGATTCCAGTTGCTGAATGTGAATTCCTGTGAATATTGGGCACCAGAGAATGAGATTTGTTTAGTTACTGTGAAGAGAGTTGTTGGGGCTCTGAAAGGCACGGTAGCTGCTCACCAAAGGAGTCCTTTCCTTTTGGTAACTTCTTGCAGTTATAAATTCATAACCTGATGAGGTCTTTTCAGTAGTTTCAGTGTTACTATGTGCTTTAAAAATCAAATGTAGTTGGCTTATTTCTTTGGAATTCATTTGATGCCGCATTGTAAAACACTCATTAACTTTTACGTGTGCTTAGTCTAACAATGCTACGAAGAATTTTGAGGAATGCCCTCAATTGAGGCTTGTCAGTAAATGCCTAATTTCTTACCCTTGGTGACTTTTGCAAGCATGAGCCAGTTTCATTTCTGTATCGGGATAACTTTGCTCTGATACAGCCATCAGGAAGGATGCAGCCATCAAAATCCTTATCACTGGACTCCATAAATGTAGGACAGTCTCCTTTAACAAGAAACGAATTTAAACCATCCCTTCTATGGTAGGTGCGAGCAGACCTCTCCTTGTGCCCTCCTGCGACTTCTGTGCACTCTCCAGTAATAAAGAACTGAAACCATCAGCAGGAGGCACCATGTAGTCGCTTGGGCTGCTGGGCTTCTGTGAAGAGTCCAGTCTTGCATTCAAGTTTTTGCAGTCACATTTCTCTTATCTCCACTTGAACTTCTCTTCTGCTTTCTGAACAGCAGTTGAGGGTTGGGTTTGAATAACTTTTGGCCAGCAAAGTAATACTTACCACTTTTGGGTGGTTGTTAGATCTTCCAAGCAGAAATGCCTTGCAAGATGAAGAAAAGCAAACAAAACAAGAGTGTCTTTATCTGTGCATACTATACAAAATCTTTAGGAAAAAGAGAAGAAAGGAGTATTGATGCCTCTCTTTTCTCTCTTTACTATAGGCGTGCAGGATCCTCAGCATGAGAAGATAATTACTGTGACTACTAATGGAAGTATTCACAGCCCCAAGTTTCCACACACATACCCGCGTAATACTGTACTAGTGTGGAGATTAGTAGCAGTAGACGAAAATGTATGGATACAGCTTACTTTTGACGAGAGATTTGGGCTTGAGGACCCAGAAGATGACATTTGCAAGTAAGTTACTTTTCCTTTAACTAAGAAAATTCTGAAGGGGAGGTGTGTGGGATGGAACAAAAGGGTTGCTCAAGTTTTGCAAAAATGTGACACCTGCATATTTATAAAATGCATCTTTTAAATGATTAGTTTATGATTTTCTTTTGCAGTGCTAGAGAAGGATTTCATACTTGAAAGCTTTGGGGTCCCCCTATTTTCCTTCCGCATTCAGTATCTGGTCCACAGATACGTTGTGATACAAAACCATGAAATATTTAATATCTCTCTCTCAAATAAAAGTTTTGACAGCTGGAAAAATATTATTGACAGAATGTTAGAGGAATGAATGTCTAATTTTTACAGAGAAAATTTGGGTAAGCAAGTTTCCTGAAGTGGAATTCACAACACAAAGTACAACATCCCTGTTCAGAAAAACCCCCACCATACTGCACAATATTTTAATGGCCTTTAATGGTTAAGTTCTCAGTTTTCTATGAAAAACAGTACTTAGAGTATTACATTAATGGAAATTCCTTAATGATATTGTAATTTTCCCAACTTCAGTAAGTATTCTGCCTGGTCAATCACTGGCACAGGTTTCTGTAGGACCTATGGAGTCTGTATTTCCTTCCTATGATTTGCAGCCAAAGGCTTCGTAGATTGGGAGAAATACAACTGTGACACAACTGGCATCAGGATGGACGTAGTTCTGAATCAAACCATCTAATTGATTATGTTTTGGGTATTTTGTGAGGCAGTAGGAGCTGACATTATATATGCTTCCTGTGGGTGGGTAAAAGGGGAGACTTCCTAAACTCGTATCCTGCATCTGTCTGCCATCATAGCAACACATTGTAAAAAAACCACAAGGTGTGAATAGTGGTATATTGTCTGAACTCTTTTCGGTAAATTATGTGACAGATAAAATATGTCATTTGAATGTCATATCTTCCTTTGATGTGTTCCTGGAGAGGTACTTCACACAAGATATTTTCTTTCAAGGTAGTTTTTTGTTATGGTGTGATCTTCTGTTTGGGATTTTATTTTTGAGCACGTTGTGTATACACATTTGATTTAATTCTTGCTTTCAGTTTTTCTAATTAACTGACATTTGGTTGGTTTTATATCTTGAATCAACTGCTGATAACAAATTGTAATTTCTTAGAGGTTACTTTTGGACTTATCCTTAATTTGGGAGCTGAGGTTCATAACAGATGGACAGATATCTTGCTTTCATAATTCTGAAGGGAGTAATTGTCAAGGCCATGTCAAATATAATTAAAATACTGATTACCATAAACATATGTTTGCTCAGATGAGTGCACTCCCTTTGCACAAGAATTCTTTTCTTTAAATGAAAACTTAGCTTGCTTTTTCTTTTCTTTGCATATGGCAGAGTGAAGTGGCAAGTGAAAGAAAATCCAGGTAGGGTGACTCATTCGTCCACTTGCAAAGAAAAAAGTAAGATAAGTTAAAATATTTTTAATATTATAACTAGAATAGTATTTTAATGGGAGTACATTTATTTTAAGTAAACAATGCGCTGAATACAAAAGTATTGGTCAAATTAATAAAGAGTAATAAGTCACTCATAACCTTCACTCGGTTGTAATCTTATCGTGCTCATATTTGTGCAGGGATACCAGGAAGTTGTATGAATGCAATTCCTGATATGTGCACTTTTGAGGACACATTGGGCTTTTTGGCTTGGAAGATAAGAGCCTCAGAGAAAGTTATACTGTTGTTTTTAACCAAAATAAAACATATAGCTAGGGTTCGTATGAAATTTAAACTCAGTAACAAACTCAGTAAAGAAAGAGAAAGTGTACCTTGTTTGGCGTGAAGGGAGTATAAGTAATTGACAAGTTGAGGAAATGACTAAAACACAGAGAGTTTAACTGTGTAAAATAGGCCGTGTAAGATACCAGTTATCAGAGTGATATCTCTTTATAAGTAATGTCTTGTGTTTCTTATCTCTTATAGTTCCTAATAAAATTATTTAATCTTTTTTCCAGTACCTTCTGTAGAAAAGCTAAGGGATTTTATTGATTTCATCCCATGCTATTTGTTACTCCACTGTTTCTGCCATCTTGAAACACACAAATCAGTATTTTTGCTGTAGAGTACTCAACAGTTGTTGAGTTTATATGACAAAGGACAGAATAAAATATGACATGAAATTTAATATATTATAACTCTATACCTTACAGTGACCTGATCCTTTAATTCTGACCTATGACTGAAACTATTCAAAAACTGAAGCCCATTAGACTTTCTATGCAACAGTGTACAGTTTTTGCCAGGATATTTTTCTTCCCCCTAAATAGTATATGAGAGGATCTCATGAGTCACCTGCAGTGGTCATTGTCAGTTTTCAGTTCTTCTACCTGCTTCTTAAGCTGCATGTTCTGTGCAATGCCAGAGCTTTCTCCATCATTGCTGTAGGCTGTAATACCCTGTAGCAGCTTTTAAATCTCATCGTAAGTCAAATATTGCTCCTACATAGGAGAAAAATAAAAGAAAACCATATCCAACTATATAAGAGTTTTTTGCTCTTAAATAGCTGGAAAACAATGGTAATGGTGAATAAGAAATGTCCCAGATGTATCCTGAAGGTATGGCAAGTTTTTGCCTGTATCTGGCCATCCACACTTGGATTTCTCCAAAGTCTGGTCTGACAGTTCAAGCTGTTCTGTGAGATCTTTTCATCTAGAGCAAGTATCACATTTTACAGATACATTGAAGGTACCAGCCTAGTCTCCACTTTAAATACTTACCTGAATCGGAATCAGAGTGATCTCGCATGGCATCTTTTCCCACTTCATTTTTACTTGCAATTCAACCTACAGTGTTTTACTAGGGTAGAGCATTTGCATTACAGCAAATTCTGTGTTTATGACCAGCCATCCTGACCTAGCCTCACCTGGAACAGCATTAACACACATAGTCCTAATTGTTGTGCTAATTCTCACCAGTCTCAATAAGGATTGCTGTGTTCTGTATGTTTTGGAAACAAACTTTAAAGTATATGGGCTTTAGAATACACTTCCGCTGTTTTCCCGTATTTCTCCAGGTGATTTTTGTCCTGGTTTTACAATTGTGATGTGCTTGAAATTTCTGCAATTTGTCTCTGCACTGCTTAAAATACAGCTAATGATTTATTTTGATTTGATTTATTTTGATTTATTTTATTTTATTTTATTTCATTTTAGCAATAGCTCTAATTCCTCTGCACTGCATCCTTTCTCTGGGCAAAATGTTAAAAATCCCACTGAGTCCTCTCCAAAGTGAACACAAACTGCAATTTCTGTGAAAACTAGATCCATGCATGTATCCCAGAAGAACTTTAGGTTATTTGGTTGATAATATGGATATTTAATGCTCTGCAATATTGCAGGAATTTTGGCTTTGTACAATCTGTTTGATTTCAGTTGTGACTTGCAAAAGAAAAAGTTTATGAACAAAAAAATCCCCCAGCAAACCAAACAAACAAAAAGGGAGAAGTATGCAGACTGTCAGTGAATTTTCCTTACATAAAGGGAATTTCTATCTAAATGAGGCATAGTGGATTTACGTTCTGTATGTCCACCCTTTCTGATGAGGAAAAGAAGCAGCTTTTCTTCTGTTGATGTGATAGCTGATGTGACAAGTCATTATTTTCATGATGCTAGCCCCTCAACTCTGTTTCAGTCATGAGGCCGTTAGATTCTGTGCCTGACAGCTCCTATCATCAGGGAGATGCCATAACTTTCCTTGACCAGGAGGGACTGATTTTTGCTCAGTTGTTGCTTGTTGTCCAAAATTGTTGCTTTCTGTCTCTGAGAACATGCAGTGATAAAAGCTTTGGGATAAACTCCTCTGTGTCAGGAAGACACACATTTAGCTTCCTTTCAGGAAGAGCATGGATGCCGCAGTTGTCTTTAACGGGCAGTCTGATGTTGTGAGTAGGCTGTACTCTGGAGCGTTACAACGCAAGTCTGCAATAGGAAAAGAGAAAAAATGATCTTTCTTATGTTAGTAACCTGTGCCAAACTCTCTCTCTCCCTGTGCACAGAATGGCTCTAGTTGTACATCTCAGTGGTGGTTGCAGCTGTTCTTTCTAATCATCAGATGATTACAGTCTGTTTGACTTTTATTATATATGATAAAGCACAGAAATATGTCACAAATCCAAAGTGCAATTACTGTAGATAAGATGATAAGGATAAAACACATGAGTAAAAGAATGTGTAACCAACCAATAGTTGAATAATAGATGCCATTTGACCATAATCTTCATTTTAGGCTAGCTATACTCATTTTCGACTCTCTTCGGTCTTCCAATAATTTAAAGTATGAACTATAGCCTGTTTTGTGTGGGGTGGTTTTCTGGGGGCGTGGGGGCTGGGGGGAGCTTTTAGCAGCTGCATATGTGAACCTGTTCATATAGTTATATAATTGAAGCATTTACCTATAAGGTTTTTGAAAGAATTCCCAAAGCTTGTCTTGTTAATATGTGCAGTATGTAGAACTTTTGCCTGAAGAAAATTAGTTAAGCTGAAGGCAGCTGTCAGTACTAACATGGGGTAAAATCTGTGTGAGTAGTACTGTGACTTTTTTTTTTTCTTCCTCACATCAGATTAAATACTTAATACTGGGAATGTTCTTCCTCTGACGGTTCTTGGGGTGATGCTGTAAAATACAGAGCCACATGCATTAAATTTTCTACCTGCCTTTTCCTAATGTTTCTGTAAGCTACTTGCCTTCGCTTCAGATCTGTTGTGACTGAACTGTGCCCAAGCTGTTCCCTTCCATTCAGGGAACATCAAAGTTCTGTGGTAGAAATCGTAATCCAACCAGCTTCAACAGTCGTATGTGTTCCTAACGAATGTATCATTAGGAAATGGTTGACAAGGGTTAAAAAATCAAAAGATTTGGCTCAATCTGACAAGACTGAAACAAGTTATTAAGACAAAACATACAGATGCTGTCTTTATTGGATGTCTATGAAGAGGAAAATATTTGTTTCACTGTCTGTTTTTGAAAAATATTGCATTAAATGCACATCATGCAGTGATAAGTTATGGTAAACACAATAAAAAGGCTAAATATTTTGTTATGTAATTTGCTAAAGAGATCTTTCCGTGTGACATAAGACATAATAAGTAACTTATACCACGGGCAGCTTCATTTCTTGTAATTACTACAAATCTGTACATCTAGCATGTGGAGTAAAATATGGATGGATAACTGCAGCTCCTAAGTGCTTCAGTAAAAAAAAGGACAGGTATTTCACTTTTGTCTGGCCCCTTGTTATAGAAGCACCTTACGGTATCAACAGGGTGCATGCATGAAAGAATTTCAGCATCTTTTTCTTCTAGATAAAGGAAATTTCCCTCACTTACCCCCCACCTGGGGAAAAAATAATATACTGTTTGCTTTGCCTTGAGTGCATTGTAGAGGCAAAGAACATACTAGTATCAAGCATAGATTCAGAAAAAAAACCCCGAAAAAACTCTTCACATAAAGTAAGTATTAATTCTGGGGCTTTTAAGGACAGTGAGTTCCTCATCAAGGTCCAGTTCCCAAGAAAATTGTTTTCTGGACAACTGATGGGCTGTCCTTACTGTCAGACAGCCTTAAATGCTTCTTGTGGACTTGTGATTACAGAGGGTGAAGTTATCTCTTGGGTAAGTACAAAGTTCAAGTTGGCTTTGAATAACTGGACAAAGACCTTTAAATGAACTCTGTATTTAAAGAGGAACTGGTGCAAACAATGTTCATGGCAACTCATGTCGCTAAGCAGCTGGACTGCTGGGATTTGCGTTGCTTTCTTCTTATTCCTCCCCCGCCCCCCAGCCTTCCTTCAGAAGATGGAGGGGTTACTGCTGCCACCTGTATTTGAAAATTCAGAAAACAGTGAGGAGTCCCCCGAAATTTCTAAGGCTTCAAATTGGAAAAAAAAAAACCCGAACAGGCAGCACTAAAACCCATAGATTCTGAGAACAGAGATGAGTGTTATAGTGAAGACCAGTCCTTAAAGGTCTTTTCTTACATCCGTCACCTTTGAATTTCAGTGTGTTCAATTTTAGCCAGACATTTTTTATGAGATGCTACACATATAGAAGAGCTGGGCTCTGTTTAGATGACTCTGCGTATCAGTGATGCTTAAATGTATCTATCATCACTGGCTATACCTTCTTCAGCAAAAGTGACGTCATACTAAATTTAAAATTTATTAGAGCTCAGTTCTGTGGGTCAGATCCATTTGGATAGGATTGATTCCATTAATATATGGAATTATAAAAAGCATATGAATGCTCATTCTTCAAACATAATTTCTTTTTTACGTCCCCCCCAACACATAAATTACTTGTTAATCATTTTTATTCAAAGTCTGAGAAGGAGTCATATAATTTAAATGGCTGGGATGAGTTCTAGCATTCAAATGCCTTAGATTAATAGAAATACTGATAGGAAAGAATTATTATGAAATAGCTAATTTAAGCTGAAGTCATTGGTATAGCAGTGACAGCAAGGTAGTGTTTTAGGAGCAGTGTGTAGAAAATGCCATAAAACTTGTGTTAAGGCAGCTGATGGAGTAGTTTCTTCTGGTGTTTGTGAGGTTGGTTTTTTTTGGTTTTGATTTTTAATTGCTCAACCCATTTCCAAGACAACTGAATAGTGATATCAGCTCAAGAGAGATTTAAATGCTGAATGGATTTAAATGGAGGATGAGTGGAGGATGGGGGTCAAATTTTTAAGAATTTTTAGATTAGTTTCGGACCAGAGTCATAAAAGTTGTTCTTTTACATATAAAGAAAAAAAAGACTAAAACTACAAGGGTTATTTCTTTCATGTGAGTTGAGTTGTAACAACTCAATTATTTTAATATAATGAATGCAGAAGAGTCCAATAGACTTATGCATCTCACTTTCCTATATTTTGAAGAAAAAATGGTCTTTCACATCAAAGAATTAACTGGATCTGTTTCCTTTCTATTATGATTTCATTGAATAAAAATGTCGTTCATTGTATTTTTTTATTTTATTTTTTTAGGAAAGTTCTCTTTTTGGATTTTCTATGATTCCAGAAAAAAATAATTGTTTGATTACCAAATGGTTCAAACTCTAACTCATTGTTCAGCTGGTCCCATTCTGCTGGTGTAGCTACTGTCCATAGTTCACGCTGTGGCAGAGGTGTGTACTGTATCCAGAAGTATACACATTCCTTTGCATTCTCTACTGCTTATTGTAAATTGCTTAATACCATTCTCAGTTTTACAGTTTTGTAAATGTGACAAAGCAGATATCGCAGGCAGTAAAAGAAGATAAAAAATTAGAAAACCAAAATGCAGTGCAACTGTAACTGAGATTACTCTGTAACACACACTTCTTAAGTTTCTGCATATAGGGTTTATAGCTGCAAAATTGTACTCCCTAACAAATCAGAGTACAACATGAGAAAGGGAAAGAGAAGGAGATGCTTCCCTGAGCAGAGCAGGAGGATACAATAGCCTACATGATGTGATCAGAAGGACATGCTCCACAATCTTGGGGGCTACCACTGCATTCTTGTCCACCCAATTTTCCCACCCTCACAGTAAATCCAACATTCATTTTTAGTATCCACTGTTATAAGGGAACACTATAATGGGTATTATTTCACAAGTAATTTAAAATCTATTTTCACAGTCCAGATGAGTGTTAGGAGAGTGATTGCTGATGAGTGGGCAGTTGACGTAATCCCTTACTCCTTTTTCACACCAGAGACTACACTTATTGACTTAAAAAACATATTAGGCTCCTTAAAATTCCTTCCTTGTCCTCCCAATCTTAAGCAAGCTGTTTCAATAAAGTAAACTATGTCCACAGTATCAAAATATTTTTGTAAACGGTCCTAATCCTAATTTATTGCTTCTAAAATTGTTTCATGTTACCATAGTTGGCTGTTTCTAATGGTGTAGACTGAAGTTGGTTTTTTTTTTTTGTTTTGTTTTGTTTTTTTAAAGTGAGTGTGGCACTGATGGGTCTTGCTTCTGTTTAGGGTACTCTGGGAATAGTTGATACTGACAACGTTCCCCTGCTCTTGCCCCACCACTTACTAGAAGACAGAAGTAAACCTGTATTATAAGTAGGCACAAAAACTCATGGTGAGACATCACCACCTGAGATCAGGAATGTAGATGGATCCTATAGCCACCTTGGCTTCTGGTGTGGCTCCCTTAAGTCCTGATGTCAAGAGAAATGCAAGTTGCAAAGGCAGGCCCAGCAGCATAATCTAAAGTTACCCTGTGTAATGTCTATATTTTCCAGTTTATACATAGCATGCGCTCCCTCCCTGATGTTTTCTGGTTACTGAAAGTCTAAGTACAGTTAAGCCCATAGGCTCACTGTCAGGCTTATAAGCAGCTTTATCCTGTTTAATCATCAGGAATAGCAGGCATACCAACTGGCCTATTCCTAGATGGACAGTTGTGTTTCTTCACCTGTTACGCAGCTTTTCTTTTTTTTCTCTTCCTCCCCTTGTTTTCTTCCTTTCCCCTCTCCCTCTCACTATATGCTGCGGTCGCTTCTTCATGTGTATCATCAACATTTTAACAAAGTATGTTGTTCACGTGAAATTGCAGTTAGATCGCATTACCAGCAACTATTGCCGTTCAGGGAAATCGGTAACAGTCCTGTCTTGCACTTAATGCTGCTCCATTGGGATAAAGTAGAAGTGAAATGTAATGCAGTTTACATTAATCTGTTCTTATCTGATCATCAGGATATCTGAGAAGATGCATGTGCATGAGAAATCGCAAAAGGGAAGACTACTTATTATAAAAAAAGTTAGATGGTCATATGGGAGTTTCCTAGGGGTTTTATAAGGTAAAATAAATAGATCTTTTCCTTTTCTGACAGTAACACAAGAACAGGGAGACTAGTAAACTAGCAGCGATTATTAAGAAGTACTGTTTCAGACTAGCCTTTGATTCATATGCTGTGGCTGGGTTAAAAATAGGTCTGCATGATTTTATGACCATTAACTTATAACTAGGTAAACTGAAGTGAGAGGAAACTCCTTTCACTTTTTAGGTGAAAACTGATCTCGTGCTAGGGTTGGGAACGCGTTTTTTCTGCCTCATGCAGTGTTATGCGACTGCTCAGTTATGTTATAGGGATTTTTCACTTTCTGTTCCAGTAGCAATTACTAGCCTGTCCTGAAGCAGGATATTGGACTTCATGACAAATGGTCTGTCCTGGATTGGTAAATCCTGTGTGCTGGTGTAGCAGCCAAGAGACCATATGTTATTGTATTGCTGAACTAGAGAAATAAAAGCCTTTTCGTTTAAATAAACATAGATAGAGCCCTAACCTCCACTGAGGTAGGCAGGAGGGAATGAAAAGAGAGGAAACTTGACCAGTTGTGTAATGCTGCTGTACCATCAGAGGATGCTTGAGGGGAAAGGGTGCTGCTTGCACCGCCCTGGGTGAATCTTCACATGCTAAAAATGCCCTTTAGGATTTTTTTTGTTGTTTTCTTCCAAAATATGCTTTTGAATATTGTTGGGAAATTGCTTAGCCGGTAGTTTTCACGTTGCTGACTGGAGCCATAGATACAGTCCAGGATATAAGGATTGTGCATAAAGAAAAAATTACGATTTGAGATCCTAGAATAAATATTTAAAATGCTGCTTGAAAAACAATGGTAAAAGCATAATTATGGATTAGCAGAAGCTGAAACAGATGCACTGACCACTGTGAACAGGGTGAGTAGAGGTAGAAATTTTATAGCAAATTAGAAAGAATGTTTTACAACCTTGGCTGTTGACGTGAATGCTGAGCTCCCCTAAAGTTTTTGGTTTTGCACAAAATATTGATCTGTAGAGTAGGAACATGTGATTTATTATGATCGCTGTAATTCCCAAGATAAAAATATACCAGAGTTTACAGAGAAGTACTGGGAAAAAGTTGGTAAGGCATTTCATTCTCCAAAATCTGGAGAGCGTAGTACTGTATGCTGTAGGATACATACTGAGCTGGTACACTGTCCGGAGGCAATGGGCTGCCTCTTTATAAGGGGAAATGTGCTTTGGAGGGTATAGTGTCCAGTGCAGTAGGACCCTGAATTCTAATGGCCATTTCCATGTGGTGTTGTACCATGAGTACATAGTAGTAATAATAATAGTAATAAAAATAATTATTGTACAGGTATTCCTCTGGGGGCATGGAGGGGGAAGAATAGGAACACTAGTGTGCAGTACAATAAGTATACTCTGTCTTATTACCATTTTTGTTACATGCATTATGATTTCAATTCATAACTTGTGCAGGATACTAAAAACTTCTCTGGTCTGCACATGAAGTCAGTAGCAGAAAGCAGACAGACTGAAGGTGAAACAGTACAAGAAAATATTTCATGTACATGTTATCCATTTTCTAGTCCTTGAAAAATAACCTTCCCAAGTGACTTCTTGGTTTCGTGGAAAATCTCAAAAAAAAAAAAAAAAAAGTAAAAACTTAGTGTGTTTTATATGGCTACAGGAGAGTCTGTAGTCAAATAGGAAAAAGGTAAGGGTAGCATAGTAACCCAGAGTGATGGAAACTCATGGTGACTTACTCCCCATGGAACTTCTTCCTTTGGATTTTAAGAATGGCCCACGTAAGTAAATGGAATGAGGCATCATTTGCAAGCCGATTCACATGTGTTGGTATGGTTTTTTTCCAAGCTCTCCAATTTTACCATATTCATTTTCCACTTTGATGTAGTAATGGTACTGTCAATATGAAATTTCGTGCACTTTTCTGTTTTGTATCTCTGTTCTACTTATAACGTGCCCTTTTTAGGCAAACTTAATCCGTATTTCAGGAGACCTAAACACGTTTCTTATCCTGACTGGCATTAGGAATACCTGCCATTCTTTGATATAAAGAACATAAGTATAGGTGGCTTCTGAGTAATTTGGCGATCAGCCTTTTAAAAGTAGGAGCTTGGGAAACCATCTTCTTTCCTTCTAACCTCCACTTTAGATCAGCAGGATTATAGTGTCTCTTTCAACAAGATTCTTATTCAAGCGCTTGAAATAACGTATCAATAGAAGTTATACCAGTATAAGTTAGTTCATAGCACAGGCTATCTAAGACTGAATTCTGTGGTTGCTCTATTCTTCTTAAAATACTTATTTACATGCTTTATCTGTATCAGTAGTTTAACACAAGCTTAAATAATTACAGCGTTGCTGTCTGAATATAGAGTTGTTTTGGTTTAGAGCCTGAAATAAATTTACCAGTGTATCTAGTTCTCATTCTTGTGGAAAAGCTAACGTACATCCTCCCCACAAGGCAGAAGTTACCTTCAGACACTACGGGATATTCATGTGCTTGAGATGGAGATCCTTAAGTATTTACCGGTGCACCTAGGTACCAGTCATGATGATTTATTTCCTAGAGGTGTTTGTGTGCCAATTTACAAGTCATCAGGGAAAAGATATGTTTTCAGCAATACTCAGTTTATCAGTTGGCACTAAAACAAGCCTTTGATATAAAGGAGCTGCATTTCTTTGGAGTTGTTTTTCCATTAGGTGCCTTGATTCTAGTTCACTAGACGACAAAAGCTACTACTTAAAATGTATGTGTCTCAGCCTCACATGGTGCCTCAAGTATTCAGCAGACGCACAGAAAATGGTAATATGTTTTCTGGTAGACTGGAGAGTGGTAATGCAGCAGTTAATTTCTCCAAACCAAACAACCAGAGCATCCTTTTCTTTTCATGAAAAGTGTTCCAATGTTTGAAAAGTAGAATTTGGAGCTTTGAACTCTGTTTTGTTTTTCCCTTTCACTTGCAGTATTATAAATGTGTGTTTATGACCAAAGTGTCTGGCAGTGAATGAAGGGGAAGAAAATCGAAATCTAAGGATTAAACTTTTTTTTTAATGTATCCTAAATAACAAGGTAGAAATACAGAGAAAGTTGTGCGGTTGTGTTAGAAGCCTCAGGCTGTTACTAATCACTATGAGGAAAGATTAAATAGAGAGAACCATGGCAACCATCTAACATTTGTGAATGAATCTGTGTTTCCATAAGGCAGTTCTTAATGTACAGTACTGCATATTCTAAAATAGATGTATTCAAAGTAGGTTGGCGCAGAAACTACCACCCATATTTGGTGAATGGCAGTTAGAAATGTTCTCTGTTTATACCTTGAGTATCTTTATTTCATGGAAAATGTAGACATGGCAGGATACTTGCGTTTTTTATGCTCATTTGCAGTATTGGCTGGAAGCGATGTCTGTTGCTGGAAGTGATGTTTGTGTATAATTAAACATCATTTTCTGAGTACAAGAAACCTGACCTCATCAGTTATTTATTTGGATTATATCTGGATATGCTGTTTCTTTCCAGTGACTGTTAAAACACGGTTATGTGTAGGATCAGCAGATACAGGTACTACTATGGAAATTTATTTCATAGAATCATAGAATCATAGAATTGTTGAGGTTGGAAGGGACCTTTAAGATCATCGAGTCCAACCTTTAGCCTACCCTGACAAGAGACACTTCTAAACCATGTCCCTCAGTGCCCCATCTACCCTTTTTTTAAACACCTCCAGGGATGGTGAATCCACCACCTCCCTGGGCAGCCTATTCCAATGTTTAATAACCCTTTCAGTGAAAAAATGTCTCCTAATATCTAATCTAAACCTCCCCTGACGTAACTTGAACCCGTTTCCCCTCGTCCTATCACTTGTCACCAGGGAGAAGAGGTCAGCCCCCATCTCTCTACAACCTCCTTTCAGGTAGTTGTAGAGGGTGATAAGGTCTCCCCTCAGCCTCCTCTTCTCCAGGCTAAACAACCCCAGCTCCCTGAGTCGTTCCTCATAAGGTTTGTCCTCCAGGCCCCTCACCAGCTTTGTAGCCCTTCTCTGGACACGCTAGCCCTTCTCTGGACACGCTAATTTCATTTCAAATCATTGCTGTTCTATCACCTCTTTTTTTTTTTTTTTTTACATTAAAACATCAAGTATGACAGACACTGTAGAACATAACTCTCTTTCAATTGTTGAACAATCTGTAATGATATCCAAAGGAGCTTCCTCTTATAGTGGAAGGCACTGCCAAGTCCTCCTAAAGCGGATGAATACCAGGAGTGCATTGCCTATACTGTGAGCCTCGGGAACTGAAATCAAATGATTCTGGGTAACTTTTTTCAGAACTTCCTTTTGGAAAGACAAAATCCAGAGAGAATATTTTAAATATTTAAAACTTTATATCAGGTAGTCTTCTAAAAACAACTTTCTACCAGCATTCTGTCTTTTCTGTCACTCAAAGTAGCCGCAGTTAAATGTTTCTGATAATGTTGAGCAGAATCATTTTTACTGAACTTTTACCCTGCATGGAGTGTTTGCTGGATCTGCCACAGGGTCACCATTGCAGCCAAGGTGCCTTCTCCCTTCCTCCAGGAATTTTACTTTCTGTATCATGTGAGTTTTTTCTCTGCTGCCTATCTGGCAAGTGGAGTTATTAATAGCTAACTTTTACTGATATGCACTGCTAGTGATTTGAGATTTCAGGAACTTTTGTATTTACTGGACTGAATGGAGGACGGCACTGAATAGGCCAGTATTTTTCTGGCTGAGGTTTCCGTAGATTTTTTTGACTGGCAACAAACGCAAACTAATGTGAAGTAAATTAATGCCTTTGGAAAGCAAATAAATTAATTAAACAGCTGTTCTGAAGCTTGCAAACTTGGGTGGCAGTTGGTTGTTCTACCTGGCCTGGCCATGTTGGAGGGAAAATAAAAAAATAAAATACCAACAGTAAGATTTCCTCTTACACAGACTGAAAAATAGTGTACAACTACCTGCAGTTTCATTATTACCAATTGTTTAATTTTTGTGTCATTTTGAATTTCATAACACATGATGCGTGTTGTATCTCTGTGTCTTGGTCTTTGAGGAAAACTTACTTTATTCTCTGTGAGAGGGGCAGTATTGGTAATAGAAAAGAAGAAAGTTCTCCGCTTAGTGAATGAATGGTGCAGTATGCTTTTCTTTTTATAACTGTTGCTACATCTATAGGTTTTGTAGTTTGCCTGAAATCTACTTTTTTTTTCTCTACTCCAGCATGCCGTTCTCTCTTCTTCCTTCTTGTGTTCCTCCCGTTTCCCCCCTGCCCTTTGTCATAAGCTTTGCATTCTCCTTGTCCTGCCATGCGTTGTTGCTGGAGACTGCACAGTGTGTTGACCTGTGGAGAATAACAAGGCTGGTTAAACAGCTTGGGTATGCCACCAGATACGGTGGATTTAAGTGCCTCTGTCAGGCTCCAATTTCTACTCAGGTAAATGTGAATCTGCCCATCCGAGCATTACTGGAGAGCTGGGTTGACTGGAGGAGGTCTCCCAAATTTATTGCAAGCGAGACAGACAAGTTCTGAAATAAAATATCTTCAAGCTAAACATTTGGCCTTACTTTCCTTTTGCTTTAGAAAAAGATCAAAATGATATTTTCATGATGACAGTTTTTAGTAATTTCCAATGTCTCCAAAATTGAAGCTGTCCAAATATAAACCATCTAAGTTCTATTCAATAACAGTTTGTCTGGTGAACTGCCAGTGGTCCTTGAATGCTTTTGGGCTGCAGCTGAGGTAGGTATTTTGAGGTGCTGCGCTGGCACCAGAAAAACCTCGGAATTCCATGTGCTTTAAAACAAGTTGGAACAGAAATATTACCACAGGACACTATCAAAAAAAAAAAAAAAAGACTGGGATTCTTGTCAACTTCCTATTTCTTCATTAAAAATAAAATAAATTTAAACAGATTCTTATCCAAGGGGAAAGGAAAAATATATTTCACCTTTCACAAGCTGTTTTACTGGGTGTGCTAGATTTTTGTCTAGCACACATCTCTATAGAGATGGAGAGATCCAACATGGCTGATATGATAAAGTGTTTTACCTCATGGGTTTCTGCTTCTTACATTCATTGATATATTTGTGGAATTCCAAAGGCAGAGGGAAGCCACAAAAAGGTCACAAAACTGCAAGCCAAGGTAAACAGCCTGTCAGAATATGTTTAGCAAATGACAGTGTAAACCACAGAAAAAATATAGAAAGGAGAGGAAAACTTACTCCCTTGGAAAATACATTTCCTGGTTGGAAAGGTGTTGAAGTTTAGAGTCACTTATATCGCTTCCTTGTTCTTTTCCAATAAATTGTCTTTACTCAGGTCGTTAATTCAGACCATGGTCCCAGGCACCTAGGCCATAGGGAAGAGGAATACATGTTCTGCAACAGGTATAAGGGAAGGCATTGTGGGCACCATGACTAAAGGCAAAATGTCTTTCATACCAGGAAAGGAGACTGGACTACATCTTTGTGATAAATATTACTTAGCAATATTTGAATAACGTATTGAACATAGATACAGCACCAGACCATTTCTTTAGTCATTGTCAAAGAGGGTTGTGTTTTCTCCTTTGTACACTGCACAAAGAAGGATTATTTGTTTGGTTCAATGTGAATTTTAACATGTTTTACTCCACTGTAGGTGGAAAATAGCTTCTCAGTTCTTGGTTATTTATCCTAGTTTTCTTGCATTTCAAGTACAAGCTTGTCTTCATGGAGAAATAATTTTGGATGGCTATGCTATGGTCCCCACTACTCTTTATCTTTGTGAATTATGTAGCACAATCTTGTAAATGCTAAAGCATCTGAGCCACTTTGTTTTGTTACTTTTCACAGCAAGTTCAGACTTCGGTCCAGATGTGCAATGCAAGGAATTTTAGTTTCACAGAAGATTCTTTGGGCACATTCAGCCTAGATAACTGACAGAAATAAAGTTATTGGCTAAAAATGTCATTATGTCCAGGAAATATGTGAGGGACTTTTCTGTTGATGTAGACAGAAAGTCTAAGGATTCCCCTTGCTGATGGTGAAACATCTATATTGTGCAGGGAGCTACACCTACATCTGTGTTCAGCAGTAAGAAGTCAATACTCATATCTCATATATTTGCTTTTGACAACAGAAATTTTTGTCTACAGCACCAGACTTGTTTGTTGAGCATAAAAGAACAAAAATCCTCTATGGGTCCTGGGGGAGGTATTGCAGAAAGGGAGTAATCATTATAAACTGTGTTGTATGTGCTGTACCATGTTACCTTGAGAAATTTAGGTTCAATTGGCTTATAAAATAGGTTTTACTAAATCCCTTAAATAGTGGTATTGCTAATTGTCCACACTGCAGTTTAGTACTAGCAAGTGCTATATAATGATTAGAGTGTTTCCAGATTGATTCACTTGGAAACAAGTGAATTCCTGATGACCAGAATGGTATTAGAGTGGGGGAAGGATGATTGAGAAACCTCTCAGTCTAGGTAACACTGATAACACACAGAAAAATTAGATTTTTATTTTTTTTATTAGGAATGGCAGCTTGTTTAGAAATATCACTTACAAAGACCATGGAAAAAAGAATCGAATATAAAAGAAACATCCCAGCAAACAGAATTATCTGGATCTGTCATGTATATCAGAAAGCTGAATGTTCATATTTTCAGCATGCTCTTTTCCCCTCTATTTTACCTCTCAACTAATGGCATTAATTAGCATTTATTTTAAGACTTTAGGGTTTAAACTGTGAAATGGGAGTTTCTCTTTTTCTTCAGGGATACCAGGAGACCAAAGGGTGCAATAGAAAGTACCCTGTAAGTTGTGTAGAAACACTAACACCTATATTACGCCTGACCGCCCAGACATCTTAATCTTAAGTCAATACATATAATGATTAATTTATTCACTCTCTACAAATCAGAAAAGTAGATAATTATTTCATATTTGTAACGATAAAAAGATTACCTTTAGAAACTTCATAAGCTGATCTTAAAAACTGAACTCTTAGTACAATTAATGTACAGACTGCCTTTGTAATAAGTTGTATACTTCATCATAAAGTAAAAACACTGGTGGATCAGTTTAAGAAATTAGTTAGCGTTTGAGGGGAAGAAAAGATGGTGATAAAGTAATTAGTATCATAAGTTCAATAAAGATTTAAAACTGTGGTACATGGCAGTAATGGATTTTGAACACAGTTAATGAGCATATTCATTGCATTCGTTTTTAATTAAGTGGAAAAAATACTGGTCCTTTAAATGGAGAAAATAAATGTGCAAGTCAGTCTTGCACAAACATGCAAAAAAAGAATTTATTGCCTGTTCTCTAACTAGGGAACTGGGAATCATTATAAAGATTAGCTTTACTGAAAAAAATCCAGAAAAAGCTTTAGTAGAAAATGTTTATGAGGTAATAATTTTCACATTAAATATTGCTTGGCATATATGATAGAGTGTGTGCACAGATTCTTTTAAAATATGAGTATTTGCCATCATCAGAAGTAAGAGTGTACTCTTGAAAAGGATTCAATGCTATTTACCACTTTAGATTTACGTGAGACGTATTTAGTATATGACTACACATATAAGAGAACATAAAAATATCAGAGATCTTGAAAATTTCTGAGAGGTGTGTTATGCTTGCGCTTAGAATACAAGTTGTGGTTTAAAAGTAAAATGATGACTCGGAAAGCTGCAGCTGTGAACTTTCAGATGCTTGCTGGGCTTTAACCAGTGCACTCTTGCTTTCCCGAGCACTGGACCATGCTGCCGCTGGGGCTTGGAGGGTTTCGGGCTGCGGCAGAGGAAACCCAGCTGAAACGCTCAGTGTTTACTCTGTCAGTGGGCAGCTGGGGAACTGACATGAAACAGGTTAAAGCACTGAAACCAGGCGTACCTTCCAGAGCAGTGGCTTTCAATGTTTTTATGACTCGGGAACCCACTAAACATTTTCCAGTGGAAGTGAGGATGGCTTATTGAACGTTATTGACTGGCGTTTCTTAGTTACCTTTCATGGACCTATTTGAAGTTGTTCACAGATCCCCAGGGATACACAGACCACTTGTTAAAAACCAATGAAAATAAATCAAACTTAATATGTTTCATTCTTTTAAAGCTCCCAACCCATATCTCTCTTGTCAATATTACCAAAATATCAGATTCTTTCTGACACGCAGTACGTCTAGGTCTTTGCTCAACAAATGTCTCATTGGGATATGCATAAAATCACAATGTGCTTCCAAGTTTCCCTAGGCCACCATGACCTTCAGGAGCTTGTTCACCACTGGTATTACAAGAGGGCAAGTTTTACGTACCGAAAAGCCCCTGAACTTTCACTGGTGACATGCGGTATACTGCTAGTGGTATTGCACTATGAGTTACTGTGCCACACTTAGGCAATTTCAGTCTTTTGGCTCTGACTTTATTCTGCCCCATCCCACATGTTGTAATTGTCTTCCATAAAAAGAACAAACAAAACCATACTCGTGGGTCTTTTCAAAATGCTAACTCTGCTTTTATTTTTTTAACCTCACTGCATGATTTTATTATGTATTTAAGCCAGTAGCAACTTGGAAGCTAAGTTTAAACTAGCTGGCTTTGGTAGTGTACTTTTAGCATTAAAAAAAAAGAAATTGCAAACTGCAGAGTCAGTTCAGTTTATTACTTAAATCAGGAATTTTATAGAAATTTTATCAGTAAATAAATATTTGATTTTCTTTTCTGTTCAGGTATGACTTTGTAGAAGTTGAAGAGCCTAGTGATGGCACTGTTTTAGGGCGCTGGTGTGGTTCCAGTAGTGTGCCAAGCAGACAAATCTCCAAAGGAAACCAGATCAGAATAAGATTTGTGTCTGATGAATATTTTCCTTCCGAACCTGGATTCTGCATCCATTATACACTTCTTATGCCAGTAAGTAACATGTTTCAGATTGGAACGTTTCAGGAAAAAAAAAATCTTTGAAGTGGTAGCTCGAAAGAATCTTTTAATAGCTTAGGATTAATTACTGTTTATTTTTTAATAGTAATAATAATGAACAATCTGTCTTCCAGAACTGTACATTTTGTTTCTGTTTTTTAACTAATTGAGTGTTCTTGTGGTTCTTGTTGGATGGCTTTGGACTGAGAAGTTGTGGGCTCAGTTGTTTGTGTGGAAACTTCAATGAAATGTTTGCATTCTTAATACGGTACTGTGAAAAAAGAAATTTTATAGCTTTGAGAAGAAGAAAAATCAGCATGAGAATCAGCTCTGTGACATTTAAAGGGCATTGGGAAGTTACAAAGAAGATTGAAGAAATTAATGTTTTTGTAAGTCAGCTGCTATTGACAAGCACAGCCAAATGATTATACCTAGTTGAAAAACTGAGAATTTCTTAAGCTTCTGAACTGTTTTATTATAGTGACAAAGCCATGACAATGCATAATACTGCATTTTCCCTGGAAAATGTACTTTAGATTTCTTTTGAATGTTGATTATGGCTTGTAAATCGCAAGTATTAATAGCTTAATTGCATAAAATATGACTATTTTCACTGTCAACAGCTTTCTGTTACCTTTTTTCACCAGATGAAAGATCTCTGATAGCAAAACAATGTTTATAGATTTTAAAGGATGAGATAATGTTCTGAAACATTAGAGTGGAGCAAAACAGGAGTTGACTTGTTTTAGGATCGGTATTTCATATTTAAAGAGAGTATGGAGTATTTTTGTTAAATTCCTCATAATTCACTTTGTGAATCTCCTAAGTAGTCTTGTGGTATGTGGTATTTGGTTGGTGGAAAATATCTGCAAGCTCAATAAAAAATTGATCAAAAGAATCCATGTTGTAACCGCACTGACATGCGCTTCACTGAAATTGCATTTGGCTTTCTTATTGCTTTTGCCATTTTTGCCTCTTCTCCCCATTTGCAAAACTTCAGTTACTGAGAAGAAGCAAAGAACAATTCTGTGTGTCTTTTGAACAATACATAATCTTCTGTGTAATATATTTAGCATACTGTTGGTGATGTCAGTGAAGTGTAGTAGTGTACATGTGTGCGTGTACATATATATATGCTCTTTTCTGTTGTTTTCCTATAAGTATTTTTAAATATTTAGGCCTAACTCAGAACTATTTCTAAAGTGATTAAACGTTTGATCTGCACATTTGACTCTTCTGTGAGTTAGACCCTTTTGTTAGTAGAATAGTATGACCTGATAATGATGCATTTTGAAATTAAATAAAATGTCAATCAGTCTCCAAACCAACTTGAAATATGGCCAGGTTTAAAATTTCGTTTACCTGAGGGTAGAATGTAATAAGTATGTTTACTTTTAGAAAATGGTAAAAGAAGATCCCTAAATAGATGTATCTGTGGGCTGATGCCAGATTTCATTGTTGCAGCTCTAGTATTACATTTTACCTGCTACGTTTCTATCTGACTTATGTATGCTCCAATTTCTGTGGAATTAATTTAACAAAGACAACTGAAAATACCAGAATATATGTATAATTATCTCTATGCCATGCTGTACAAATAGACTGACATTCGATGGGGAAAACTCGTTATAACACTTAAATTACCAACATTTGCAAAACAATTTTTAATTTTCAAAATATTCACATCACTTATTCAATAGACAAAGACAAAGGTGACATTGTAGGATGCATTTTTAGTTTCCCCTTTTTCTCCATTAGCAAAGTTCATTTAGCATAAGAAGTATACACACAAACTGTTTTAGAAACCAGGCATGTTACCTGTCACGTATGTAACAGGCAAGAGCAGTCCCCTTCACGTTGTAGGAATTCAGAACTAGCCCCAAAATGTGCAGTATAACAACTCCTTATCGGTTTGCAAGGATTAATTTCCATATCTCTCTTTAAAAGGGCTGTGATGTTTTCATCAAAAATTCTGTTTTTATAAGCCATGCAAAATATAATTTCACGTTTCAGACTGCAGATTGGAAATGAAATCTGTATTGATGAGTTTCAGGATTAGACCTGCTTCTTGTACCTAAAACAACTGAAAACTGATGCCAAAAAACATGGTTTTCTTTAAAACTATAATGCTATCTCATCCAACATTCCAAAAGAAACAAAAATTTATGCCCCTCCCCCCCCCCCCCTTACCTCCTGCAAAAAAGATGTCAGGTCTAGGAATGAGTGTAAATTTTATATAATTCTTGCAAAACCAAAACCCATTCACTTTGTGATTCACTTCAATGAATTGGTCCTAAACAGTTAATTTATTTTTTTTTCCCTCATTTTTTGACAAGAGGGGGAGGGGGAGATGCCTGGTAGACTAGCAATGAGAGATTGTTTGGGGAGAAATGAAGCAAAACTGAAATAAAACAGTGCAAGCTTGTTTCTGTATTTGGAGGCCACACACAGAGAGGGGCACCGGACACATTTTCAGGTCTTTTAAAGAACAAGAGAAATGGCTTTGTTTAAATCTGCTGTAATTTATCGTATATATGTATTTTGGCTTTGTATATTATATTTCAAACCAACTTTTCACATGATGAATAAGTAGGGGGAGAATGACTATTGATCTGATTACTCTACTTCTAAGACTTAGTCACTCTAAAGGACTCGCAGCAGTTCCAGTGTCAATAGATGCAACATCATTTTTTAGAAAGGTTTAGTGTGGCAGCATAAAAGCAGTGCACGTACTGTATACACGCAGAGTGCTCCCCAAGAAAAACATGAAGCTTTTCTTTGGATTCTAGTTAATTACAGTTCAATTATTTCAATTTCTTATATTTTTAATTGTGTGCCCTGGGTACATCTAGAACTTTCCGTAATTCTGGACTAACTCCACTTTTCTTTCCTCTGTTCCATAGTTGCAAGTTAATTTTTGTCTGGAATACCGTAAAGTGGAAGGAAGTGTTGAAAAAGCTTACTCTTAACTAAGAAAATGTAGTTTGTGTTATTTCAGAACTATTAAGCTACTTTCAGCACAGCTGTTATTCGTAGTCACTCTTTTCATGCTCTGCCCTGCCACTTAGTCTGTGCTTACTGGTGAGCTGCTTTATTCACCAAGGGCTGCTTAGCGGTTGTTCTGCATTTTGACTGTTCAGCTATGCATTTATTAAAAGTCATGTTTTTGGCAGCGCTATACCACCTAAACCCTCTTAGAACTTTATTGCAAAAACAATCCATATTTCATTTCTTTCCCCCTTCTGTGCACTTGCCCCCAGTTACAGCTCTAATCCATATAGTAGCCACATGCAATTGAGGGGAACCTTATAACTCTTATAATATGTGTTTGGGCTTCAGTCTTCCTAGTGACTTGTTTAGTTTAAATTATGTCAGTTACAAGTTTGGCAGAGAAAACTTGATGTAATAAAGTCCATTGTTGCTTGGGGAAGGAGTGAATGGGATACTTGATGCCTGAGGTGCCATTAAGGAATGCATGACTGATTGCCAAAGCAGTTATTAATTATTCAGGGCACTCAGAACAAAGCACCTCCAGTTAAAGTTGAAGCTGGGGGTGACTGTATTCCCCTTATTTTTTGGCATATGGTAGCATGCCATTTGTCATCAAAGATCATGCCAAAGCTCTTTGCAAAGAACAGACTTAACCCTCTTCTATGCAAGTGAACATGAAGAGGAAAATCCAAGAAGCTGCTCAAAGACTGACCTGGTTTAAAAGTGACTTGGCAGGTGTTCTGTGATTTTTAGTGCAGTACCTGTATGGCTACCTGGATTTCAATCCAGGAGAGATCTATTTATTTTTTTCTTTTGATGCAGAGATGCTCATAGTAGTGCTCTTGCTATTAACAGTAATGAAGATCAATTTTAACACTGTGTAGATAATCTGTTTAGAGCTATCTAATAGCTGTTCCTTTATTGTATCCAAATTGGCTGAGTTTTGCTCTTTTAGGATTGAGCATGTCAATTTTGTTTGTGGAACCTTTTTAATTAAGCTTATTTGATGAAAAAGGCAAATAAAATTTAAATACTAATAGAAAAAGTGCATACTAATAGCAGAGAGAAAGGAAAGCTCTTACCTAGCATTCCCTTCCTTTCAAAAGTCCACAAATTTCACAGATATCAGGTGTGTATCTTGCATTTCAGTACCAAAGACTGAGAGAGGCTTAACTTTGGCTGCGATAACTGAAAATCCATCCAGAAATATCCTAAAGGACATTATTGATCTCCTAAACAAAGGTTTTTCTACACTCTCTTAAGAAGTAATCAAAAGATTTTTGGAAATAACATGATTTCAGGGTTGTTTAAGCCAAGGGGATATAAAGCAGCAGGAGAGTGTATGAGTGTTATTTAGCGCTTTGCAATGCTGCACGAAATGAAAAAGGACTGTGAAAATCCTTCATATGATGGGAAGGACTCTTAAACAAAAACTCTGTGTTCAGAGTTTCCACTGGTTAGGTATAGCCAAGCCCAGATAAATCAACAAATTTCTAAAGATGCTCCAGTATGCAAATTCAATCATTCCATTTTTTTGTGTGTGTGTTCATTGTAAATCACAGAGGGTTTTGGACTAATTCTATCCTTGGTGTTTTCCTTTTTGCATTAAATTTGTGCTTGAGGTCTAAAGAGAAATTCCTTTTAAATTTCTTAAATGAGACGTTAAATGTCACCCCAAAATACGTAGATAGGAGTGACATGCTTCAGGTTAATCAAAGAACTACAAAAAGTACAAAACCGAGGATGGCTGTCATCCATGGGACAGCAATGAGGGGGGCGGAAAAAAACCCTTTGAAGCAGAAAGAACCTCTGAAGGATATTTCCTAATTAAATCATAACATCTTGTTTTCCTGTGACCATATCTCATTCTGTCGCATGGACAGCATAAAAAAATTAAAAATCTGTGTATGTGAAGCAGACTCACAGAGAGACAGGGTTAGAAATGAATCCAGCAAAATTGTTCTAGCAAAATTATGAGCCTGCGCAGAAGTCCATGGAAGTATGTCCTTGACCTGCCCAATCAGAGATTACTGTGGATTTTTTGAGACTCTATAAGGAATGGAGACATTTTGAACCAAATTTGTTGTCATTTAGTTCTTAAAAGGATTGAAAATAGTTATATGATAACAAGCTTTGTACGTTGAAGGACTAGGTTGCTTTACCTCTGGCCAAAATTTGAATGTAGTTTCTCATGTAATATATGTAGAGTGTAACATTTCTCTTTTGTATTTTTCTGTGATAGTTTTACAGTGGCTTAGGCTGAAAAGGATCAGAAATGGTTTCATTGACTATTCATAGGACAAAGTAATTCTGTTTTCTTGGACATTTTTTGGTATTTATTTTACAAATTCATTGTATGTGTTTGACTAAGATTTAAATTCTTTGATTTTGGAAGTTTATTGACTCACAGTTTCACTGTGGTGAAAGGTATAAAAAAATCAGCTGTTTTTCTTATTTCTAAACAAGTAACAATAATTTGAGGTTACCACACCTTAAATGTCATGCTTTGGTTTTTTTTCTATCCAACAACTTCAGTAGAATTTCTTCCTGAAAATTTAATGAGTGTTCAACAAGTGAAATAATTGATTCTGGTTATGGAGCATTTATGTAAGTCTTAAAATTGTATTTTTGAATTACATTCTTGAGGGGAAATCAAAACAATGCAAGGGAGAAAAGCTTGGAAAAACTGCTTTCCTTTAAATAATCAATGGCATCATGTAGAAGTTGGATCACTCTGGCAACCTGTTTCAAGCAGAAATTATTGCCGTAAACAAGAGATGGGATACTGCAACTGTCAAGAAAAAGCCGTCAGCCCTTTTTACTCCTTTAGCCAAATTATGTCTTTGGTCACATATTAACCCTCTCATCCCACAAGAAAGCACACAGTAGGATGATTCAGTAATGCAAACAATGTTTAACCTCTTTAAATGCCCTAAAAAGTGAAAAAGTTTAGAAAACATATGAGAAAAGTATTTCAAATACATGAGGCAATCTCTTTTCTTAGATTTCTGTAAGTTACTAAAGGATATTATTAGGTTTCCATTTAGTAATAAACATTTATATTGTCAGGAACTCTTTTTTATTTGGAAACTTTATTAGTGTGTCTCATAGCATTTTCATTTAATTTGAAAATGTGTATTACTTTTACATAGTCTACCATTTACTTTATTGTAGTGTTCTGCAACAAATCTTGCATATATAAGTTTTAATGTTGTGTGCTGTGTTGCTTTCAAAAAGTCTACAAGAGAAGTTAAAGATAGAAAGAAGAGTGGTTTTGTCTTGTCTTGAACAACTTCAAAATTATCCTGGAATGTCATGACTCTGGGAGTGGTCTGGCTGGTGTATGTGGGATCTTAAGTAACATTATTTATGTTTGGGAACAATCTGAAAGAACTATATTTTGCCAAATGATGAGAAAATAGAAAAAAATAACAATAAAAAAACAAAACCCAACACAAAAACCCCACACAAAACTGTACAAATCCAGGAAAGATAGTAATGTGGAGAACCCAATCTGCATTAATGATGCCAGGAAGAGAATACATGATACATGGGGAATCTGGACTGGGGTGAATTACCAGCCTTATGGATTACCACAGCACTTACCTTTGGTGTTACTTTTGTTATTCAACTTGACTTAATAGACATTGAAGTTTACACCTGCTAATAAGCAGGGAACACATCACTAATGAAAAATAACTGTCAACCATTATATTTTAATATTATAGTCCTGAGTATATTCTGGGAATCCTCATTGTTAGAGTGTATCCTTATAGTAAAACACAGTTAAACATCAAAACGCAAGATTTAAAAATATGTAAATGTCTTTTATTGCATTTTGACATCAGAATTTGAAGGACATTTCAGAGTTTTTTACTTAATGAAATGGCTACCATTATACTAACTGATAAACTTTTTTTCAAGTAGTATTTGAGTCTTTTGATTGTTCTTTTTTCATTAAGTTCATTCATGAAGGACTAAAATTGGTCTAATCAGAGCAATTACACAGAAGAAATTAACAAAAGAATAATACTGCCACTTCATAGCAATTATAAATATTAGCTTAAAATATGTTATTCTCTGGTTGTACCAACCTTCCTTTAACTGATCTTCAAAGAGATTCTCTCTTCCTTTGCAAATATCTCAATTCTAAAACAGTTCTTTACAAATGAATGAGGATCAGATCAAGCTGGTTAGTCTTTATCAGTCAGTAGTAATACATTAAAGCATTTAATACGTGTTACGTAAACTGGCATGTGAATTTGAAAATCTATTATTCAGCAGAGTTAGCAGTAATGTCATGTTTCTAAGCTTTTCCAATTGCCTTCCTAGTTTCACAAATGTTAGGCCACCTTGAATCAAACCAAAGGTTGTCTGTCCCAGGAGCCTGCAACCAGCAGTGGTCATAAATGGATGGCAGGGAGCACTAGGAGGAGGTCAAGCAGATGTGATTCTTCACCCCTCCTGCACTACCTCACTTACCAGCTATTTTCATCACAAGAGGGGGATTCCCTGAGCCTGTGTCCTTTCTTCATTTAGTAATCTGTAACAGATGTTCCTCGCAAATAATTGTCCGTGTACCCCTTGAACCCAGGTAAACTTCATGCCTTCACAACATCCTTTGTTAAAATGGGATTGTATAGGCACCTCATAGAAAAGGAACTTCAAACAGCTCCTATACTTGAGAGGGATATGTATGTATATAAAAATGTGTCACTCCTAAACTCTGAACTCACTGATCCCATGTAATTGGAGCGGCTGGATGCTACCTCAACATAAATATTCCACAATGATGTCCAAATGTTGCTGTAGTCTTTTAAAATTATTCTGTAGTCATGGTTCCAATTTATTTGTTCAATCTTATTGATCATATCTATTCTAAAGAGTACAGTGTCTCAGTTACTTGTGCGTGATTTTTTTATATTTAATCCTTTACTAAATGTTATATAAACCACCTTTCATCTGATATGTTTGGTTAAAAAAAACCAAAAACCACTCCCCCAACCCCGAAAAACATGCAAGAAAAAACCAACACCATCTTCCTGTTCTCCAAGGTCCCTTTAGCTCCGCTGGGTTGTTTAGTTTTGTTGTTGGTTTTTTTGGGGCTACATTTTTCTTTATTTTTTATGTTTTAAGTATTACATAATTGTCTAGTTGACTATCCCTTTTCCAATTTCCAGGATCAACATGTTATTCACAGCTTTTTGAGAAAGCACGCTGATGGCTTCTCTACAAATTCCAAAGCAAAGTGACTCTGTCCCATTCTCAAAGTAACCCCCTGTGTAACTGGCACAGTCCTAGATTTTTTGTGCTTTCAAATACTGAGACGTTGTGTCTGACATGCTTGCTAGTGGAAAAAAAGGTAAGCAAATGTACATTTGATACGAGGTTTCAGGCAGCACCGTAATTTTCAGTTATGCTATTTTAGCTGCATTCATGTCATGTCCCTCTCCATTATTAATATCTCAGTCATGCTGCAGTCCTATCCATTGCCTCACCCCAACAAAACAGGCAGTAACTCATTATAGTGGTGTGTACTGTGCTAATTTTTCTTACCATAATTCTGGTAGGAAAAGATGAAAACAGGAACGAAAGGAAAGAATTTGGGACAGAACAGAGGTTACTCTGTGTAACTTATCAATTTATTTATTTTTTTTTTACATATGGTACAGATCTGAAAGGCTCGTAGAAACAGCAGAATTGCATGGAAAAAATGGAATGATGGGTGCAGCTCTAGACGTCTGAGATCAAATCAGCCGTGGAGCAGCTTCTGTAGGTGCCTGACTGCACAGTCTAACTCCACAGACTGGTGGAAGCACCTCTTTAAATTCAGGCGAAAAATTCTTGACAGAGTAATAACACTGTATAGTAGCTTCAGGGTAAGAGTTTGCTTGTGGAAAGATTAATGTGGGGTATTGGTATTGGTATTAAGAGAAATCCTTTTGTTTCTAAAAAGGGATAGATAATAAGCACTATGGGAATACCAAAATTTGCACCTGTCTTGTCTTTGCAGTACCTGGCCTCTGGTGTTACAGATGGGGATTATGAGCTGTCATTTGTTAGCTTCTCATAAGTACCCAAAACTTTTTTAATGATGATGATGAAAGGTTTTGCTGAAGAAGCCAGGATTTTTGTTGAAAGGCTTTTGGTTTTGTTTTCGTGGGAAAGTCTAGATAATCACAAAGCTCTTGCATCTGTTCTTTCAATTATCTCTGGCTAGGGTGGTGGAGAAGGAATTCAGGAGGGTTGCTTCCATGTTCCCTCCTGATAGCTGGTGTATGTTGTTGAAGAACCGTGTTTAAAAAACAAAATGAATTAAACAAAATCTTACATGTGAAAATGGAGGGCAATTTGTTCGGCTAAAGACATTTCCAGAGGCAGAATGCTCAGGCTGCTTGACTGTTCATTTCACTCTGCTTTTGGGCTAGATTGTAAATTGTAGTAAGAAAAATAATAAGAATCATTTATGAGGAGAAATAAAACACCGGCCATCAAATTGAAGGGATTGATTTAGTGCATGGAAGACCAGATTTAAAGGCACTTGAAAAGTGGAGGTGTGAAAGCAGATGGTACAGCCTTTGGAAGAAATTTTGCATGAAATCCTACAGACATCATGAAGTTGGTGGTTCCTAATAGCCCTTTCCTTTCAGCTGCAAAAGGATTCCTTGGGGGAACTTCATAATAACTCTACTCTGACACCACATACAACAGTTCTCAGGTCTCATCCAAGTAAGTCTGTTAGGTGGTTAGGGGAATTTCAGTGTAGTGGTGTAATAATTAAATTGTAAATCATGTAAAATGGTGTAAATAATTAAATCAGTCTGAAGCTTTATTGTCCTGTATGTAGCTCTGGTGTCTTTTGGTAAAACTTAGTTAACTTAAGAGTTTCTTGGTAGACATCTCTTGTTCTAAATGTTCTTCTAATAGTGTGACAAATACTCTTTAAAAAGCATGACCGTCTTTAACAAGGCCGATGCTATGCTAAGGTAATTTTGTTAGAAATCAATATCCTTGTAGTTTTGTGAAGAGTTAGCATAGTAAATACAGTTTCTTAAATTTGAATTATCACATGTTTTCTTTTCAGCATTTATGTTTTACCTATTGTGCCTGCATGTGAATGTAAACATGTCATATTTCTGAAACTTCAAAACATCTAAAATCTAAAAGTGCTTAGTTACCAGCTGGGGTTAAATCACAACAGACAAATTTTGCTAACTGTGCAACGGACCCTGAACTTCCCTGCTGGCTAACCTAACCAAAATGACTTGGTGGCCAAGCAGAGCAAGATAACTGAGTTGAGCCAAATTATCAAAATCACTCGGTCATCATCTGTATTTCATGGGGGAAAGGGACAAACGCCAAATCATTTTAAACTTGCTAACTGGCAGGATAGTTAGTCATATATATGTAGACTTTTAATACGTAAGCTGTTAATAGGGTTGCCCTTGCTTATCTTCTGAAAATCACTCTGATCTTCTGAACTCTTCTGACTTGTGTGTGCATATTTGTCTTCGGGCTTTTCAATGTGAGGTGTTCTGAGTAATCAAAAGTTAATAATAAAATACTTCCCGTTCTTGAGTCATCTGGGTTATGCCTTTTTGGCTTGGAATTCTTGTCTTTTAGTCAAAGTAAATTCTGCCATTGATCTCTTGTTTGCACTCTGTCAATATATATAACTTTAAATACTGTATTTACATTTTTTAATTGCCTTTCAGTCATAGGCACCTTTCATGTAGGAAAAAACCTTGCGATTAGGTGCCTAAAATAGCAGTACATCCTTTGATGCAACACGAATGTAGAATTAAGGTTCATAAGAGCATTTTGAAGCTGTTTTCTGATATAAAGCACTTCAGAGCACAGCCCAGTTTTCCACCATAAACCAAAGATAGATGGTCAAGTCAACAGTACAAAGACAGATGAAAAATTGTCAGAGCATTTTCACTTGTGTTCTCAATTGTCATTAAGAATAAAAAAACTAATTACTTTTACAGTTAGGTATTTACATAGATGAAAGACAATATAAAATTTGGAAGTAATTTACTACTTTGCTAAGAAAACATATCTAAAAATATTAGAACTTTAGGAACAAACCTGCACATCTTTGATGTGACAGAGGGATCAGATTGAATGCTCGATATTTGGCAGATGCGGGAGACAGTTGAATCTGAACCTTCTGCAAAGCCCCCTGTAAGGAGGCGAAGCACAAGTGCAGGTTTTTGGGCAACTGTCAACCCCACAGGAGCCTTTTGCTCCAAAGAACCCCTTTGAGGTGATGTCATGAGAGAAGAGCAAAGCAAAATCAGCTGTTACTTTTGCAAGCTACTAACCTGTATCTCAATGTAGTTAAGGATTTATTTATGCATTTTCTTAGAATTAAGACTAAACAGAAGAGGAGAAAGTAGCACCTACTGTTTGTATCTAAGTGCTAGTAAGTAGCAAAGGTTTTTTTTCAGATTTTCATTTAGATAATAGGTACACTTTCAGGGTCTTATGTGATTATTTTCTGAGTGTGGTTGCTGCCCATTGTTTTAAGCAGGCATCCTTTAATTTTTTTGTCATTTATTGCCTCCTTTTCTGTGAACTATGTATCTCTTATCTCTTACTAGTGCATCTAATATTTTAAAAAAATATATTGGGAAGGTGCTTCTTTAAATTGGAAAAGAGACTTCCTGTGTTCTCAAAGAAGAAAAAAAAAAGTAATAAAATTTCCATGATAAGGTTTGATATTTCATTACCTGAAACTGCTTAAAAATTAAAGGGGAGTTTGGAAAATCAATAAATTAAAAGCTGCCCAAGTGTGAACAGAGCCAACATTTCTCTGCAGGCTGCTTCAAAAAAGTTAATGATAATTTTAAAAACAATTGTGTTAACCTAGAGGAGTACCATTAAGTAAGTCGTACAAAGGTATAATTTACAAAGCTAGTGCTATACAAAAATGCCAGTGGATAATTTATAGACAGGGGCTGGCCTAAATTTCATGGTTAATACTTGGAAGAGTGGCAAAATACTCAGATGATGTCATCATAAATATCTGAAACCAGAGGAAAATCATTTTAACAGCACATTTAACATTTAACAGGTTATAAGAAAAAATATTACTTTCCATTCTTAATTTTTCTTTAAATCTAATTCCCTAATAAAGTATGAGAGTATACTTACTTATGAAAGATTCCACACTGTCCTTCCTTTAATTAACTACTTACAAAAAGTAATCTCCTAATGAAGCAATTAGAGAATCCCCAAAGAGAACCAGGAAGAAGCACATATTGCACAGTTGCAGCCTGTGAACTTTTCAGTTATGGATATTTTATACCCTGCTCTGACTCTGTCACGTACAGGGCTCTGTCTCCAATAATGGCCTGTCATAGGCCATGGCTTCCTTGCAGTAAGGCACTTGTACCTTCCACTCATATTTTTTGCTGCAGGAGAAGGATGGCAGCTGTTTTCTGTTTTCTCTGTGTGTTGAGGTTTAGAGGAGAAAGAGAAAATAATAGGTTACCTAAGGGGGGATAACTTGCAATAGTCATAGTGCCAAATTGTCATGGTTGGATCCTGTTGTTTACAAATAGTGTTCCTGTGGTTTTTGTCAGGAGAACAACTTTAACGTTATTCTAACAGTGCATCAAATTGGATTTATTATTGCATGCAATTTTAATATTCATTATTTCTATTCATACAGTGATAAGCACGCAATTGAAATTGCAATAATAGATAATGGTATACTTTCCAACTTACAGGCTTTTGAAATCTTTGGATGTTTTGATTCTAGTTCCTCTTTGTCATATAGACAGTGTGACTGGTGACGGACAGATTTTTGAACAAGCAGTTCCCATTGCCCTCAACGGGAAATATTAGGTAATGGAGTCTGAAAAACAATGACCACACCATCAAAATAATAGCCAAATTATCCAAGTTTAAATAGACTATTGTTTTAAAAAAAAAAAAAATCGATAAATTAATTGGAAAATAATTGTTTTTCTATATGCATCTATTACACTAAGACTGATGTTCTGCCCAATGAGATCTTATTTCACTCTTGCTACCTACTCCTCTAATTTCCTAATAGATTGAATTATACACCATGGACCAGTTTCAGCAATGAAGTAAAGATTGCCTAGAAGAATTTAACTTTGGTAATTGGGTTAAAAACAGTATTGATGTTATCATTCTGAGATCGCAATCAGTGTTTCATCTCAAAAAATTGGTTTAATTTTTCTGTGGGAGTAGTGAAACAGTGGGAGAAAAAAAGGAGAGGTGTCAGTATTTTAGTTGCTTACTAAAGCATCCTCGTTTTGCAGAATTCTGTTTTACAACACGTAATAGTTGCTAAGGTAACCCACATCTAATACTAATATATTGTTTGAGGAGAGAATAGAACCTTAACTGTTAGATAGCAAAATGTCCTCTTTTGACGTTTTAACTGGAATAAAAACTTACAAAGGGAATTTTTACTCTTACAAATTCAGCCAAATTATATTGAGTTTATGGTGATATACTTGAAATAACAATTTGCCTCTCCTTCCATTCCACAAGTGGTGTGTGCTTGCACATCCTAATGTCTTCATTCAAATCCTCATGTTTGTCCAGTGGGACTGCACGCATAATCTGAAAGATGCAAAACAGCTTCAAATTAAGTAGTAAATAGTGGAAGAAGGCTAAGAACATGGTAATACTATCATCTTGGTAATTAGGTATCTTAAATGTATAATCGTTTACAAAACCAGAAAAGATTTTCTCCAATTACTAGATTGACTCTTTCTTCAGCAAAGCATGGCAGTCATCACAGTCAATTTACCCAATTTGTTTGACATTGCTTTGTAAGTGTAATTTATGCAGTATATCTCAATTACGTTTCATTTTTGTTAATGAGAACCTTCCCAATTGGTTTCTGTTCTTATTTAAACAAACAGATCATCTCATGGGACTTCACTGTGCAGGGCAGGTGGAAGAAATACCACCAGTAGTAGTCATGCAGATCTCTTCAGTGGATGTTCTTGCCCAGTGTTTCCTTGCAAAGTCGCTCCCCTCCCCCACTTCTTTTTTCTCTTCGGCAGCAGATTGTAACGTCTGACCATCATTCCCAAGAAAAAAAAACATACTAAGACATATACTCAGTGATAAATGCTCGTAAATAATGTCTTTTTATTACCTTAATATCACCTTAATTTCTCTTCTAATTTGGTTTATTTGTAAAACAGTGTTTTGTCAAGCATTCAAATGAGCATTTTCAATCATACCGTTTTGAAGCACAGTTTCTGTCTTGATCAAAGGATAAACTTGTGGTTAGCCAGTATCTTTTAGTCTAGTGGGCTAATTCAGCAAATAACTTTGTGTGATGCTGGGTTCAACAGAACGAAAACAATGTCTGCAGTTCACAGAAAATCATATTTTTATGGGCTGGAAAATTCAGGTGGAACCAGTGCCTCACACTTTGGCTCTTTATTTAAACTGATAACAAACCCCACATCTAACCACTTCCTAGAATAGCAGCCTGTGAAACCACAACTAATTAAAGCTTAGAAAACCACAGGTTTTGATGTCTGTGTTCTGTAATTAGTTCTTTATATTCTACATGAAATCATCAGAAGCACCCAGTTTTCCTGAATCAGTGAATGGGAAAATAAGAGACTGAGGGAAACAATATTTTAAGTATAAATACAAGCAGAAAAGTACCATAGACTCAATAGAATGGTTTGAGTTGGAAGGGACCTTAAAGATCATGTAGTTCCAACCACCCTAGTGGTGGGGGGGGTGTCCCTAGTGGGACACCTCCCACTAGACCAGGCTGCTCAAAGCCCCATCCAGCCTGGCCTTGAACACTTTCAGGGATGGGGCAGCCACAACTTCTCTGGGCAACCTGTTCCAGTGTCTCACCACCCTCACAGTGAAGAATTTCTTCCTAATACCTAATCTAAATCCTACCCTCTGTATGTTTCAGTGTGTAAATATTGATTTTCAAATGGGTGTTAAAAAGTCTTTTATAAAAAGGGCACATGTGAGAAATAGAATGAGGAATGCCTCTGTAGAAGGCTTCACAACTCTTAAAATTATGCTTTTGAAATACAGAAGGTGAGGGGTTTGGTTTTTTAAAAGTGTAATAGCAAGGTAGAACAGTAGTTTGTAAATGGGTTAAGACTAGTGCAGCGTTTGTGTGTGGTACTTCCTTTCTTGTGCGGAGAAGTGTTTTGACTTTGTATCTTTACAGCACGGGGTGAATGTGCGAGAACAGAGGCATAATATGAAAGATTTTTCCATCATTTCTGTTACAGAGAGTGCCACTCTTACTCCTATTATGTTAGCAAGCAAAAAATAATGTAATTAAAAAAATATACATATCAAAAGAGTTGATCTAGTTGACTAGATCAGTTAGAGATAATTTGGCCACATCTGTGGAGAGTGACAGGGTCCTGTCTGACCAGGAAAGAAGCTTTTTCAGGCTGAATGGCAGTCGATTAATTTACTAGCAGTCTTAAAGAGAATCAGATTTGCTCCACAACATGCTGGATTTGTTAATACTATGGGTTTATTACTTGGCAGATTTCATCTTTCCTTCTTTTCTTCTTGTTTGGTTGTTGTTTTTTGTTTTTTTTTTCACGTGTCAAGGAAAGGGCTGAGAAGGAATTGCATGTATAAAGGAAAACATTATCTATTTATGCATTATAATAAAAATAATTATACTGTTTCAATGATTTAATTATTTTTTTTTAGTAACACCAAGCATCAGGCTGAAGCAGTTACTTGTAGTGGTGCCTTAAAATTCAACCTATTCTATTTTAATAGATTAGTTCATGCTGTAAGCAGCACAAAATTTCATGGGAGCCTACTAGAAATAGAATGAAATACCCTGCTTTCAAACCAACTTTGAAGGATCCATTTTAAATAGTGGCCATAGAGATTGAAAAAGTAAAGCGTGGCAGAAATGCATCTACTTTTATTTTATAGCTGATGCTAAAACCATCTTCTTAAATGGGTTATATTACATACTGTTTTGAGACTTCAAAGAAATTGTAAATGATACTGCCAAAGGAACTACTGCTGCTTCTGAGGAACAAACTTTTATTAAAAACCCGTGACTCCCTACTTTTCTTCATGAGAAAGTAGTTAAATTGAAGCCCAAAATTGTATTAGTTTCATTAATTTTCACATTCTTATATGAGTTAAGGGCTTGTGGGTTGACATGTGACAACAAAAAAATACATATTTTTCTACCAAATAGTCTATATTTAGGTACACAGGCATGCAGTTGTTGCTTTTTATTATAACATTAATAGAATAAATCTAAAGGGTTAAAATGTACACATGGAGGTTTGTACAAACATACAAATCAATGAGGAAAAAGGTGCATTAGAGTTTGGTTACGTATACAGAAGAGTTTGGGGCGTAGCTAGTCAATAGTGCAAGTTTTAGAATGATTTAGAATTAATTTGTTTCTAGAATTCAGCATTTCCCTCAGCGTAATTTTGCATGTCTTTTAGAAACAGTGAGGTTACCAAATAAATGATGTGTAATGCAATCACAGAAATGCAAGGTTGGAAGGGAACTCAATGGGGTCTTTTCTGAGCCATAGTCCTGCTCTAAGCAGGAAGTAGATAGACCAAGCTCATTCTTACTAGACTTTTGTTCTGTTCCTGAAGTTTAGGGACAAATATTTCAGAGATTTCCCTGATCATCTGTTACACTGCTTTACATAGTATGAAATTTTTTTCTGATACATAACATAAATCTTTCCTGTCACTGATGTACTAGGGAACAGCTAATCATCTGATGGTCTCTTACATGTTATTGCATCTCCTGTCAGTCTAGTCTTGTCTAGATTAAATAAACTTGTATCACTCGATCTTTTATCATAGTTCATGTTTTCCTTTCCTTCTTGCTTTTTCCTCTGAATATTCTCTTTCTCTCTGCCTATATCTTACAAATGCTGGAGGTAAAACTGAACACAGTATTTCTCTAGCAGCTCAGCAGCCTAGCTTTATGGTGCTGTTCTGCAAATATCTGAATCAGATTTGCCTTTTCCATAACAGGATCACATTGTCTCCTATTCTAGTTTTGTCCCCCTGTAATGCTGGTTATTCTGCTTCAGGACTTCCGTACTCATGATTTTGCATTTATGCTTTTAATGTTTTGCTCCTAAATGCAAGATTTTTTGCCTTTTTTTTCTTAAATTTCTCTTACTAAGCATACTTTCCCAATTTATTTTGCCTTTAATTTATTGTGTAATCACATATACTATGCTTGTGTGCATAATATATATGAGGTAACATGAGATGGGAATTAAGAGATATAGATAGTGGAAAACATGTAGGTAGAAGTGATACAGCTGAACACTAAGAGTATGCCCGGACATTATGGCTAGCAGTATAGGCCTATAAAAAACTAGCTCACAGATTATAAATCTGGCTTGTTAAAACAGTGTGAGATCTTTACGTGGGCAATGTAAGCCATAGTGTCTACCATGCTTTTTGGGTTATGAAGTGTGTGTTACATACAAACCAAACTTTAATATGACAAAAAATATAAATTATTTTTCTTCACAAATCTCAAAATATGGTCGGTCTCTAACATGTTTGATGACACTAGGAACTGATACATGAGGACAGAGCTGAGGTTCCTTCCTTCCTTGCAAAGTAGTGTTTTGTTCAAGGACTTTTTACCTTCAAGGCAGGACAAGCTCTGATTTGCAATGTCTGCTGTACAGGAATGTAGGGCGTGTTCTTTTTATTGTGATATGAAATCAACAGAAACCTGTTGTGGAATGCAATTTAACATGTATACTGAAAGATCAAATTAAAATTGCGTGTACTGTAGAAGTAATTTTCATCATCCTTGACAAATACACTTTCCAGTAGTAATAAGGAGTCATTTCTATGTTTAATGTTTGATGAACCTCCTGTGAACCTACTGGTATAAGTAAACATTTTTTTAACAACAGCTACCCATTTCTAATACGTAGAGGGAACTTAAAGAGCAGTTCATTCCCTGACACCGAACATTTGCTGTTGTTCCATTTGGTTAAGCTTTTTATAAGTATTCACTTATTTTGAGTAAAATGAGTAATTTAAAAAAAGGTCTGCAAGCATGATGTCCTTTAATTATGGCTGACCACATCCCCTGTCACAGAAGAATGTTCAAGAACTTTTTTCTATTCAGAACAGCTGCGCTTATGTTGACTGTTTATTCCTTATAAACTGCTGTCTGTTGAATAAGAACGAGAGCTTTGTGTACAGAGCAAAAAAAAAAAATTCTTCTGTAAATCATAAATGTAGCAGATGCATGTGTTTCCTGTATTAATTTTGTGTGTGTCTGTAAATGAAGTGATTAATAACCACAGTAACCCCATTTTCAATAGGATTTGAGCAAAAAATCCTTGTACTATATCTATGTGTTCACCACAGTCTGACTGTGGGAATCTCTTTTTGCATTCACGCATTTGTGCTCTGAGGCTCTTACATTACTGCTTGTCCAATTACAATGATATTCCTCCTTTTAAGATGATAATTTCACATTTTAGGCATAATTTAGATTGTTCTGTTGCAAATCCTTCTCCTAACTGAAGTAAAAGCCATTCCACATTTTGACCTACAACAGGTGTGTGTATGGGACTTGCGTAGCGTTAAAGTTTCAGTGAAAGAAGTTAATCTGTGGTGGGATTCTTTCGGTTCTCCCTTTCTGCTGAACTTCAGCTAAATCTTGGAGACAGGGGTCTCTGTACACTAAATATGACTTTAGATCTGAACTGTAAAAAAGAATTTTTTAGAATTTCATTATAGGTACTGAGAAGAGGAATTCCCTTTCTTGCTGTCTTGTAGTATTTGATATATAATTCTTTATAAGGTTTCCCTTCTAGAAAGGAATGGCAGGTGTAAAACAACATTCACCATAGTAGAACATTCTAGAAAATAACATTTACTGGACAAAAATACACCAATTGCAATGCTACAGTACTGTCGATGATGGTAGATGAGCAGAGGAGAAGCTTTAAATGTCCTTAAACACTATGATGAGTAGTTTGCATAATAAGGAATAGTTGACAGGAAGGTGCTAAGGTAGGAAAGACAGAGTTACTACTTAGGAAAATACTTTGTGTTTTCAAAACTCAGCATCCAGGAATCAGCGGCAGGACCGTCTGAGTGTTGACCTGCTGTCCTGAACAGAGGTTTGTCAAGGCAGTAGACTGCTGCTGATGTCCGCTGCAAGTCATTCAACCAAACTTTTAGCAAATATAGTCCTTATAAAGGACACACGTTCCCTCACACATTCAGTGCATTGAAATGATTAATTGCATTTGCTTAGGACAGTTCTATGAATATAAAAAAATATACTATCAGACTTGGAGACGGTAATTTCTTCGACATTGGGTTTTTTGCTTGTTTTAGCACCATACTGCAAGTAAAAGTCACATTGCAGGACTTTCTCCAAACAAAGATTTTATGAGACTGGGGTGAGAGAAATGGTGTTTCAGTAAGTTATTTTGGGACTTCATTTTGCTAATACACAGTCTATTTTCAGTTGTTTTCAGCAGATACTTTGTCTGTATAAGCTCACACACTTCATACTCTTTAAAATGTGGATATAGATACTAGTATTGCCCATAGTCTGAATTAGATTAAATATTTTTATTGAACATTCAAATAATGCAAGAAAGAAAATTATTTACTGGATTATAACTTTTTTAATTTGCAGTTTTATTCCTATTTGCACATGCATGAGGTAAATAAGCATCTAGTTAGTGTTAAATGTATTGCATATGTTTGGTTTGAGAATGTTAACATACAGGTTTTAGAAATCAAAGTATTTTGCAGTTGTTACTAAGATACAGAAGGTAGATTTACTTTTTCTTGTGGCATATATATATATACTTGTATGGAGTAGGAAGAACTTAATGTAAAGTTTGTTTAAAGTTTCACTTAGAGAGATTTATAAGCAAGAAGATAGTGCTCGCTAGGAGTTAAGGTTTTGGAAATCTTTATGGTTTAGGTATTACTCTGCCACAAGTATACTTTATAGGAACCAAAATTCAGGGATTATATACCTTAAATTAATTTGCATAGCTACAGTAATCTGCGGAAAAAAAAACCAAAACCAAAAAAACCCAACAAACAAACCAAAAAACCAAAAACCAGCAACCAACCAACCATCACCACCAACAAAGACAAATTATTTGAGGAAAGAACTCTAGATGAAAACTGAAACACTGATTTCACTATGAAACTTTTTATGCCATGGAGGTAGTATATGCCACAGCTTGTTCTATACTATTAGACCCAATTCATTACAGACTAAGTGTTTGCTTTTAAATGTTCCCTGTTCAACTCAGTGCATCAGGTCATGCTTTCAGAATAAAGCTGTTTGGCCACTGGTTTGAAATATATCTGAGCATGCATTTCTCTGAGTCTTCTATCTAGAATCTTATCATTCAGTACTACAGCCACAAATTCCTATTATAAGAGAATATAGTAAAAACCCATGGCAAAGGTAGAAAGGCATCAAAAGTTGACTCCTCTTGCAGCTAGCAGGCTGAATCTGCAAGTTTTATGGATTCTAGGGATTGCAGTGATTGTAGCTTCATGGTCTGAGACCTCTGCGGTTGCCAGAGATGCTGGAGACACAGCTGTCAAACAGAATTATTTATACCTCTTCTTGCCTTAATTAACTGAAAGAATAAGTCAGTGAATGAAAGTTCTTGTCCAAAAGAACACAAGAATCACTGGATCATTTTACAGAATAACAAATACTTTCAGTAGAGTATAGGAGAGAGAAATTTCCTAATTTTGTAGTGTTTACGAAATCCTGATGAAGTAGTATGCGTTGCTTCAGTGAGACTTGCCAGATGCACTGAAAAAATAAAAAAATCCATGCAACTGCATCCAAGAAAGGTAGTTCTCTGTATGTATCTATTTTCTAAGAATACAAAACTCCACAATTACCATGATGAAGTGTATTGACAATAAGGTCTTCCATACAATACAGTACGGTGAGCAATAGTTTTCTTCTTTTTGCCTTTAAAATCAATTAGTGTGGGTTATTGCTGATACATGAGATCATAAGAAAAAGTTAAATATATTTTCATACATACACACATATATATGTGTGTATACACACATGTAATTATCGGTCACTAATTTATGACAAGAATTAACAAATTTTTGTTGAAAATAGCTTCCAGAGACTATTGCTATTGATAGCATCCTTTGAGATTTTATGAACTTGCTCTAGATATGTGTCATCCTTGTCTTCACAAGAGTGGCGCTCACACCTATGCTGTGTATTTCAAAGGCCGCCAGGGTGCACAGGCTTCAGGCAAAAAGCTGCAATTTGCCAGGAGAAAGCTATGATTAGTGACAACCTGTGCTATTTCTATGCTGCTGATTTCCTTGAGAGCATCTCCCAGTTGTTTCCAGCACAATTAGAATTCCAGGCCTTTTCTGTGAGCTGCATAGAAACTCTGTTTGAGGGAATATTTAAACCTTTTCAAAAAATAGATTTTATCTCAAAACTTTAACCTGAGGAAATGTTAGGCTGTTCCCAACACTACTTTTTTCTTTATGCTTTTATTCACATCTGTGACAGGCAAAGACAGAAAGGAACAAACACATTCACTTTACCTTGTGAGTTTGGCAGTTGCACAAAGGACGGTATTATGTACATTTTAGGAAGTGATGCTCAAAGTGCCATAACAAAAATACCAATGTAGAGTTTGGAAGGCCATCTCTGTCTGGCTGTATGATGTAAACTGGTGCAAGGACATGGATACTAAGAAAATAAGGTCCTTGATAAGAGGCCCTGCATGCATATGAAGAGAGGCTGGACAAGCATTGTAGCACATTGTAAGAACAGAAAAAAATATGGATATAGGAAATAGTGCGCCAAAAGCCCAGTAAGGAAAGAGGGGGCTGTCATCCTGCGTTCTGGATCATATGTGCAGTAGCTGATTAAATTGAGGAGGGCTGGTAGTCCTACCTGTCTGTCATTTGACTGGCAGAAGTTATGTCCCTGAAGTGAGGATAGCTGAATATGATGTTTACTTCAGTGCCACTGGAGCTTAATATACCCCACTACCTGCTTAGCAGCCCTGGAGCTGCTGCCTCTCATGCAACCATCCTCACTCCTGTGACAGTAACCTCAGCTAAAGAAGTACTGCAAAGGATGGGAACTGCACCGGCCTTCCTGGCTTCCATCTCTGTCACATGAAAGTAAACATCCTTGCCTTATTCCCTGGCTTTGGCAGTCTAAATTGATTAACTGCCTTTGCTCCTTCTTTTTTTCGTTCCTTTGCTGGAGGCATAAGAAGCGGATCCTGGAACCTGATTTCTCTGCTTAAGTGGTTGCACAGAGGCCCAACTAGAGATCGTCTCCACTTCCTTCTACGTTCTGCTTGAATAGGACTAACATTTTGCACAGCAGCGGTGGGGGTTAATGTTGCACAGCGAAGATGAGTCTTTACAAGTTACAGACTTTCACAAATGGATTAGCTTTTTTGTACTGCATACATGTGAGCAAGTAAAAGTTTGTGCTTTTTCAGGTAGGTCAGGATATCTAGAGGCTTTTCACGTTATTACTGCATGTACTTATGGGAGCAAAGAAAGAACTATTGTTATGTCAAGAAGCTTCTGTGTCCTCAGGGCAAACTCGGAAGGAGTTGGATTTCTTCTAATGATGCTAATAGAAGGGATACTTGTCATTATAAATGAAGAAAACAGGCTTTCTTTAATATGAGTGTTACAAGAATGTGCATGTACTATTAGCTTCAAGAGCATATCTCTAAATATAAGCAGGACTTGGAGTGTTCTGTATAATAATAAATAATTAAAATAAAATCAGTAAGGATATCTCATTAGAAGAAATATGTTATTTCTTTCAAAGTTACTGATCCTGGTTGGTTCTCAGAGGAGGAGAGATTTCTTTGAGATTTACTTTGTTGTAGAGTCGCTTCTAGTCTGATTAAACCATACCGATGTTTAATAGTTTCTCCAAACTGTGACAACTTATGAATGGGTTTTTACTCAGAAACTGCTTGACAATGTTTCCTTCAAGATGAGAAATGAAAAAAATGGGGATTTCTTTTGTGGGGAGGGAATTATTTTAGACATATTACTCACTACTTTAAGTATCCTCTCATGCCAAGTGTTTGACTCACTTGTTTTTGTTGTTCCGGTCTTAACTCAATGATTGCGTTACTAAACATGAAATTCCTCACTCCTGGCTGTAGCAAACTACTTCTTGCAATTACAAAATTACTTCTAGCCTCTCATTTAACTGGAAGAGAATAGTGTCAGTACCTTGACAGTCCTATCCTATGAGACAGGAGCAAAAGGAAGGCTTTGCTTAGATCATGGTGGTGATTAAGAGCTGATCTTGTGTAGACTGCAGGTGAGTGCTGTTTTGTTCTGAATTATTTATCCCTGGAGCAAGTTCAGTGCAAGGGAAGAACAGATGGATAGTGGCAGACGGGGAAAGTTGATAACATACAGTCTCCTATCCAAGGTTTTACCCTTTATCTATCTAAAATGCTTCTGGATTCTTCAGATAAACCAATAATGACAATCTAATAAAAGTTTTTTGTATTCATTCTCTCAATGTATGAGAATAAGGAATTGCCTTTTCGCTCGTTTTACAGATTTGATAAGGCTGTATTACAAACCTCCATGCTATGAAATTCCTGGTGCCAGAGTGAATCTAACAATGTTTGCGTTAGCGGCCGCTGTGCTTTTGGTTGTGATGGCTTAGCTGTTGGAGGTCTGCGCTGTGAATAAGATTGTGGTTAAAGAAAAAGGAAATGAGAAATATTCTTTTTTAGAAAGAGTACTTCTTGTCTATGATGCAGCCACATACACAGCCATGCTGGCGTAGCAAGGAGATGCTACTGCCGAGTGCTTTACACTATGAAGCTGTGGCCTAAATACTAGGCTCAGGAAGTATGTGTCAGAACAAGAAATTAGTCACAAGTCTTCAAGCTGGGCTATGTACTAAATCATCCTTTAGGTTTGAGCTTCAACTTGGTAATTTCAAATTCCTTTATTGCAGTTTTTGCTCAGATTTACAGCTTCGCTGATGGTTACCTTCTTATTCTACATATAGGAGTGTTCTACCCTTTATTCTTTGAGAATGAAGCTAGATGGAGTAGCTTTGATTCCTTTAATAGGGGACAACTAACATTGTGAACATCCTAAAATGCATTTCACTCCCTGAGTTTCTTCTGGGGTACTGTTGTTACATATAATCTTCAGGGCTGGACAGTTTTGTGAAATTAGTCTTTATATTATTCCCTTCCTTTTTTCCAAGTCCATATCTTAAACTGTTGCCTAAATTTGGTCTGTTTGCCTGTTGTTTATGCTTGTAAACACCTTAGGGGATTTTTATAAGGTATTTGTTTTGATAGAGTGAAGTACACATACAGAAATACAATATAAACGGACCTAATGAAAATTTTGTTTGATCCAACACTAATTGTCATTCTTGGCTGTTCTGCAGAACAGCAGAAGCCCGATGTTTTCTGCTCTGGTTTTCATCCTGAATCATTTTAACTAACAGAAAAGATGCAACTGTTCATCTCTATCTTGCCTTTAAGCATGTTTATTCTTATTAAAGTAAATTGAAATTGTTTCCTGGGCACAAAACCAAAAAACATAGTGTGTTTTATTTACTAGAGGAATCACATTAAAATACAGAACTTGTTGATGTATTTTTCAATTTTTTCTTGACAGAAACTACTCATGCTCAGGCAAAAAAAAATAAAAAAGGTTGTCTCAAGCCTAAAACATGGTATTAATCGAGGATGCGCTATTATGACAGAAAAAGTGTTCACTGTCGATTACATTTTATTGTAGAAAAGCTTGGAAAACATCACCTCCCAGGAAGTGGTCCCCAAGAAGAAAGTTATTTTGGATAGCTGCTATGCCTAAGCAAGTGTTTGCCGTCTTGGGTTATGTGTCCCCTGTCAGATAAAGAGATGCCTGTTATATCCAAGGTTGATTATGTGCTAGCTGACCTGCTAAGCGAGACATGATGCAGTTCTGCGGAGTAAGTTAGATGATGCCAGCTATAGAATAGATGCACAGCTGACAGATAACTACTTCATTGTAAGATTATCTTCATTGTCTCCGTCAACATTGCACAGCAAAACAGCTAGAATTTATTGGTGGTTCTCCTGTGAGGCTTTCACACCACCACTGTGTAGTGAAATCGCATATCTCAGACCTACTGCGCACTGATGGTAGTAGCTTTACTGCACAGAGTAGCTTGGCAACATCAGTTTGTGTCAGGTATGCAGAGGGAGGTAAAGGTTAGAGTAGGAATGTCAAGAGAGATATGATTAAATTCTAGGCACATGGATTTTTATCTGAGATTGTTTAATTGGAATTATAATAGAAGTGATGGACTTGCTATAAAGTGAGGGAAAGCTGCATGTAAGAAGTAGAGCATTTCAGCATTTTGAAGTTGCAACTACGATGCTACATTTCAGAGTTTAGCTGAAGTTTTGTATTTGCTTGCTCTAAAAAGTATGTCCCATCAATGAAGTTGAGTTTTAATATCTTGCATTAAGTTCATTTCTCTTGTTATCTTCTCTGAGAGTAAAACCTTACAGCAGGTGCAAACATTGCCTATAAAACACAAAAAAAACTTTGAGAAAACCAAATGAAATTATAAATTGTATAAAATTCCAAGATATAATTTCAGTTAAAGGAAGGAGTACTGGAATACTGCCCTGGATATTCTGTTCAAAAGGTTTAAATTATAAAATAAGTAGTACCTATTAGCAGGCAAAAGCAAGGTAGAGTATAGAATTATCATTTATATTAAACAATTTATTGAATTGAGATTTCATAAAGGTTATTATGTTATAAATATAAATTACAGCATTTGTAGCTTTATGATATTAATTATCTTAAATCTTTGGTACATTTTAACTATCATTTAAATTGACTAAATTAAGAGATTATTGGGAAAAATATTCTTAATCTTGAGATTTTAACTACTTTATTCTAAAATGTTCATCTTCGAAGTTGTGCAATTTTACTGTTTCAACTACTTTTCTTTATATTTTGGTTTGCCATGAGAATGATTAGAAAGTGATGACAACTTTAATTGTGTTACCGTTAAGCACGATGACTCACCATAACCTCGTAACATTTTAACTCGGGCAAATGCCTACTGAATCCAGAATAACGTAAATCGATGGTTTAGTTCATGTATATATATTGCTAAATGTGCATGTTCTAAGTTGTAAATGTGGAAATAGATTCTAGACCAATGGATTTTCATCTGGAATCCATCTATTTCATTGGCAATGAAAAAACCAAACCAGTAGGAGTGGAAAAAAAAAAAAGTATATTCTTCAGCTGGAAACAAAATAGATTTTTTTTTTCTTCAGGTATTGGTTCTACAATTTGATCCTTATTTTGTTTTCCACCTTAGCAAAAACTTACACCTTTAAACCAGGAAATATGACTGTTAGAATATATCATCGTGGAGAAAAACAGGAAGAAAAATTTTGGAATATTTTTTTTTTGACCCGTCTGAATTATAGTGTCACAGCACTATTTTAAAACTTGCTGAGTAGCATGTTTTGCTAAGAGCAAATATTTAAATTATAGACCAGAATCTGTTGCTTTATTATCATAACCTAATAGATAGATCAACATGTTATTATTTTTAATGTGGGCAGAAGAGGAAAAGAAATATTTTAACTTTTTGAAATCCACATTCATCCAGAATGGGAAGCAATTACCTCACTCATTCTACTGGAAATTATGCCAGATTAGCAAGATGAAAATATGGTAAAATTAATAGTAGCAGCACACTAGATCTATGCTTTGTATTATCTTTGCAAGACTCACAGTTAAAAAGCAACACAAATCATTCTGGTGAATGCATTTCTTGAAGATGGAGAGAAAAAAACCCTTGAAGCAAAAGCTAGGAAAAGCATGCTGGTTACTTCCATTTGCTGTCCTTTCAACCACACATTTAGCTGAAACCAAAAATGCATGTTTAATAGAATTGAGAGCACCGAAAGGAAAATATAATTATTGGTATGAAACACAGCTATCACAGGCATATGTATTTTAGAAAACTGCTGTTTGGTATGTAGTGTTGCGAGGTTTATTTTATTAAGCAGCATGTTAGTTCACTTATTGGAGGAACATTCATTCTTAATGATGTTGTCCTTCATTTTTAATGTTATGTTGTAGGATTGTTGTAGGAAAATTCAGCAAGGGACCTCAGGAGGACTTTACCTTCTGCTCAGGGTAGGGTCAGTTCTGGGGTCAGACCGTTGCTCAGGGCTTTATCCAGTCAGGTATTGAAATCCTCCAATGATGGATGCTGTGCAAGCCTCTCTAGGCAACCTTTTCCAAAACTTGACTGTACTTACAGTGAATCAGTTTTCCCTAAATCTTCTATGGAGTACACTTGAGAGCCATGATGCATGTAGCACTACACATTTAAGTTTGAGATTTCCCGTCCTTCCCATCCCCTAAATGAGCTGTATGTTCAAATCTTTCCTCATCCTTCTTACATGGTCCAGATAAATTGCTCATGTAGTCCTGTGGACATAATGTCTGTAATGCTGTCTGCCTATATAAAAGCCTAAAGGAACTTACGGTAGTGCAGCAGCAGCTTCCTGCTTAGGCTTCCCTTCCTGCCATTTTCTATTCTTTTGAAAATACAAATCAATGCATAATTTTTAAACAGGTTGTAGAGTGCGCAAACGCAGAAGTCTCGCTTTGCTTGAACTGCCTGTGACTGAGTATCCCTGATCCAGTGAGTTTGTCAGTGAGACTTGTGCTGTGGGAAAGTACATAGACTTATTCACTACTCAACATCAGCATTTAAGTACTTTAATATCCTTGGGAACATGTTTTTTTTCTTCTTAAGGGAGAAATAATTATAGTAATGCCAGATGTTGTTACTACTCTGTTCATTATTGTTTAACCAGAAACATAATTCTTGGAACTGTAAGAAACACAACTGGTGCTTTTTTTCATCTATAGATTAGAGTGAGAATATTTGCTATCTTTGTACTAGGGTATGTTCATATTTTACATTGAAAGACAAGAAGACAAAGATTGTGGCTAAGTTTCAGAAGAAAGGCAGCATGTGAAATGTGTGTTTCCTCAGTTTTCTAGATTATTTTTTTTTCTAGTTTTCAGTAATTGCCTGTAATGGGGCCATATTTTCAAATCACTCTTTGTTCAATTTCTAAAATCTTTCCCGTCACTCAGTGAACCTCTTCAAAGAACAGGTATAGTGGAATGCTATCTTCAAGGCTAGGAATGTAAGAAGTGGGAAAACTGTCTAGTGGAAGTTTGTTTAGAATTATCACTGAAGAATAATTAGGTACTTTTTGACTCTTGTCATTTGTCTTATTAGGTAAACTGTACATTAGAAACAAGCTAGCCACTTATAAACTTTCCCAGCTATGTAACATCATAAAATACAGCACTTCATCAAAGCAGATCCATTAACCCTCTGACTGGTACTCTTCTCTTGGCTTTGATTGCAGCACCACACAGAAGCACCTAGCCCATCATTGCTACCCCCATCAACTTTACCGTTAGATGTATTAAACAATGCCGTTGCTGGATTTAGTACTGTGGAAGAGCTTATCCGGTACCTTGAACCAGATCGGTGGCAACTGGATTTGGAAGATTTGTACAGGCCAACGTGGCAACTTCTTGGAAAGGCATATATTCATGGGAGGAAATCAAGAGGTAAATTATTCTTCTGTCTGGCCTTGCAGGTTTCTATGGGTGCATTTTCTTAACAAAGAAACAGTAATTAAGAGCATTCTTCACCTTGAACTTTGGTTTCCAGAAAGGAATATGTTAGAAATACAGCAGAGGTCATTGATCTATTCTCACCATTATATTATCTGAGAAAGGACAATTAGTAAGCTCAAAATTTAAAGGAATTTAGCAAGATAAAGTAACAAAGGGGGAAAAAAATAGAAGCAGACAGGGTAGTTTTCTGTAGGGAACCTGGGAGATCTTTATTTCTACAAAGTAGCAGCGCATCTTGGCTAGGTGACATAATCTAACTTTGCATTGTTTTGTTGTTTTTGTTTTTTGTTTTATGGAGGGAAAAACTTTATTTTTGTTTGGGTAGGTAATTCCTTGCTATATCATGTGAATGATTAGTTTATTTCCTTAGAATTGTTCCAGTCTCTACACCATATTAATGGAAAGTAATTAGCTAAATGTTGCTCTTCCATGATACCTCATGAAATCACTGTGTCACATCCAGTTTGATCATACAGCTGTCAATCAGATGTAAAGTAGATTATATATTTCAAGACTTGTGGAGCTATTTCTTGTTCAACAAGTCATTTTCTTCTATCTACATTTGACTTTCAAGAATTTGCTACTGCATATCATCCAGATGCTGCCCACTATTTCATGTTTATGGATTCCATGTGGATGGATAGCATGCAAGCAATACCTCCTTCCTTGCCCACCATACAGCATGAAAATGAAAACAGATGAGCCTAACTGAATAGACTCCTCTGTTGACAAATGTAAACTAGATCATCATCTGATCAGCAAGATAAGGGAGGAACTAAAACCTTTCATAACTCAAATTTAAGTTTTTGACAGCTAATTCTTGGATCAGAGCCTAAAAATCAACCCTTCTGCCCTTCCTGTACTGCTACAGGTATGCACAAAGCAACTAAATCAAGAGTCAAAGAGGAGGAAATCTCTTTAAAAGCTTTCAGCAATAGACCATGCCTTTCAGATAGTCATTTAACCCTTCCCAATTAGAGAGATTCAGTATTTGCCAAATGTATGCCATAAGCATACAGTAAGTGGGAGAAAAATGAAGTGTAATTTGTGAAACCTTACATAAACTAAAATGCAGGCGTTGATAACATCTATATAGACAAAAGCAACTCCCTGCAAGACATATCTTAGAAAGAAACTATCCGAGTAAATCTTTTAAAGACTTTTAATTAGATGCTGAAATAGATTTTTCCACTGAATAAACATACCATGGCATTGCCACATTTGTCTTTAAGAGACCACCCTCAGACTGTATTACCAAGTGTGTAATGTAATAGCCTGAGGCGGAAAATACGTCCAGTTGAGATGACATAGTATTAACTGTTAGGTCTATTCAATAGATAGGGAAAGCAAACTTTTTTCTTTTTTTTTTTTTCCTTCTTTTTTTAATGTTATTTCTTCTAGTAGCATGTTTGCCATATTTAAAAACCTTTTTAAGAAATGTCTGGGAGAAATGCATGCTCTAACATGTTTGGTTTTTTCAAACTCTTTGATTCTATGATTAGATCAGTTTTATTTTTGCAATATTTCAGTGTAAAAGCTAAATTACTGTCCTGCTTTCATAGACAAACATCAGTTTACATCTAGATTAAATGAAAATGTAATTAAAAGTGTATGTTACTTTATGTAGAGAAGAGTACTGTCCTCTACTCCTACTTAATAATTCATATGAAAAAGACTATATTTAGACACCCTAAATTCCACAGAACTTCTGTGTCTGATGTTTTCTCTGGATAAAATGCTTCCAAAAACTTCTAGCCAGGAAAGACGAAACAGAGGCTTTGATGTCTAAATATAGTCCTAAATTCTTTTATAATATTAAACATACTTAAAATATATTTTTGCTGTGCAAAAAAAATTATCCCATCGCTTCCCACAGAAATCTATGCCTAATCATTAGACCATATTCTAAAGTCTGCTTAAGAAAAGTCATAATCCAACCATAGTCCTTAGTAGATACTTTTCTCATATAGTTATGCAACTTTTTTTTTTTTTTTCCCCCTCATTGTCTTGGGTTTTGTAATAGTCCTGTCACATTGTAGGACCCAGTAAGAAACTTACACTCCCAGGAACATCTCCAAGGTGCTTAGGAATGAAAATCATCCTGCTGCTGTCTGTCCCCAAGCACAGAAGTTAACAGAATTTAATTTGTTTCAGTGACTTGAGAGCAGCATCCACCTAGAAAAATGTTTTGGGAAAGAGGGTTCCCCATGGTACTCGATAGAGTACTTCCCAGAAGATGCCAGACAGTTGCATTGCCAATTGCAGAACACAGTTACATTCAGGCTGGTGTGAACATGGATTACTTCAGTTGTACGTGCCAGTGAAGGCGCGCTTTTGAAATAGACATTGCTGTAGACCTACCTGCATCTACATTTTTTCTCCCTTTTTCTACTTCTCCCCTCATTTTTATTTTAGTGTTTGCCATTCATGCGCTACTGCAGAGCCTTCCATTCTAGCACTGAGTTAGTGCTAGACAAAAGAACTTTGACTGTTGTGTCAAACATGATACATGAGTGGAAGCCAAGTTGAAGGAGTGTTTAAATGTTCACATTATAACAGGTACTGTAGCTCAGTGCACTTGGGAAATCCACATAACCTTTTATTGTGGTTAAGTAAACACTTTTAAGGGAATATATACATTCTCTCATCCAGCTTCATGCCCACAGTGTGTTAAAATAAATTTCGGACAGACAGATACTCTTTGAAAAAATAACAGCTTCATTCACACACTTCAAAGAAGTGATTATATAAGCACTAGATAAATTTGCCTCAGACCTTTTAATGAAATTGAATTACATAAGGTAGGGCAAGGGTTCATTGTGGGGTATAATAGCAATATACCTTAGCACATTGCAAAGCATGGAAACCAAACATGACATTTTTCATCTCACCTGAAGCCCGTTGTAACAGTAAGGCACACTAAAATATATCTGCTAAGAGCTGGCTGTGTCTTCTTCTACAGAACCTTTTTAAAATTTGGGTCTGTAGATCTGGAGGGGTTCAGTTCAAATTCATTCCAATTTTGTGATAAAATGTGTAATACAGTTGCTGCTCATTTTAGTGCATTGCCCTCTTCTCTATGTTGTAACTACAACTCGTACTGGGAAATTGATTCATTCCTTTGCGGCTGCCAGTAGACAGGAGGTAATGGGGATCTCTTTCCCACTGGTTGCTGGGTTTGCTGGAAGAGGCATCAGTGCTCAGCTTCTGTTTTCAATTTCTTATGGTGAAGGGCTGAGCAGCATTTGCATTAGGACGCGTAAGTTTAGCTTCTTGAAATTCACTGTACCAAACATATCAGTCTCTGTAGAAATCTGCCAGTAGAAAGTATTGGCAGAACTAGCATTTCTCTCATTGTATTTTAGGCATTTTATCCTCATTCAGACAGTTCACTTATTATATGTTTGAAAACATAACAGGAGAAAGAAGTACTCCATTCCTATCCACAGTCTTTGATTAATGGAGGTAGACATGTCCACGCTCTAAATGACTCAGCCTAGAGCTATTAACTGATCAGAAGAGCTTAAATCATTTCTAATTTCTCACAGTGAATCTCTCCCCCGGAAGTTTTGTGTCTCTTTTTCCCTTCTTCCTTCTCAGCTTTCTCCAAGGAATGCTCTTGCAGCGTGGGAGGCAGGCTGGTGTCCTATCAGTAACTTTATTGGAGTTCTTACACACTCCTCGCTTTTAAAAATCAGATTGTTTATTTAGGAGCCTATGTTAACCTGATAGTGATGGAATGAAGTGCCCCAGCTTGGTATTCACTGTAAGTGCAAGCAGAGAAAAGGCTTCAGTGTGACCTTTCACAACAATAAACCCTTACTTATGGATGCCAGTATATGGATCTGTTCTGTGAAAGAAATGTTTGAAGAAATGTGAAAGGAAACTGATGCCCAAAGATCTGCTTCTGGGACAGTACTAGTCAGCATTTCTACTTGAGAAATACAGCTTCTAAATTATCTTTATTTTTTTATGTATTTAAATGGAATTGAGAGGTATTATCTTGCCTTGATAGGCTGAAGTTCTCCTTGGTGACTTCTAGAGGCTCTTTACATAGTCAGTAGAGGGGGAAAAAAAGGTATTTCTCTAGAGGGTGATTCAGATCAAGAACGTATTTTAGCTTCATTTTATGGCTTTTTATTTACAAACTGATAGCAATAGCTATAAAGTATTTGTCAAGTAATATCAATGCCCTGGGATATTTTTTTTCCCTAGTTTCTTCTTGATTTAGTTCAAAAACAGTTGGTTTAAAGCTCTTTGCTGCTTTATTCAAGACCTTAATTTCAGTCATCTCAGTAGCCATATTATCATTTTTCTTTTTCTTTTTCCTTTTTTTTTTTTTTTTACCAGATAGAGTACGCTTGTGAATTAGACATTACTCCTGTTCCTCTAATGGTGGTAGGATTGGAGAGAAACAGTTCAGACAAAAGATCCCAGATTGTGATCATTATAGCCTGGCTTTTCTGAAATAAATGAAATTACATTGCTTTTCACCAAAGTAAAAAATGTATTAACTTTCACTAAACCAGTCCCATTTTTTTCAGTCTTAACTGCCTCTTTCAGGCCCTGTTATTTCTTGGTTATACAGCTAAGGTGAACCTGAAAGGAGCTTGGCCTGTTTCAGATCTTTACACGAGCTTGCTGTTCAACCACTGATACAGTGAAACTTTAGTGTAATACAGTGGAAACAGTTTATAGGGAAAACGGTGACACATATTAATATCTTTAACTTGCACTTCAAGTTAGGTGCTTACAAGGAGGAGCTGTATTTTATTTAAGATATACTAAGTGAAAGTGAAACGTAGAGAAGCAACAGAAATTCATTTGTATACTGCTGTAAAAGAGAAGGGGAAAAATGGAGTCTACTAATAGTTATATAGATATACATACTTGTACACTTACTTGTCTATACGGTATTCACTTATGTCATAACTTCTTGAAGTTCTTAGTCCATAGAAGTGAGTTTCTCTTAGCTGTAAATGGTTTGATTCTTTCTTGTACTTACATCGCCGTTGCAAAGAAGCAATAATTGAAATTTTAGCAGGGAAGAAGTTTAAATGTTTTACATGAATTAAAATGTGTTTGGAGGTTTGCAGAATTCTTAATTGCTCTGTGTGTTTCTACAATACAAAATTAATATAGCATAGCAACAGCAGAGCTCAGAGTATGAGCGTGGAGAAAGGGAACTCCATTAGGGTTGATTTGGTAAAACACTTATTGGAACATAGTAGACAAAGCTTGCTTTGTTTAATTTGAACCAACTCTGTCAGAGTTATAAAATATTTGGGGAATATTCCATATTCCATATGTATATTCCATATACAACGATCATTCCATTTAGGTTTCATGGTATTCATATAACTGCAGCATTATACTTGTGTGCTGAACCTCTATCACCTGTACACAAATGAACTTTCCTCAAGGGTTCTGCACGGCTGAAGTTGGTTTAGCACCAATGAAGGTGGATTACGAATCAGAAAAGCACCAGTTTATTTGTCTTTTTGCAGTGGTGGATCTCAACCTCCTAAAGGAGGAGGTGCGGCTGTATAGTTGTACTCCACGCAACTTCTCGGTGTCACTGAGGGAGGAGCTGAAGCGAACTGACACCATCTTCTGGCCATTGTGTCTTCTGGTTAAACGTTGTGGTGGAAACTGTGCCTGTTGTCATCAGAGTTGCAATGAATGCCAATGTGTACCAACAAAAGTCACCAAAAAATACCATGAGGTATGTGCCTTTTTTTTAAATTTGCACGTTTGGAAACACTGAAAGCCAATTAAGGAATTTTTTTTTTTACTACAGGAATTGCCCCAATATTAATATTTTTTAAATGTATGTATTGCACTTATAGTAAATTTTTTTTTACCATTTTTAACAAAGTGTTACATCAAAAAGTAGTATCTTTCCTGTTAAAATATTTTTCTGTGGAACTATTAAGTCATTCCTGAGTAGTATCTCTCCTGTTAAAATATTTTTCTGTGGAACTACTAAGTCATTCCTGAGCTATTTGTTTACTCCTGCAGTTCAGATACATCACAACCACACCTCCTTGTTCAGCTTTCTGTAGTGGTAGGTGTGAACTTTATGAAAGAACACGTATCTGTCCATTCCCATTGTTATAAATCTATAGCCAAAATTATTTATTATGGAATTATCCAATAATTCCATACTATTATACTATTAGCCCTTAAATAAAATTAAGTAGAAATACGAAACTGCAAGACTCTCTTCTTTGATAAAAGCAAGTGTCTGTTCAACATACTTTAATAAATTTTGGAAAGAGCTTGAGGTAAATGCAAAAATAATAATTAGTGGGTGGAATAAATGAAGAAATTCATCTGAGGAAAGCCTGTTTCTTTTAATGGGCTTCCTGTCATCCCGTCTGTTTCCAGTGCAATCTAGTTTATAGTCTAGGTGTGTGGTGAAGCACTTGCTGTTTTCTTGATGCTTGGCTTCTTCTCCTTCAGGTTCTTCAGCTGAAGCCAAGAATCGGTGTCCGGGGACTGCATAAATCATTGACAGATGTACCCTTGGAACACCACGAGGAGTGTGACTGTGTGTGCAAAGGGAATACTGAAGGATAAACATGATTTAATTGTGCTGGTTTCTTTCAAAGCACATTCAATCAATGGCTGATTCTATTATGGGGCTTGTGCATTATCTCCTTCTGTAATCTCAGTTGTTTGCTTTGGGGATCTTCCATCTTCAAGATTTACAGTGAGCTCTAAAAAGAGGAGAAGCCAAACTGGGATTATACGTTGTGTGACAGCTCTGTTTGGAGGCCCAGTGAAAGGATGGGAGAAAGGCATCAATGAGGGATTTAAAATATATGTATTGGTTTTGTCCCCCACAATTTTCTTGACAATACACGGATTTATAATTTAGGAGTAAAAATAAAGTTAGAAGGCTCACATCATGGAGACTTGATCCTGCTGGCTGTCTCATTTCTGCAGCTCCAGTACATCTGGCCTCTGGTTGAAAACACCTGAAATCTTTCTTTCTGTGTTCAACTACTCCTATGTACTCTAAATCGAAGCGTTCTCTGTTGTATAAACTTGAGTTAAAACAGACTGTCTTGTTCTGAATTAAACTTAATTTGTCTAATGCTGGTAGGAAGGACTGGATTTTTCCATATGCTCTAGTAAAGCTCCTGCCTTTTAGAAAGAAGACTGGACAATAACATGAGCTAAGGAAGCAAACATTGAAAAGAACAGTGCCTTTATTCTTACTACTATGGCTGATGATTTATTGTTTGTTTGTTTATTATTTTTTATTGTGTACATTTTTATACTCTCTTTTTGACAATATAACTATTTGCTTTTCTAAACTTGTTAAATATATCTATTTTTACCAAAGGTATTTAATATTCTTTTTTTATTACAACCTAGATCAACTATTTTTTAGTTTTGTAAGACTTTAAAGCCAGATTTATACAGTTGGAGGAACAGAGATGTGGTTATAATGGTAAAGGAGCATGACCTCTTTGCAGGTTTTTGTTACACAGTGAAAAAATACAGTTTTTTACCTGGATGCAGAGTAATAATAAACAGAGATGTGTGGATGAAGGTCTAAGCTTGCCAGCTCCATGACACTGAAAATATGAGAGAGACACGTTACTATAAGTGGTTTCCGAAGCTGAATTTAAAAATTCCTTCTCTCCATTCTGGCATTTGTTCCGGTAGAAAAGAAATAAGCATAGATAGATGCATACTGGCTTGTTTAACTCTTTAATTTCTTTAAAGTAGGATGATCTACAACATAAGAAAAGAAGCCCAGTGGCTTGCAGCCTTCATGATGCATCATGGTTGTGGGAAGGCAGCCTTGTTAATGTTGAAGTGTATGGTTTTCCATTGGCGGTTATAGCTGTTTAAATACTGTTCACTCACAGGATCGTAACACTCTTCAGTACAGTTTGATGAACTACGGTTTTGTTATTCTGTACATTATATTCTTTAACCAATACACTTATCCCACCCTATGCAAATTGAAAAGGAAACGGTAAAGTATTTTGCTTGTAAAATGCTTTAACATTATGCCTAGTTTATTTTTTTTGACTATTGGATTTGCAGATTGTAATGAATCACCAAATAAAGTAATATTGCTAATTTTGGGAGAATAAATGTTTCTGTGTGGTTGCATATTTGTATCTGTTCAATATACAACAACAGGAAAAGTTAGGGGGTGATTTTCTACTTACCATTTTGAAAGTCAGTTATGAAAACAAAATTCTTCTGTTACCAAGATTTCCACTTGCTTTGTTAATTCTGTTTTACTTTAAATCCACAAGAAAAAAAAGGCAAAAGAAGGAATGTGATTGCATTTGTATAAACATACAAATTGTTCAAAATTGTGTGGATGTGAAGCCATCAAATTGAAATAACATCTTCTGTTATTGTTTCCATCATGAAAATGAGTTTTGATGAAAATGTAGAGGGTTTTGCAAGTTGGTATGACTTTCCGGTACTAGTTCTGGAAAATTCTCAGGTGATTTCTAATTCTGTCTTAGCTGGTCTATTTTGCCCCACTCTCAACCTCCTACTGAATAAAAAAAATATCTGGTGTAAATGTGGCATATAATTATCCAGATTGAAAATTAACCCTGTATCAGAATGCAGAATTATGGTCACACAAGAAATCCGATTTACTTGAATTTTCAGTCTTTGACCAGAACAAAGAGTGTTTTTGCAGAGATGATGGGGGGAGAGGGAGGGGTTTACATTAATATTGTCCTTTTTTTGTGGTTTAAAGGCTTTTGAGATAAAAGCATAGCATCATAATCCAGCAGAAGAATTGAAAAAATTAATTCTATTATGGAAATTTCTGCTGTAGGAAATGTGAGAGGTCTCATCCTCTCTGTAGACTCGCTGGTGGAAGAAGGCACGACATGATTTTGGGGTAGGTATTTGGTGGCAGCAGAGGAATGGGGAGTTTCTGGAACCATACAGGGTATGGAGGGTAGGTAACTTTTTCCAAAAGTCACAAGTATTTCTTCTGTTCCCCTTTGGCTTTGGCTCACTTTCTTCCTCGACAGTTTCTTGCACCAGTTTCCTTCCCAATTGCTTGCTATAGACTTGCATCTGAACTCCATATCCCTTTGCTCTTTACACCCCCCTTCACAGTGCTCTCCCTCTTATCCGATCCAAAATCACCATCCCTCCTGTTTGCCGTCCTCTTGCGGCGCATCGTTAAGCTCTTTCCCTCTGCAAAAGCTGGCGGTGTGATGGGACGCACCCATACTGCGCCCTGCCCGTGTGCGTAGGCTTGGGCTGGAGATCCTGCTGAGTTTTCTGTGGTCTTTGCTTCTTTGCTTAAAATGTTTTGAAGATGTCCTTCTGACAACGCAGGGGAGCTAATGTCAGAAGAAAAAATCGTGTTGGTGGCCTCGCCTTGGCGGGAAAGGGTGAAGTGAGGTAAAATGCGTGGGACAAGGCAAAGAAAGGTGAGGGGACGGGGGGGTCTGGGACAGGCCAGGGACACTGAGGGAAAATACATCAGAAAAGGGCAAGAGAGAAATGGTGCTGGTGACCCTGGTCTCCTAATTTGCTGACAGCTCCTAATTTGCTGACAGCTCCCCTGCAGTAGGTAAGGCCTGTAGCTCGCTGAGACCTCCCTCCACGGGGAGGTTTTGCCAGGCCTCAGTGCAGGCCATCCTCCGCAGGTCCTGTGGGGACCGTGTCAGTCAGCAGGAGCGATGGGACACGCACAGCGCTGGGTTTAATTGGGGATGCCTTGACCATTGCTAGTATTTGGTTATTAAACTTTGAAAAATATACTTGATATAAAACTTCAGAATTGCACAGAAGAAATGTACAAATTACAGTAGGTACAGTTATAGCATAAAGGGATTATTGCCTAACTCGACCTCTCCTAATTTGCTTAAAATTCCTCCGTGGAAAAGTTTTTAATTTCTCCCTCTAAAGTTTTTCTTACCCAATAATGAAATTTTTCAGTCAGATGTTTCTGAGGAGCGTTAACTTCTTGCGGCCTCGAGGTGACCTGAGGCTTGTTATACCTACAGTTACACACAGCATGCAGGAAACACTCCTCTGAGGGTTTTGTTTCGTTATTATTATTTATATTCTGTGGTTTCTTAGAAAAAATTGTGGTAAAAACTAACTGGAGATAATAATCATGATTTACTAACAATCAAACAATGGTGCCTTTCACAGTTACAGGTCATCGCAGCTGAATGCCAAGGATGCCGTACGTGTAGAAAAAGATTGACAAAAGTGGGTAGAAAGCCTGTGATTTTCAATATGGAGTAGAAGTTGCAAGCTTTGATCTTACATCTTTGTGGAGATTTTTTTTAAATTGTTGCTGTCATTTTTAAGCCATGAGTTGCTGAACTGCATTAATATAGGCATCAGTGTTTGGGAATAAAGAGGGAAATGACTGTTTCCAATGGGCCTAAGCAGTGGAAACAGTTGAGTGAAATAAAGTAGCTCCTGCAAACAGACAAAATCCAAATAGCGTAGGCTGCATTTTGTAGGTTTTACCATATTACCAATAAATGGCTTCAGCTAAAAGTAATTATTCCCCCCAGAGGAATAGGTGGGGAGCTGCCGACTGATGGTGAGCCTTGTTTTTATGGATTCTGTAGATATTCACATTCCTGGAACCCTCCTGTCAGCCATGGCCAACATGGGAGTGCTGTGGAGCAGCACCAAAACTTTAGTCACCACGGGCGTTAACTGCAGATCTGTTGGCTTTTAAACTCTTTTAAGTTTCCTTGCTCTTTGTCTGCCGGTTGCACAGGCTCACAGCTCCTTTTTAGCAGAAGAGAAGAAAAAAAATTGTGGATGATACAACAGAGTATGCAGAGGGGAAAGACGGTCAGAAGCACAACGCTACCTTATTTAGTAGATACTGCATCAGTTAATGTAAGCTGTTACCCAATTTCCTTTCTAATGGAGGGCTATGTTGAAACTCTTACAAATTTGCAATTCAGATACTAGCTGCTTAAATAGTCTTATTTTGATTGCACCAAAATCTGGAAATAAAAATTGGAAACATTTAGTTTCTGTTCGACTTCTGAAGATATAGAAGTAGTGCTACTGTTAAGTTAAAAGCGCTCTCAGAAAACCTCATGCCGAGATGCTAAAAGAATGATGATTGCAGGATTCTCATTCAAACCAAGCTCTGATGCTAACTAGACCAATTTACTTTTATGATGTGGCTTATGATATGATATGAAAATTAGTTTGAGTAAGTTTGTGCTTTATATTGTTTCTTGCATGGAATGCTTTATCAGACAACTTTCCTTTCAAACTCCTTTCATGCACCTTTTAAACCCAGGGACGGTGTTTTTGCTTGTTTGTCTGCCAAAATCACAGAGTAAAAATATGGCTACTTTTTTCAGCATAAATTGGACAAAGCTTTTCAGAGAAGACAGTTTGCCTGTTGCCTCACTGTAACTCCCCTAGATTGTTGAAAGTAAAAATAAGTTTACAGTTCAGTCATAGGAGAAAGATGACAACTTTTTTGAAAGTGTGATTCAGAGCACATAAGCTAGATTCCTGCTCTGAATCATGCTCTGTGTCAGTCTTCACTGAGCTCGTCTGCCTTCAATGAGTGTAGAGTCAAAATCTGACCCTCCCAATTGAGGCAGCTTTGTGAGCTGCGTGAGGTTAATCAATGGGAATACCGCATTTACAGGCCTATTTTCTGAACAAAATGTCTTTTTCTCAAAGAATAGTCTCAAGAAGTTCTGCAGCTTGCAATGGTTTTTCCATACAGCCAATTCAGTTAGCTTTTCTTTTTCCTAGTGAAGTAAAGACAGAAGTGCCATTTTGACTCAAGCCCATGCTGCCTTCCTCATATTCTGCAGCGCTGAAGACAGATGGTTCTGGTGTCTTTCCTGTTCAGGCTGAGTGACAAACCACATCTCTCTTAGTGAACTTGCTTTTCTCTCATTGTGCAGAATCCTGATAAATTAACAAGGTTGGCAAGAAATATTGTTTATCTTTCTCACTTTTGCCTCCTTCAGTCTTATCTGTGGGGTGTGTCTCGGGATCTCAGACAGCACTTACATGAATCTCATTTAAGAGAGAAGGTCAGTGAAGGCCATGATATTTACAGCTCTTTTTTGAAGAACAGCATCACGCAGTGAACAGTACAATTAGCAACTTAGTGAATCAAAAGATAGTTTAAAAGGCTTTAATTTGTTTAAAATGCTTAATTTAGAGACTGACTAGAAAAAAAAATGTTTAAGCTTTGATTTCATTCTTTTCAAGTTTTTCCACAATTTTAAAGGGCTGCTTTTCACCATCAGTAATTGCTTTTTGTTGTGTATCCTTCTGTCATAACTTGAGTAATTTCCCTTAAAAACAGTAAAATAAACACATAATTCTCTATGTCCTCAGGTATTAAAAGGCTGGACACATCAATTCTTTCTACCTTCAATGGGACATCTCTTTTATTGGGACTAATAAACTCTTCAGCGAGGAAAAGTAGGTGACTTGTCTACCATACAGCATCTTTATGCTTGCATTGCTCCTTAAAGACTTTTGATATAGCTACAATAAGGAAGTGCTAGGCAGAAATTGGCTTTTTGGGGGGCCTTCATGTCATCGTGAAGTACATAGCGTGACTTCATAGTCATATCATGAAGTTTATGTTATTGAAGGGTGTAGGGAATTCAAATGTACAAAATTCCACCACCGTTCTCAAGAAAGGATGTGCCCCACTTGCAAAGCCTCAAATAGAAGTCTGTTTACCTGTGACCAACTTAGCTACTTTTCATGCCTCATGTTGAAGATTTGTTGAAAGACAATGTATATCTGAGCTATACGAAACCTTTTTCATCCAGAGACTTAAAGCAACTAGAGCTCTGATTCATTCAGTAATCCATAACAGCAGTCTCATTCCATGTTATATTGTGTAGCTAAATCTCAGAGCTTAAGCACAAATTTCTGATATAGGAAGAAACAATCACCTCTTGGTGGTGGGAGTAGGGTGTAGGTGTTTTATGGCATCTGGCTCTTTGGGGAGCCGTCTGAGAGATATAATCTGCATGTGGTCCTTGGCCACACTAAGAAAACTGGTTATTGATTATGAAGAATTAAGAGTCTGTGAATAAGAAAACATGCAAAAGGTCTGTATTGCTTTAGACCAGATGCTCATCTAGTTCAGCATTCTTGTCTCTATTCATGGCGGTGGTCAATGTTTATGAAAGGGTACAAGTATGCTATGCTTTCCAAATTCCGCAAATCAGTAGTTTGGGACTTCTTTAGCCAGAGTTTGAATTACAGGCCTTATCATCATCATCATCAGTGGCTGTAAAACACAGCACATTTAAATAACTGAATGTGTCTTCCATATGATGTGATCAGAGAGAGTGGAAATTCAGCACAGGCCCTGCCTAGCAGAGAGATGATTGTCATGTCATAAACTTGGTTTCCTTTGCCACACCTGAGCTTAATGTGTTCAAAAGGGGCAGATTAGCTGTTTCACTACCAAAAAGGCAGGAGGATAATGAAACACAGATGATTTACACAGGAAAAGCAACACACTTGCATGCACTATGCAGTGTTCAATAACAGCAGTGGTGTCATACAGACTATTTACTCACTGGAAGGATAAAAACCAAATCACTAATCGTTCTTTTACAAAGCATTGTTAATGTGCTATATATGCTTTCCTATATATTTCATTATCCCTAAGGCATTAGTCAGGTTGGACAATCTTTTCTCATACATTCGGTATACTCCCCTTTTCTTTCAACAGTTCCAGATAAATTAAAATTTTAGCAGTTTTTTGAAGCTGATTCTGTATTTACTATTTGTAACAATAATTCAAGTATTAAAGGCAAACTTTAAAGTGTAGCCGTCTCTAAACAGAGATGAGTTGCTAACACCTCAAATAAAAGAGGCAAAATTATGGCCTAAATCACAATGGAAAACTGTGGCTGTGAGGAATTCCTTTCAGTCACCTTGGCAATTTTACATTTCCAGATTTTAGCAGTGTGACACGTTAGTGCCAAAGTAACGTAACTCTTTTTCTACTTGTAAAAATAAGGATTTATTCCATGCAGTTTTTGGAACTAAGCTAGACAGCTCTTCTGGAGAAGAGAAGGCTGAGGGAAGACCTTACTAACGTTTACAAGTATCTAAAGGGTGGGCTTGAGGAGGATGGAGCCAGACTCTTTTCAGTGGTTCCAAGTAACAGGACGAGGGGTAACGGACACAAGCTGGAACATAGGAAGTTCCGATCAAATATGAGAAAAAACTTTACGGTGAGGGTGACAGAGCACTGGAACAGGCTTCCCAGGGAGGTTGTGGAGTCCCCTTCTCTGAAGACTTTCAAGACCCGCCTGGATGCAGTCCTGAGTAATGTGCTCTAGGCAATCCTGCTTTAGCAGGGGAGTTGGACTAGGTGATCTCTAGAGGTCCCTTCCAACTCTGAAAATTCCATGATTCCGTGAAATTCCATGATTATCCTTTCCAACCTAAATGATTCTATGATTAAAGAGGCTGATGAAGTGTGGGCTGGATGAACAGACAGTGAGGTGGATTGAAAACTGGGTGAACGATCAGGCCCAGAGGGTGGTGGTCAGTGGAACAAACTCTAGTTGGAAACCAGTAACTAGCGGTGTACCCCCAGGGTCAATAGTGGGTCCCATCCTGTTCAATATCTTCGTTAACGATCTGGATGTTGCGGCAGAGTGAGTGCAACCTCAGCAAGTTTGCAGATGACACAAAACTGGGAGAAGTGGCTGATACACTGGAGGGTTGCACCGACATCCAGGGGAACCTTGACAGGTTGGAGAAATGATCTGTCCAGAACCTCATGAAGTTCAACAAGGTGAAGTGCAAAGTTCTGCATCTGATGGAGGAACAATGCCATGCACCAGTCCATGTTGGGGGCTACCCAACTGGAAAGCAGCTTTGAAGAAAAGGACCTGGGTGTCCTGATGGACACCAAGTTGAACATGGGCCAGCAATGTGCCCTTGTGGCAAAGAAAGCTAATGGTGTCCTGGGCTGCATTAGGAGGAGTGCTGCCAGCAGGTCAAGGGAGGTGAGCCTTTCTCTCTACTCAGCACTTGTCAGGCCGCACCTGAAGTGCTGTGTCCAGTTCTGGGCTCCTCATGGGTGTACCAGAGAGAGTGCAGCAAAAGGCTACTAAGTTGATTAAGGGACTGGAGAATCTCTAGTATGAGGAAAGGCTAAGAGAGATGGGACTGTTTAGCCTGCAGAAGAGAAGTCTCAGGGGGGATCTTATTCATGTGTATAAATACCTGAAGGGAAGATACAAAGTGCCAGACTCCTTTCAGTAGTGTCCAGTGAGAGGTCCAGCAGCAACAGGCACAAGCTGAAAAGTAGGAGATTACCTCTGAACATCAGGAAGCACTTTCTTACTGCGAAGGTGACAGAGCACTGGAACTCAGAGAGATTGTAGAATCTCCCTCCTTCAAGATATTCAAAAGCTGTCTGGACATGGCCCTGGGCAACTGGCTTTAGGTGGTCCAGCTTGTCAGGGGGGTCGGATCAGGTGATTTCCAGAGGTCCATTTCAACCTCAGCCATTTTGTGAGTAGCACACATAGAATTTCCAGCAATATTAAATCTATGTCTTAACACTGAGATATTCAAATCACCATAGAACAAAGAATTAACAAGCACAGAATCAAGTATTTCCTTACGCCATAAAGGATATACCTAAGCGTCAAATTGCCTGGTAATGTTTACGATCTGATAGATGACAAATTCTTTTACTCAGTTTCTCCCATAATAGGCTTCTAAGAGTTCATATCTGCTTTGTTAATCATTACTTTCAAGTTAAAAACTGAAGATAAGGATGTGAAATAATCATATGTTATGTGATAGGAAAAGGCCTATATCTAGGCCAATATCCTGTGTGAAATCACACCTTTATTTTTCAAGTAAGATCAAGTTTCTTGTATAAGTGATAGCCTTTGAACTCTTACCAAATAGCTTACCTAATAGTCCTTCTGCATTTCAGTTTTATTTTACATAGCGCATAAGAACGTAGCCATTTTCCTTTCAAACTTGTTAACGGTACTTCAGCCTGACAAAACGTACCTCAGGAGCACAAATAGAGATGGGGAGTTGCTGGTCATTTAGGAAATGACATCAGAGAAATTTTTTGGCATGTTTTCCAGAGGCAGCAATGCCAGAATGGTGCCACACAGGACGATGACAACCACCAGCTCACAGATAGGCTAATATGTAAATACCCACAGGATGCAGGGTTGGGGACCCATACCCCTGGGAGTCAACTGTGGGAAGGATCCACTCCTTCGAAGACTGGCTTGTTATTATGTTTGAGAGAATATATAAAGGCAAATGACATCATCCTAGTCTCTTTCTGGAAAAAAAAAAAAAAAGAATGGAGAGCTAGTTATAGTATCCCAATACTTATAAATTCTTTTTGCCTCATGGGAATGTGAAACAACAAATAGAGTATTTATTTAAGCAATGCTGCAGTTCCCCTTACCCAAGCTCCAGGGTGGCATTTAAATCAGTAAGGACAGCATTCTTTCCAATGTGAAAGCAGTGAGCAAGATCCTCTGTATAAATAATTTACTCTATAAAGAACCTGCATTAACAAATCACTACTATACTAACAACACCCGAACACGTCAAACCACTTTGTGTGTTGGGGTAAAATTGTTGCCTTAAATATGGTAGCTTAGTTTTCAACTATCTTAAGCAGTCTTAAAGGATTTTAGAATTTTGGCTGCCCTCGTAGTCTCCTTGAAGGTTGCTCTGAGTGATGGCTGCAGTGAAAAATTTCTTCTCTGTGACCTGTGGGACAGTTTTAAGCAGTGAGGTCATGAAAGCACTCGTATTTAAATGCAACAGAAGACGCCAGGCACAGATTTATTTTTAAGTTTCAGGAAGACGGCTAGAGAAATCATTCCCAATTGGCAGAAGGGGGACTCCCATTCCTCAGCTAGGATTATTTTGTCTCTTAAAACTTAAATTTCCTTCCCTCTCATAGGAAAATGTAAGAAGATTGAAATAAGGATCCTATAATATAATATTTAGCTTTATTCACTTTCATATATTCTTTTCGTACATGTCCTTCTGCAATACAAGCAGTGAATCTGGACTGCCTGAGCCTATGCCTTTTCTCCCTGCTTTCAAGCTGTGCTAATGGGCCCCAGAAAGTAGAAACACTCAGTGGTTTTGGTTGTTTCAGGTCAGCGTAGTTAAGGAATAGAATTAGTAAGCAGAAAAGAGCGGTTAGTCTGTGCAAATTAAAAAGCTCAGGATCTCTACAGATGAAAAATCCATGAGCCAGAGGAACTCTTTTTACAGATACAGATTTAAGGCAAGCACCCATCACCTCTTGGGAGCCAGTGGGCTGGAGGGTCTGACTTTATTATTGTCTTTGAAGATCTCCCCTTTGAGCAAAAGTAAAATGAGGGCAGGAACATATCTTTGAAAAGGGACCAGGGCGTGGGAAGACAGAAGAAAATAAGTGCAAGGTGAAAGGTGGTGTTTGCAAAGGAAGATAGCCATGTTTGGGAACCGATGGTGCTCATTGTTTGAGGAGCTCTGAAGGGCTAGGCTGTGTCTCTCAATTGCAGTCAGATGAGCTGAGTTTTACAGTGCTCTGGCTCTGCCTGGCAGTGTAAGATGCTAAAAACAAGCGTGGCAGAGACCTGCCTGTTAATAGGCACCTTGACTCTGGCAGGCTGAAGGGGGTTCATCTGCCCCTATGTAAAAGTCTTCACAAAGGTCACTAAAGCATGAACACTCCTGACTGGCTTTGTGAGGTATGTCCTCAGGATCTTGGCAGAGGATATACTGTACTGTGAGAGATCTGCCATGCCTTCCCACCCAGGTACCAAATATGCTGTCTTGTGTGATGGTTTTTTGGATGTTTGGTGAGGTGTGTCTCTTCTCTCAGGCTGTGGAAGGAAACTCAGCTCCCACAGTTCTCTCTGATCATCATTACTTTGTCAAGTCATAAAAGTAGTAGAAGGGTTTGTCAGAATATTTTCCTGTCCTTTTCTTGCTTTTGTTGTGTGTTTTACTGTCCTTGCAATCCTGCCATTAGAAAGAGTACATCATTGGACTGAGCTGCAGTTACTAGTGCATTTCCTTTTGCATGACTGCTAGTACAAGGGCATCCGGGGTCCATTATAACTCAGTTGATGGATATTAATTTGTCCATTGGTAATTTGTTCAGTTGCCAAAACCTAATTGTTTTCAAAGGCAGCATACAGAGTGCAGGAGGAAGAGCGGGCAATGCAGAGAGTGCCTGTCAACCACTACCCACCATTGGCAATTGCAAGCTTCAATAGGGAGGGACAGAACTCTTGAGAGAGTGAAATGAAGGGTGGCTTTGGTGGGCACTAAGATGTGGTGTGCTCCTTGCTAGGCGGCAGGGGGAAATATTCAGAGGCCTTTCAGGAAGACAACTGTTTTTTGAGTTGAATGGCAAAGTTCGTAGCTCAGAGACATCAGTCAGTGAGTTTAGACTGTTGACAAAGGCTGTGGAGGGGAAGGCTGCAGCCTGGTAGTGCTACCCCATCCATGAACTAGTGGATGATTACTTGCATCTTAAAAAAAAATGCAGTAGTGGGAGTTACTGCCACCTGGATACTTGAAAATACTTGATTTTGTCATGTTATGCAAGCTTCTGACTCTGGGCATATATTAGGCTACAGTGGGATTATAGACAAAATTTATTGTTTGATTTTTGGTTGCTGCACCTAGCTTTTGACCAAGTAAATTGAAAAGTGAACTTTTCTATAGTTATAGCAATGTTGTTTGATCCATGGGTTTTATCACTGTTGCTCTTACAGAGGAGGAGGTAGAGAGCATTCGTGATGTCTGTAGGCATAAAGCTTTCACAGCCTTTGAACAGAAACGTTTTGTCCTGTGTGAGCAGATTTACTTTGGAGAGGGCAAGCTGTAATTCTTGGAGGCCTGGCCCACATATTGTTTCTGTGGCTTGAAAAGCTGTATACTGGGTACCTGAACTGCACCAAGGAAGAAATGAATAGCCTTTGTAGCAGATTCAAGCTGACTGTGGAATGTGCATTTAATAGATTAAAAGGAGACATGCGTTGTGTTTAAATTCAATGAACCAAATACTCCAACTGTTCCCATTTCGTGTTGTGTTTTGCCTATTATCTGCAAAGCATAGAGAAAAACACTGCAAGATGGAGCAGGGATTTGGAGAGGCTGGCTGCTGTTTTCTGAAAAGCCGTTCAAGAGTGTAATGACAAGAGTTGGTTGTGGTTCCACATGGCTGAGGAAGACTTCAAGAGATTGAGTATTTGCTTAAAAGATACAATATGCATAAGAACTTAGGATCAGGCCTGTGATGTAAGCTTACTGTGACTTGAAAAACTGGCTAATATTCAGCTGTAAACAAAAAAATATTTCAATATATTGGCTATTTCCTAATTCTCGTACCATGTCTTCTTCAGCTTCAGTCTCTTACTATTTAATTCAGTAAATCCTAAACCTCTGCAGCTGGACTGAGCTGCTGCAATTGCCATTTATGTGACACGAGTACTTTGAGACTCAAGTCTAGCAAGCGGGAAATTTTTTTTTTTTTTTAAATCTTGGCTGGGTACACCTCATAGCAATCTTCTCCCACTATGCAATCAAGAACATCTTTACTTTGAAAGTTTATTCTTCTGTTTGCTGTGTTAAGTTCTTTAGTGTTCCCTTAGTCTATTGTGCTTGATTTCATTTTTACTGTGGGTGTAGTACTTTTGGTAATTGGAGGCATTATATTTAATTTTCTACTGTTTTTTCTTTTTATTGGAGCTCCAGCAAAGTTGTTTACCAGAGTACACACTGTGAAGTACATTTTCCTGAGCTTTCCATGGGTGAAATAAATTGCTTCATGTGGGAAGAACAGGAAAGTAATGTGATGCATTCATTCTGCAAGAGATCTTTAAAATCATTTTTTTTATTTATTTTGGAATATTCAGCTTTTTACCTAAAGTCGGAAAACTTTTTGACATTTAGTTTTGGTTGTTTGGGGTTTTTTTCCTAATACCTTTGTGGTTTTACCTTTAGGAGGCACTAAAAGAGAACTTAAGACCATTTCCAAATATGTTGGCAATCAGTTTAGTTGTATCAGCTATATGAATGTCTGGGCTGTGTGTTGTGCAGTGATGCCCGACCCATGGTCCTCTTCACCTCTGGTGCATGACACCACTGAAGCAACTGAAGCAAAGAGAAATTTTAGTGCTCTTACCATGCGCTCTTTCAGTCTGGGACAGCTGGGCTGGAGACCTCTTATCTCTGTTTTTAATGCTTTTGCTGTCCCTAATGCTGTCCCATTTCCCTAATGTGCAGATATCCAGACGATCTTATTTTCTTCTATTTTTAAGAAGTGGATGGTGTCCCATCAGTCTGTCAGCTGCTCAGTTTCCCACATGGTCTTCTAGGGATGTATCTGCGGTGTCTAGAGCAGGAATGCATGTAAACACCTAAACAAAGCGATTGTGTACAGCAGATCACGCTGTTTACATAGTGCTACACCTGTATAGCTCCTTCAAAAATGTACGTGCAGAAAAGACGGAAGACTACCAGTATGAATATTTATTACAAATTGCTCCTTTTAGTGGTAACCTTTTCTTACTAGCATTAAAAAGGAAGAATTGTCCAAATTAATACTGAACTTTGGTTAATGTACTCACTGCCCAGGTTGCAGTTAGATTATTATGAGCTCCAAGTGATTTTTAAAATCGAATTTTCTTTGATGATAGAGGCATATTCTAAACTAAAATGTGTGCATATTTTTTATCTTGTGATATTCCAGAAACACTTTTAATGAACCAACAGACAAATAGATTACATAGTAATGAATTTCCCTTTCAGTTTACATGGGAAAGCTTCTCCTTCTTTTTTCAGACCAGAACACTAAGATTTTTGTGCAGTACAAGAAAACAGATAAACTGAGACTGCAATTCTGAACTACAGACTCTGTGCTATTATAAGCAAAAACTATGCTCCCAGGTTTGACATAATAACGTCATCTCCTCCTGCCCTTGCTTCAAGTTGGTAATCTATTGGACTGGAAATCAGTTATACTCCTGGTGCTGCCACTGATGCTCAATGTAATGACTCTCCCTTTTTTCATCCACCCTGTTGGATGTAGGTGGTGGTACTTCTTTTTACAAGGCACTTCAAATTCTGAGTATGGAACACAAAAAGGGATTTTAAATACAACTTTATTTATTACAAGATGGTTTGGAAAAATACCATGTAGATGAACCCAGGGCTATACAGAATGAAAAATAAATGGAATTGCAGAAATTTTTGGCATGTAATTGCATTGACACATAAGGGGAGGACTGTGTTTCACCCAGGTAACTATTCCACAAAGTGCTGGGATAATGCATGCAGCATGCATAATGTTGAAACTTCTGCTTTCTCACAGTAACCCAGGCATGAATTAAAATAGAAATGTAATACTTTATTGTTTTAGTTGTTTGTTTTTTTTGACACATCTTCATTAGTGCAACTTCCTTCCCAAATCAGCAGGACCAGTGTTATGCCATTTAAAGACTACAAAGGATTCCACAATTTGTGTTTTTGACGGTGTCTCTACTGCTTCAGAGACAATATAACCTAGCAAAGATTGGGGTTTACAGCATGAATTTCCTGAAATGCCAGGACTTCAGGAATAATTGTTCTCTTGGTGGTTGTGTCTTCCTTGTAGTTGTTTCTTGCCACCTATAGCTGGAAGCATAATAAGGAAATCATTTTCCTGTCTATGGATTATTTGGGCATGTGAGGGTTAATGGGATTGAAATGAGTTTTTATCTCTTCTGGTTATTGCTTATAATCCTGAAAGAAACCAGGTCAGATGTCTTTCCTCCACTTTACCACGTCTTTGATATATTAGAAATCCATGTACAATATTTTACTAGCAGACAATTTAATTTTTGGCTGAATTTGCTAATGGTATTTATTTCTGTTTTTAAAGATTGCTTCTGAAGTAACTAGGAGAATTTTATACTTTTTAGTCTTCTTTATAGACATGACAAATGCTTCTTTCTAACCTAAAACATCTGATAGCATCCAAATGCTTTTCTGAATATCTTTTTCTTCTTCCTCACTCCTCATATTGCAAGAAGTCCCAATTTATACTCCTTTTGTCAGCTACAAATGTAAAAATTTATCTGTAAGAACATAAAATTTGAGGCAGATTATCTAAATTAGTGTAATTCAAAAAAGACCTAAAACTACACTGAGTTTAAATATAACATGAAATTAGTAATGTAACTCCAGATTGGCACCGGCTTATTGAAAATCTCTTGGGTCTAGTATTGATGTTTCAAAATGAAAATTGATATTTCTTTATATATATATATATATGTGCATTTCCTTATTTGTACTTTCATAGGCTAAAATGTGTTCATTTAATGTAAAAACATCCCTTGTTGTATGCGTGTCTGTTATATTCTTGTGTGCACTGTGTAATGTACACTGTGCATTCAATAGTTTTATTAATTTGCTATGCTGTTATTCCTATCACATTGTTACTTTCATGAAAACAAAAAACATATAAATATTAACAAAAGAATGAGTGGTAAAGAGTGCAAATTACATGGAACATAATGTCTCAAACATAGAAGCCTTCAGTGCTGTATATTTTATACTTACATTCAGCGACAACAGGAAAGCTGCTCCTTACCCCCATGGACTTTATAGCTCTTAGAGCACCTGGTTTCTTCTCTCCTTTCAAAGTTAATATTTCTGAAGTAAATCCATAAATCCAGTAAGTATTAACTCAAAAGCTTTGAACATTGCTTTGTTCCTGTGCAACATCAGATTTGCTGTTGTCACAGTGAATAGAAGGCACGTAAGGTAGAACAAAGAAAGAATGGCACATCCGCTCTCATACCATTTATGCCATTTAATATGTTACTGCGGATGTATGAGGACTGTTTTCTCCTTCATCCCCCACACTAATTGTAGAGTCTTATTTTTCAAATTGGGATCAAAACATAATTTTGTAACAGTCATGGTTTGGGGGGAAAAAAATACCAAAACCCCAACAGAAAAACAACCTAGCCTTCTTTCACAGAACAAATCTGAATGGTGCTCTATTGAATTATAAAAGGAAACAAAACAAACAAAAAAAATGCCAAAGCAGTGTTATATGTTTTAAAATTCAAACACACCATTGCAAAAATAAACAGTTTAGTGATAAAACAGTGAAGTTATTCTCCCTCTCTCATCTTTGTTAATCAAGACCTCTGTTCATTTAAAATCAGTAATATCACTCTGACAATGTTATACTGTGAGACAATAATATTTTGACTTATTCAGAAATAAAGTGGGGCATGCAGTATTTATAGAGACAAGTTACGAACTCTTAAAACCAAGATTTTATAATGGAAGTGTTGACACAAGCTTAATTCTGCTGGCATAATAAATTCCATTATAGTATTCATTATAGGAATTTCCAGTCCTTTTATAGACTATGGAGTCTCTGGAAAGCAAATGAAATAAAGAATAACTAGACTATCACACAAACTCCTCACAGTAATTACTTCTTAAAAGTGACATACATTTTGAGAGTGTTAATTTTGTTTCCAGGAATTTTCTCCTTTCCTCAGGAGACTTTTTTTTTTTCCCCTTCTTTGTTTTGTCTTGAACTAATTGTCAGATGTATGTAGAGAAGTTTTCTAGGTGATTTCACTATGTTGCAAGAAAAGTAGAAATTTCAAAAACATCCAGGTGAGCCTGCTAAGTTAATGTGGTACCAGTCATATATTTTTTATCCCTTGTTTGACTGACTAGGCTCACGTTTGTACTAGGAAGCTGATGAAAGGTAAATTCTAAAGACTGGAGTGAACCAGACCACTTTCAGAAGTTCTATAAAGCCACATCCACAAAAGGATTCAGCATCAGGTCCCCACAGTTAGTTACTTGACGTTATCCATCCATTTTGCGATGGAACACAGTGGAAGAAGGCCCGTTAGGTCTGGTGTAGCACCTAACTGGCCATATGATGTCAGTGCAGTCACTGGTTTGGGTGTCAAAACAGTGTAACTGCATTAATGTGACGTTACATCTGAACTTACATGGCCATAGGTAGGTCTTATTAACCGGGAACAGGGCCATGCTGATATGGCTATATTATTTTTGACTAAAGGCAGGTCATTCAACCAAATCATAAGAGCCTAGATCCCACATCTTCCTAAAGATGAATGGTTTCAGCTTCCTTATCTACCTGCTTCTCTGATGGTGCCCTAAATCCCCAGGCTAATGGCTACTTGCACTCTGCTATTTCAGCTGAATCTATATTCCCATTCAAGTAAAGAAAAACCTCATGGGCTACAGGGTAAAACGAAACACAAGAGCAATGATGATGACATTTAGCTAGGAAGATGGGACCTTTGCCTTTAGCCTTTTATGGAATCACTCTCACCTCAAAGCAGGCTGTGGGCCTTGCAGCCCTGCTAGGCTGAGTCTCCTGAAGAGCAGAGGAGCCAGAGCCCCTCTTTGTGACTTGGTGTGGTCTGTGGGAGAGAGGCGCCTGAGGCACTGCCACTGTGCATGTCCCACGGACTGCTGTGAAGGCTGAGCCTAGGGCCTTTGTACCCAGCGGGGACGCTGGAAAATTCACGTTCTCCAGGCTCTACCCTAGGCTCTAGGAGGCAGATTTCTTTTGTGTGGATTGTTCTCTTGTAATTAGGTACTGAAATTCTGCCTAGCCCACACGCTTAGGAACCCAAATGCTTTTGTGCATCTGAGTCTCCAGTATGTCAAAGTCTAAGGACATGTCTGAGTCAGCAGAGGTAGAAAATTTTGGGCTGATCCCGTTGAGCCACTTTAAACCTGGAAATAAAGGTGCGAGGGAAAGCCGTGAGAAGACACCGCAGCTGATGAGAGATCTAGTTTGATCACATTTGCATAGTGCTGCATGAGAGGTAATAAGGGCCATCTCTCAACTGGTTGGCTCAGAAACAAGATGGTGTGGCCTTGCATCCAAGCCTCAGCTAGGAAATCTGTATGGTGCTGTACAGATTTGTTGTGTAAGTCTCTGGAAGCTTTGAAATCTTAGGCGTGTCCTGAAGTCTATTGCTGTAAATCAAATTAAAGGTGGGACTTCAGTATAACTTGATTTGTTTGAAGTTGTCTTTTGTTTTGTTTTTGGAAAAGAAAATCAATTTGATGTAATCCTATTGTTAGTTTTTTGGACAAAAGAAAAGATACAAAAGCCTTCTCTGAATGGCATCTTTTGATCTATCCCACGAATCTGTGAGACCTGAGCCATGTTTCTGATACTTTATTATTTTCTGATTCCAATAGGTACAATCTGTGAGTCCTCTTTCTTTTGTAAATCATGGTGTACCACTTTCTTGAAGGGGAAGTATGCATTTTCACCCACAAAGAATTTCCCTATGTGTAAAAGCAACTCCCACATACTAGCCCTGTGTACAGCTTTAACCCTTTGTATTTTCAATCAGTCACTTGTTGGAAGTAACTGGCTCTTATCTTGTCTGAAAGCAGTTGCAGAAAATCAGAGAAGACATTAGTTAACGTGTCTTTTACTTGGCATTATAGGAAAGAGGCTGAACTGAATTATTGATTTCTGTAGGTTCTTTTCAGTTGCCAGACCTGAGCAGACTAGAGGAGAAGCTTTATTGTAAGGAACAGAAGCCTGAATCCTCACAGAAAATCTGAAAAAAACCCTCAGGTGTCTCACAAACACTAGCAGGAAGATCAAGGTGGAGAGGTTTTATTGTTTTTGTATGGGTATATAGTCATATATGAAGTTTCTGGTAAGAAAGTGTGCATTTAAGATGTTTAATTCACAAAACCTGCAGCTCTAACTCTTCTGTAAGTATTGGGTAACTCCATGAAGTAACTCAAGCATCAGGTGGACAAGATAAGATATTAGGACCAAGGAACTGTTTGGATTCTCTTTAATGCACATAAAAGTATGTTGTGGCTGTGGTGACAACCCTATCAGAAGACAAGGGGAGGATACTGATGCTAAATGCAGTGTTGGGTGACAGTGCAACAAGATGTTGCCCTAAGAAAGTCCATGTCAAGCTTCTCTCTTCAGTGGGAATTCTGCTTTCTATGGCTGTTAAAAAAGTGAGGGAGGGTTAAGTTTGTACTATGAGGGGAAATGGGTGAAGTGTCCTTTCCTGCTGCCTTTAATTCCCAGAGTTCCCATTTTAGCAGTTATTCCAAGAAATGACTCAGGGAGTACTGGGCTATAAATAACGTTCTTTTACACTTAGGATACGAGAAGAGGGACTAGAAGTTTAGATGGTTGGCCTGATACTGGAGCTGTTCAAGCCTTCATTTCCAAGATGTGAGAGTTAGCTGAATTTAATTAGGGACAGACAGCTGACAATTTGTGAGTTGTACATGCAGGTCGACTTTAGCTCACTGAATAGCACTCATATTTGTTCGGCTTGGCAAATAGAGTATTACTTTCACTGTTCCATAATACACATCCCTTGCCCATTTACGTGTGCAGACACATTAACTGAACAATGAAAGTACATCAAAAGCAATATGCATGATATGATTGCACTGTGAAGAAACAATAACCAGCAGAATATCCAGCAAGTATATTTCCATGGACATTTCTGCATGTTCAGAATGTCTTTCATCAACTGCTAATATGATAGTCCTGAAATTTCTGGGAACAGTACTTAAATTCGTAGATTCTTGGTTTAACATGTGCTAATGCTTGAAGGTCACACAGTATTTTCAAGCAATGTATTCAGTTTTATTAATAAAAACAGGGATATTATAACTGTACCCTTCAGGCTACTTAAGACCAGGCGTCTTTGGAGACTGAATCATTGTTGTATCATGTCATTTCTGCATCTGAATGTTATACTGTCAAATTTCTTAAGACTGATTGCTCATCTGCCTATAGTTTAGGAAATGTATAGGTAATCAGACTAAAAAGATAAAATCTAGAAATGCAAACTATTTCAGGTAAAGAAAGGTCTCTGGAAATTTTGGGAAAGAAATAGTTGTTCTTAAGAAATATCTTTTCTTTGACTAGGTGCTATAATCTTTATATGTGCTGTGGTGAATATTTCAGTGAATGACTTAAAAGCAAAAATAACACAGGAAGCTGACTGAATAATGCATATGTAGGATTTTCTTTCCATTTACTTCTTCGCCTTTTTTGAGGAGAAAATAATGAGTTCAGGAGGACAGGGCAGATTGATTGATACCTTAAGGCAACTGAGAGAAAGCTTAAATGAGAGTAAAATATATAGGACAAATATTTTACACTTGTATATTGTATATTTCAATAATTGATAATATGATCAGTGAATGCCAGTGAATGCTTAGAAATTTTTAAGAGACATCCAGTACTTAATATCTGAATAGCTTATTTAGGTAAGGATGCACGTGAATGTGATTTGCAGATTTTATCATTCATAAGTGATAAAATTCACTAAAGTGAAATGAAAAATTCACTAAAGAAGTGAAATTCCTTTTCTAAGGAAACAGAATAGGCCAGTACTGAATTATGCACATAATTTATGTTGTAATTGTGATCATGACATAAAGGTTTTAGTATTTATATTTTATTTATTTATATTTGAAATTTATTTACGTATTAATATATCTAATTTAAAATGTAAAAGTAGATCAGAAATAAGATAAGGAACAAGCCTTAAGAGAAATGGAGGAAAATATTTTTTTTTTTCCTAAAATGAGTCAATACACATTCAATTATGTTGTGAAGAGATTGGAATTATTATAGACTTTGATCTGAAAACTCTATTTGCAAACAAGAATTTGACAAGAATTTATGATGGATTTTTTCCATTCTTCTCACGCTTATTTTTGTCAGTCCTTAGGAGAAATTACATTTAAAGAGAAAAATCTAATTTTAAGAGCCTCCAGCTTCAGGAGTGAAAAATGTTTTAACCGTTAAGAGTTATGATTAGATTCTGCTGCGCCTACATGATATATCAGTGCCAGGCCAATGTCATTTTCCTATCCAAGTGATTATACCAAAGACAACTGTTTTCTTCTAACGGCAGTATTTCAATATGCAACCCAGACGTTGAAAATCCCACCTACACTAAAGACTGAATAGAATATCTGACTCATTCATAACCACGAACAATAGGCATTAGATGTGAAGACTTCCTCCACAGTGTTATTTACAGATTTACATGGGTTTGAGGAAATTGGATGAAAAGCACAAATCTGTACTGCAGTTTCTTGAATTTCTGCTCTAGAGAACATCAATTTGTGATATAAGTAATTAGTGCCACATAACAATTATCATGTTCGTGCTTTTGTGCCATTTCATGCCCAACAATAGCATCAAATTAAGACTGAATGTATGATTATTCACATCCCTTTAAGATGTGATGTGTCACCAGTCATAAAATCCTTCTGTTTTTACATCTATTTTCTACATTGAAAATTATTAGAATTATTTGTGTCAGGGTGGTGGTGGTATTGTTATTTTGTAAGTCACTGAAATGCAGCTTATCTGCAACTGTTTGTTGAATTTTTTATTACAGCTTATCCCTGAAACACCTGAGCATCTGGCGCACAGAATCAACAGGAAAATCCTATATGGACCTTAAAATAATTCAAATACTCTTGTCAGTTCCAGAACTCTACTTGTTATTTTTCACTTTGTTTTCATAGGGACACAGGGTTGTCACATGGTGGTAATGAATGTAGAACTTAAATTGTGAGTGTCACTGATGTTGGTAAGGCTTTTTCAGAAGGCCATACAATGCTTTCTAAAGATGGTCAGGTCTGCCTGTTCTCTAACCGTGCTTTGTTCCCTGCACACAAGAGTATTGATAATGGTGCTAACAAGAACAAATCCACCTTGATTTGTTGTATAGTGCCCCTAAGGATCACAGTTCTAGTGCTTTACTAATATGTTTAATGGTTTTCTTCAAAGATTCTGTAGCTGCTTATCCTGAGGTGGAGGAGATTCAAGGTGGCCACTGACACCAAACTTCCCAGGTCAGTTTTAAGCTCCTTGTAAGGATTATGCATGGATTTTGGTGAACCTCTTTATATTGCATAATTCCTGCAGCTCCGTTGGCTCTATAAAGCCATTATTAATGGAAATTTTCAAGGTTATCTGCTCTGTGTCCTTCTCTTCTGATATTTCAGACTGTGTGCCAAGTGATTGATGCTACAGCAGCAGCTGCCAAGTACCTGTCTTTTGTATCAAGCGTTGTCTTTTTCTGTTAGTTACCAGCAAATAGTGAAGGAATTAAAAAAACCTCTTATATGAGGTCATTGCTATTTATGTAAAAGCTCATGGCAACTTCCCCTGCCACTTTGCTTCCATGTGTTTTCTACCTGTGTCCCCTTTCCTGTCCCCAGTTCTCACTGTAGCAATGTAAAAGCTGCTCGGTGTGCAGGGACTGCTACACATCTGTTGGTAGCAGTTAGGTAGTACCGCATTTGACCACTAGTCCTCTCCCCAGTGAGTGTCTCCTAATGCTCAGTTCTGATCTGAGTTTCTTAAAGAACTTCACTGTCAGCAGCTCATTGTCACTGGCACGTTTCACACATGTGCCAAGAGCTTTCTTCTGCAAAGGCTTACAAATGTTTAACATACATGAATAGTCCTGTAGTCAATGACACCTCTTGTGTACATGAAGTGCCTGTATAAGCTTTTGAAGAAGGCTACTTAAAAAATCATCTGAATATACATAACATTTGTCTTTGCAAGGACTGCTGCTGTGAGGGAGCTTATCTAACTCATGTTGCTTAATGGAAGATACCCAGACCCCTGAATTACCCGTCTGCTCTTTCCCACAGATCTTTGTCTTCTCCAGCCATGCAGATAAGCGAGGTGTGCCTCCTTGCTGTTCAGATATTTCAGTGAGCTCTACAAAGTGAATGGGCACTGTCAAGAACAATTCTCAGGTCAGACATACTATGGACCTTCATGCCCACTGGTTTGGAGGATTTCTAGGCAATTACACCTATCCACCCCATGTTTATAAAAAGCTAGCATTCTACTAACACGCAGGATCAGCAGCACTGTCTTACCTCATCCCTGGTGTCCCCAGACAGTTTGCAAAAGGAGAAATATTAATATCTTCTGTCCTATTATTCCTTGGGAACCAGTCAGGTTTTGTTCAGATTTAAGTCTTTTTCAATTCTTTCCCCTACAACAGTTTTGTAACTCTCAACTTATTAAAGATAGTCTGGCCCTTCTTCCAGTCAAATCCGCAATTGTTCCTTTTGCTTTGGAAGTAAATGTTAATGTCACCTAGGCACAGCCAAGTACAATTATTGTCTGCTCAAATAGTAAGCCGAATGGATTGGATAAACTTGTCCAATTTACTCTGGAGCAGAGTATTCTTTCCAGACTAGACATAACAGCAAACAAATCACTTTGTGACGAAAACATGGCCAAGGATTGGTGAGCCATAGTTCTATCTTTGGGTCAGTCAGGTTTTCAAGGAAGCCCCTGTTGTTTCCTTGGTCCTATTATTGCAGATTGTGCTGTTAATGCATCTATAGGAATACCTATTAATAGTAATGATGGAGAGTGAGAGTATAACTGTCCTCCAGTGCTTTCAAATATTTATCACTCTCTTACACATCTGCTGAAACACATTCCCAGAAGTCTTTAATTTTAACACATTATTGGCAGAAATAGATTTGTTGCCTCCTTTTTCTGCCTCTAACATTATCCCTTTAGTGCTATTATGCATTTGGTCTTTATGTATAGCTAATAAGTGTCCACAAATATTTTCAGGCCTAATCTAAAATGTCTCACTGTTAAAAAAATAAAAGCTACAGGTAACAAATTAAGATAAGTAAGGGGGAAAGGGGAAACCAACATTAAGCCAATGTTACAGGCTGAGAAACTGAAGCTGCTGTCTCATGCAGTGTAACTAAGTCTCACAGGGCTGTTGCTGTTCATGTTTGTCTTTGCTGGCAAACCAGCAACACTCTCTTTACACTAGCTCTAACGTTTGTCCAGTCTTGCTTTGGGCTGTTTCAGTGCCTTAAAGCTACAGAAAGCTAACCTGAAAAGCAGGGAGGGGAGAACAAAACCCTTTCATATAGCTTTTCATACTGAAATGTCTCAGCCAGGGTCAGAGCTGAGACAGGGAGGATGGCAGGACTGAGGCAGCCAGCAGGCAGATCAGCTTTAGGAACCACCACCTCAGGCAGAAAGGAGATTAGATAGCTTGTCCCTTATCAAGTCTGTGACAGAGCCAAGAATGAATCAAAGTCTCAGTCCAAGCTCAGTGCCTAACCCATAGAAACAACTCACCTCTCAATTTTTCCATTTAGTGTTCTTTTTCACTAAGTGGTTTCACATTTGAATATATAACTGTGACCAAGAAAAGTATGTAATTTCTTTCTCTCTTTTGTTTTTATTTGTAAACAGCTTTGCATGCTTTTGTTTTTATTTGTGTATGTATATCTTGAAAATTAGATTACAAAATAACAGAAATATAGGTGTTCAGACGAAAAATGCATTGTGTCAGTTTTCAAGCACGCAATAGACAGCTTGGCGTTAAAGATATTTTCATAATGTTAGAAAAATACAGTAAAAATATGTCATTAAAATAAAAACTGGTTGTGTTTCAGTTTAAAAGGGCTATTTTTTGGATAGAGAAAGCTTATGTTCAAATATACATATAGTTTTGTGTGGCCAAAAGTGTGGCCAAAACCGCATAAATGGTTATATATCAAAGGAAACATGCTGTATAATATAGTTGTGCAAAAGAAAATACTATCATTAGAAAGCTGATAATAAATGGCTGTCTGGCGTGTTCAAAAAAATGGCGAAGTCTAGACTTCAAAAATATGTTAATTGAAACAGGTCTTTTTTTTAAAATACAGACAAACATGTAAGAAATAGAGTTGGCATTTACTTGCAAAACACTGCTAAAAAGTATTCCAAGTGATTTAGAAGAAATGGCTCTGGATTATGTGGCTATCAGTGTAATAAAAGGAGAATACTAATTAGCATGCCAAATCTTTCATACCGTACCAATCCAATTCTCTCCTTTGGTAATTCTTTATTGTAGCCATAGTAACAAAAGAAGAAAACTTAAGTCACCCAGGCATTTGCAGTTCCTTTCATTTTTCTTAAATAAGTCTTAATTTCTCTATCTAAGAAGCTCTGTTTTCTACTTGTAGCACTTGTAATTATACTTTGCTACATTTAAATATAACAGAATATCCTTAGGCATTAATTCATTCCTACATAGCTCATCTAGATTTCATTTTAAAAGGCTTGCTTTTGCTTTCATTATATTATGAACAGGCCTTCAAAATAAGCTGCAGCATTCACAATTTAAATATATATATATAATGAAAATACTTACCTAGAATAGAATAGTTATTTTTAGGGAAGTACTTTTAGAAATGTTTTAAAAGATTTTCATGCTAAAGCAAAAGAAAGTTAAAGAAGGTAGTGATTAGAGAGCTCCAGGAAAGATCTGAAAAAGTATAATGAATCCTAGATTAATTCAGGTTGGAAATGGCCCCAGGAGGTCTCTAGTCCAACCTGCTGCTCAAAACAGCGTCAGCCCTGAGGTCAGCCCAGGCTGCCCAGGGCTTGATCCAGTCGGGTCTTGAAAGCCTCCAAGGCTGGAGACTGCACAGCCTCTTTGGGCAGCCTGTTCCACTGCTTGACTGCCATCATAGTAGCAGCATATTTTCCTATTTCCAGTGGGACCTCCTCTATTTCAGTTTACGTCTGTTGTCTCTCACCCTCTTCCCATGAACAGTTGTGGCTGTGTCTTCTTGACGAAGTTCCCGTAGGTACTGGGGGGCTGATGTTGGGTCCCCCTGAAGCCATACCTTCTCCCAGCTGAACAAGCCTCAGCCTCTCCTCACAGGAGAAGGCTGCAGACCTGCTCCAGCCCCCAGCCATCTTGGCAGCCCTCCACTGAACTTGATCCAGTTTATCAATGTCTTCCTTTCCTGTTCAAGAGGCCAAAACTGGACACGGTATCCTATATGTGGTCTAACAAGTGCTAAGTAAAGGGAATAGACGGCTCCCTTGCCACTGTGTATGTTCCTGATGATACAGCTCCAAACAGTGCTACCCCTCATTACTGCCAGACAGTGTTCATCTTTAGCTTATGGTCCACTAGGGTCTTCTCTGCAGAGCTGCTCCACAGCCAATCAGTCCCCAGCTTGTATCAGTGCAAGGGTTTCATCCATTCAAGATGCACAACTTTGCCTTTGTCCTTACTTTGTTTCTTATGATTCCTATCAGCCCATCCCTCCAGCCTGCCTAGGTGCTTCTGGATGGCAGCCATGCCTTCAAGCAGATTGACTGCATGCACCAATTAGGTGTCATCTACAAGTTCAATGAAGGTGAACTCTGACCTCTTCTCCATGTCACTGAAAAATATATTAGACAAGGGAGGCGCTAGGGTAAGCCCCTGAAAAAATCATAACTAGCCTCCAGGTAGAGCATGCACCATTAACCACCCACTCTTTGGGCCTCAGGGCCCAGACAGGTTTTCACCCATCTAGTAGACCACCCATCCAGACCCACCACCCATAATGTTCCAACTCGAATACCAGGATGCTGTGGGAAAGGAAAGAGTATTTCTAGGTATTTTTTCACCAGAATCCATATTTCTGAACTACAGAAAAAAACTTTTTACAAAATCATACTGCAATATTTTAAAGTCCCAGCTGTATAAATATTTACTCCAACAAAAGTAATTTCAGGTTTTTGCACATTGTATATAATGCGGTTTGTTGATTTCTATATAGTAAATAGCATAATGTTTCTTCTCTATCTAATATAGCAACAAAAGAAAGAAATACTTAGTAGAAATGTACTCAAAGAACATGTCATTATCATAGTTTAAAATTACCATAAATAATGCATCATCCTGTTATTGATCATAGTGATTTTCAGAATTATTTCTATTAAAATATATTTATTTTGTTCCTATCATAGTCTGTGAAACTGTATAGGTGTATAGAACAGAAGAGGTCAGGGAATGGGAGTTTTGGGTTGGGAGATAACCTGAGCAGTTTTTGAGGTGGGAGCCCTAGAGTATTTGATATAAGAGGGAGGATGGGTTTTCCAAGGTATCTAAGAGATATCTCTCCCCCTTGTCTTCTTGATGGGGAAGACATCAAGTTAGCATCCCTAACTGATTTAGTGCCAAGGCTGCCAAGGATGGGCAGAAGTATGTTCCTATTAGATTTCAGGAAGCAACTCCTTCTTTGTACAATTTTATTCACCACAACAGTTAAAGGCACTTGCAGTTGTCCTGCAGTGAGTGCCTAAGAGTCAGCTTTCTCAGTGCAGACAAATAGGCTTGGGCCACTGGAGGCTATCATATGTTCATCCTGAGACCCTCATGCAATGTGCTTGTTTTAGAGCAGGTGACTGGAAACTCGAAAAAAGCCTTCTCTTCCCCACCCTCCTTATCAAAAAAGAGCTGGTAACTCGAAAAAGGCCCTCTCTTCCCCACCCTCCTTATCAAAAAAGAGCTGGTACCTGCCTATCCGAGTCAGGTAGGTTCAGCAGCATCTTACAAACAACTAAGAAGTGCAAGAAGTGCCACTGCCCACTCATCATAGGTCCACGTTCCCCAGTCTCAGATTTCAATCACCCCAAATGTTTGGCTGTAGCAAGCCACAGTGAAATCCCCAGGTGACGGATTTCTGAACATTGGCCACACTTTGTTTACAGAATCACAGAATGGTAGGGGTTGGAAGGGACTTCTAAAGATCGTATAGTGCAACCCCATCTGCTAAAGCAGGTTCACCCAGAACAGGTTGCATAGGATCATGTCCAGATGGGCTTTCAATGTCTCCAGAGAAGGAGATTCCACACCTTCTCTGGGCAGCCTGTTCCAGTGCTCTGTCACCCTCAAAGCAAAGAAGTTTTTCCTCATGTCCAGACAGATTTTCCTGTGTTCCAGTTTGTGCCCATTGCCCGTTGGGCACCACTGGGAAGAGTCTGGCCCCATCCTCTTGACACCCGCCCTTTAGGTATTTATAAACGTTGATGAGATCCTCTCTCAGTCTTCTCCACGCTAAACAGACACAGGAGCCTTTCCTCGTAATGATGTTCCAGTCCCCTGATCATCATCTTAGCCCCCAGCTGGACCCTCTCCAGTAGTTCCTTCTCTTTCTTGAACTGGGGAGCCCAGAACTGGACACAGTACTCTAGATGTGGCCTCACCAGGGCAGAGTAGAGGGGGAAGATAACTTCCCTCGACCTGCTGACCACACTCTGTTTAGTGCATCTGAGGATACCATTGGCCTTCTTGGCCACAAGGGCATATTGCTGGCTCATGGTCAACTTATTGTCCACCAGAAATCCTTCTCTGCAGAACTGCTTTCCAGCAGGTCAACCCCTAACCTGTACCAGTGCATGGGGTTACTCCTTCCTAGGTGCAGGACCCTACACTTGTCCTTATTGAACTTCATTAGGTTCTTCTCCACCAACTCTCTAGCCTGTCCAGGTCTCACTGAATGGTAGCACAGCCTTCTGGTGTGTCAGCCACTCCTCCCTGTTTTGTATCATCAGCAAACTTGCTGAGGGTACGTTCTGCCCCCTCATCCAGGTTACTGATGAGTATGTTGACCAAGACTGGACCCAGCACTGACCCTTGGGGAACACCACTAGTTACAGGCCTCCAACTGGACTCTGCACCACCGATCACAACCCTCTGAGCTCTGCCATTCAGCCAGTTCTCAATCCACCTCACTGGCTACTCATCTAACCCACACTTCCTAAGCTTACCTATGAGGATGTTATGGGAAACTGTGTCAAAAGTTTTAACATGTCTCTTATTCTCCTTTTTTCGGGAGTATTTTCTACACTTGCACCACTCTTTCCTTCTTAAAGCTTTTATTTCTTCCCACATCATGTATGTTATTACCTGAAATGGCTTTTCTTTTAGAAATTGGGGGAGCACAGCCTATCAAACCTGGCACAGATTATGTCAAAATGAAGGAATGCAAAATTGCATGAGAAATATAGGTATATCAATTTAAAAAATCCTCAGTTTGAGTTAAAAAGTTCTTTATATCAAAAGCCCTAAACAAAATCTCTCACTTTCAGCTTAAGAATTGTATCAAAACAAAAATATCAATTTAATATTTACAGACTGCACAAATATTTATGTATGTGTTTGTTTCTTTTTTAATGTGGATAATCACTTCGCATACCACTACCAATCTTATATTTTACTTTCTTAAAAAGCTTTATAAATGTTGGGATTGATGGTTTTCACAGTGAAGTCCACATAAATACTTTCACTGAGCCTTCTGTAGTGTTTCAGGCCTTCTCCTGTAGATTGTTAGATGGAGTCTGTTTAGACTTTTGACTGTCTCTTCATTGCAGAAGATATTTCTCCTCCTTTTCCATTTGCTCACTTCTGACAGGTTGTTCTCTTTTTTGCCACCATCTTTTGCAGTGTGATTGTGTGATTCTTTCCTCTGAGTCATTTGAAGTCATGTGATATTTTCATCCCTAAAATTTTCCAGGATTTTCCAACATATAAATAATCTGAGGACAAATCTGTAAGAACAAAGGCACCTAATACTTGCTTTAATGTTCTGTGTCCCAAACCATAGTCTTTATAACTCCCCTAAGTGGCTGTGTAACTTTGGAGCCACCTGAATTCTTTAGTTTTTGTGCATTTTTCTGATCCTTCAGCATGTTGCCATGCTGGCATGGCTGTCCGGCTTCTGAAATGGAGCAGAGTTAGGTGGAGCTGGGTTGGAGGGAGTGCAGACTGAACCTGCAGCTGTCTTTAGCCACCTGTCTGTGTAAAACCCCAGTATTTCCTGAAGGCTTTAAATTCTTTTTTCCTGGGCATCTCAGAACTAGCTTAGTGTGGAGTGGCCCAGCCGTAATTTACATTTAAGCCTGATTTGGATTCATAAGCAAGGCATTCCTCAGTCTGTTTCACCTGAGGGGCTCTATCCAGCTGGCATGCTCTTAGCATTACTAAAGGTGCAGGCTGTGTATGAAGTACAGCAGCAGAAGGAGGTGATGGGAATCCTCATTCATTCCTCCAACAGGAGTGTGAGTAGGCAATGTGAGCAGTCTGGGTTCAACCTCTGCCTGGTAGAAGGGGTTTATGCCCACCTTTCACCCCAATCTTACACTTAAATCTATTCTAATATGGCTTTCCTCTGTGAAACAGCTCTGCATTTTAAAGGAATATGTACTCATTTCCAGAAGTAAATGGGAAGAGGTGGGGAGGAGTGTGCACAGAATTTGTGCCAGAATAGTCACGTTATTTTGGTGTCCCAGGGCAGTTAGAGCTCTTGCTTGGGAAAAGGAGAGGGTTGACTTCCAGTCCTTGCTAGTGGTTATTTAAAAGTTTTACCTGATGACTGATAAACAAAAAATTCATGAACATTAGCCTCCTGGCTGTTGTAAATCTCAACTGGATGCCTAACGCTACTCACAGGTTGAAGAGGAAAGGGATGTACCTGTCTTGGTGGGAAGTGTACTTGCCTGCTTGCCTCTCTCTCCCCCACCCTCTCTCCAACAGGCCTTTTTTGTTTTGTTTTGTTTTTTTATGGATTTAGACCCTGAATTTAAGTTTCAGTCCTTGCATTCCCAAACTATACTGATACCAAAGAGCATAAAATGAGATTTGCCCTAAGGCACAGAACCCAGCATATGCATTTAAAAAGCTTTGTGTGCTCACAACTGGCTATTACAATGGTATTTGAAAATAAGCAAAAATGGATGTCATTATGCACATTTGACAACAGTGTGTACAGAGCATGCAGAGAAGAAAAGGTTTTGTGGCTTGTGTGTCTCATTCAGAATGCAAAGCAGTGAATAGGTGAGGCTAAATCAAGATAATTTGGATACTTCAGAGTGTTTGCATGCCATTTGGTAGAATCACTTAAGACTTTTTAATGTAAGTGTTCTTGAAAGGCAAAAGGCACTTAAATTACTGATATGTGTATAAATGTAAATTTTTGCTTAACAGAATGTGTGTGCTGTTTGGGTTTTTTTGAACTGTTGTTTAATAAATAATCTTACTAAAGATGTACACTCAGTACATGGAAGGTAAAAGAAGTGCCTAATCTTTATAACTTTTTCAGTATAAAACTTCAACAAGTAAGGTATTACTGCAAAGCAACTACATCAGAATAAAATTATAGGGGTTAGAGTAGCATTAATCCAGGTCTCTGAATAAAGGCCAGCTCAAGTTATTCTTTACACTGCTCAGAGCACTATCTAATCTTTATACCACTGACTTCAGGTATAGCTGGGATGGGTGTGTGTTGGTTGATAGGCTACATAGCATGGTGGCAAGATAAGGGCAGATTTTTGTGCTGTTTGTGCATGGCAAAGTCAGTATATGATCTAGAATTTTAGTGTTGTGACGAGAGAACCATCAGGGACAGAGATAACATTTTTAAAAGAGACCTTTTTCATTAAATAAGGACTACACCTGAGAAAAACTCAAACATACAGGAGATCTCTAGGTTGTTACAGAGTAATTTAGCCAACAGGTTGTTTCTAATCAAGTTACAGCAGAAAAGCTGTCAATCATAAGGCAACTGAAGGAAGGTTCAAGATGTTGAAAGATTAAGGTTTATCACCAAAGTATATTTTCCCAGATTTGAAAGAAACAGAGAGGTCCTTTTTTCACTTGTAACACCACTGTAAAAGTATCTAAGACAATCCATTTACTAGATTATCTTGAAACTTCAGAAACTTGAAAGTGTGTTATATGGGAAGTGTAGTACTGCCTAAGCCCTCAGACTTCAGCCAGCAAAATAAAAGGGAAATTTAATACCCCAATAGTATTAACATTGTATTTACAGCTGCTGCTGCTGCCCACATGAAAAAGCGTTTCCCAGGGGCTGAGATCAAAGGTACTGCCACAGTGTGACATACTGTGGGACTACACTGTAATAATTTTACAGATTTAACAGATTGTTTCCAATGAAAATGTGTGTGATATAAACTGCAGGTGTTCATAAACAGAGAATGAAGGATCAAAACTTCTTTTTTTTTCTTTTTTTTAATACAGGTTAAATTCTAAATTAGCTACTTGCTTCAGCCGTGCAATAGCCTAACGCTTGATCCTAGAAAAGTACCTCCTTTATTTATAAATTTGAAGGAGTACGTATAATCCAAATATCCTAGAATTTTGGTGGGATGATGAGTCCTCTGTTACTGCTGGCCTACTTTTTCATATTAAACCAATAGGTTGCTAGCAGTTTGTTTTCTGTGTTTGGTATGGGTTTTTTTTTAAATTCGTTTTTGTAATGCTGTTAGATACCTTATATGTCAGGAAGTTTATATGCAAGTGGAAGGTTCTTTATTATAATTGAGGCAAAACCCCCACAGTTATTGTACTTTGCAGAATTTCTTAGCTGGAGGAAACTATTCTGTCCCTCTTTCTTTTATTTTGCCACCCTGATTTAAGTGAAGGAAGCATCATATGCAAAAGGACTTAGAAATGGCATCAGTCTACTTGCCAGATGCTGTGGGTACATCATAAGAATGGTGCGCAGGCATTTAGCCTCCTGACTCTATTAATGTTAATGGGAGTCAGGCAGTTCAACCTCCATATACCATGCTCCAAACATATCCATTGAAGTCTGGCAAACAAGCCCTGAGGCTTCCTTGTAAAAGGCTTTGAAACTGCTGGTCTTCTCCTGTAAGATTTGTGATGAAAAGCAAGCCAGAAAGCTGCCCACTATACAGAGATTTCCACGCAAAAGCTGTGCCTGAATATAGATAGGTCTGATATTTTGGCATACTACTAGAACCAAAGCACTGTGAGGGGGAAAAAGGTGATAGGAGGAGTCGCTGCTTCTGACTGGCTTTGTAGATGCATCTTCAGGCAGGCGTTTCTTTACACATTATATCAAAAGGTGCTGAAAAACACCTGAACCAGGCACTACAGTTCACATCCCCAGCCCTGACAAAGCACTGGTGATTTATTGTGTTGTTCTGGTCTGGTGCAAAGTGACTGTACTGTCATTTATCTGTCTTCTGGGAGCGTGGAAGGATATTCATGTATTACAGAAGGCTGACCATAAAAACCTCCCTGTCAGCTCCTCTCTCAGTAGGAGAATGACTGCATCCCTGCTGCCTCCAGTTCTGTGAGGAGCAGGAACTGGGGGAGCTGCCCTTACAGCAGCTGATCAGCTGGTTACCTGTGCGAGGAGGAGACTCAGCCACATCTGGGAACAGTGCCCAGGGGCTCATTCTTCGTGCCTTCTCCCATGTGTGGTCTTATCTACAATAAAGTCTGAAGGTAATATTTATTCCCACATAGATATTGCAACAGGACCACAGATGGTGCAAAAAAGGTTTCTGGAATGCAAATAAAAAGGGTCAGGAAGGCAGCCTCCATTGCTTTCTTACTTGCATCACTGTAAGTTTGAAATAATATCACTCCCATCATCAGAGCTACTTGCTATGAAGCTCCTGGGAGAAAAGAGTCAAGTTCTTTCCTGCTTTCAAAGACACCTTAAATTCCTTGACTCTTCAAATGGATAAGTGAAGATAGATGGTTCCAGGTTAGGCCACTTTGCAGTTACTCTCATGCATGCTCAGAATCACCAAGTTTTTAACAGTGACCTGTTTGTTGACTTCCTGTATTCCTGCAGCTGTGTGGTCCCCTGCAGACTGGGCTGCCTTCCACAAGCCGTAAAACAACTTGAGGACTGCCCTAATTTAGGCTTTGTTTAAAATTCGCCTTCACTGCAGTCATTGGCCAGAAGTACAGCAGTGCAGGGTGGCAAAAGCAGCCATATCGCAACTAAGAATCTGCCCCCAAATTGCTTGATTTTAATCAGTTGCAGTGCAAGATATGTCAGGTAACAGATTTCCTGTGAGGAAAACTTGTTCAAATTTTTTGTGGTGGCACAGAAGGATATTTCACTGTTTACTTCTTTGTCCTCATTAATACAGAGTGTCTCACAGAGAAAATATGTGGCTGGCTAAGGGAAACTGAACTTCATGCTTTAGCCTATAATGTGATCCCTGCAGAGAGAGAGGTTTCTCCTCGCCTGCTGCCTGTGCCATTGCACAAGCAACAGTGTTGTGCACAAGCAGTGTTGTGTGTGTGCTGAGTCAGGAGCCAGCAAGAGTGAGTTTAACTGGTCCTTTCACATCACTCACTGACCACAACAGGGAGCTGGAGGATAGATGAGAGCAAACGTGTAAAGGTCTACATGGCACACTGTGCCACCATAGCAGGCCACGTTTCTACCTCTGCTACCCGAACCTGCAGGATTTATTTGTCTGTCTGTCACCCAAAACAATCTTTATTTGCTTCACCAGCAATTTTACTCTCTGGAGAAGTACCAGCCACTGCCACTCACTGTCTCTGGGAGTAAGATATTTCCATTCTTTTACATGTAAATAGTCATTCTATTTTTAATTTTTTAATTTTTTCTTGAATCAACACATAAATTGTAGTTTATAGTTTTCTGCTGCTTCAGGCTTTTTTCTGGCTCCTACAAGAAATGTGGTGAGCTAGTATTTCAATGAATAGTATTTTTAATTCTTTAGGAAACCAGTTAAGCATTTTCAGAGACCTCTAAGCTTTACATGTGGCTTTCAAGGATGGTGCATAACTTTCTGCGTATGTTTTAGAAGTGTAAGCTTTCCCTTCCAGGATAAATAAAATGCAATTCAAAAAAAAACAACCCAGACAAACACTTTACCAGCAAGAGCAACCACAATGAAACTTTTTACCTGACTTCCTAAAGTTTGGATTATTGAAATTAAAATGGAACATCACACAAACTTGAAAACGAAAAATTGCACAGCTAAGAATATACTTGATTTGTTTATGCTGTTTTACTGTGATTATTCATCCAAAAGGTAGTAGTATGATTTTAAGATTGCTTTTGAAATAAGTTTGCATTCTTTTTGCTAAGGGCACTGGTTGGCAAAATGTACAGACTCAAAATAATACTAATATCTTGTTCTTGCAGCGGAGAATGCAATAAAAAGCCACCTGTGGTCATATGTTGTCTGTTGATTGACTTCCTATTCAGAGATGGCACATGTTACAGTCTGACCACAAATAGTAAGATTAATTTTTAATTCAGTGGCTCACAGAGGTGTATCATGACAATAGAGATTTTTTAAATAATGTTTTCCTCAAAATATAGCACTCCCTAAGCTGTGGATCACATTCTGACCTCAGCACTGTTTCTTGATAAAGCTTGACACTGCCATCGCTGTGCCTTACAGGCTTCTCACATCTTCTATTTGGTTCTGCAAGATTTTGTATTGTTTTCAGAAGTCTTTTTTGATTTGCTTACTGGCATATTGAAAATGTGAAGGAATTTCCAATGGATCAGTGACCCCAGATTGTTTTCCATCATCATTGAAAATAGGTACTCTGCTGGATGGGCTTATTCCACTTGATTATAGGGGAAGGGTTTCAGAAATGCATAACTCTCTTCTGCGTGTGGTTTTCTGTGTCCACTTTGGCTTACTGAGTAAGAGTTGAGAAAAGGTCAATATCCTATAATCAAAATGAAATCCTCCTGCTTACTTGTGCTAAGCAAAACTTCATTGCTAATGAAATTTAAAAAAAAATGACTGAAAACCCAAAGTAAAAGTTAAAAGATTCTGATGTTCTTAAAATCATAGCAATGATTGTAAGAAAAAAATCCAAAACTATGTGCTTGTTCTTTCTGGCAATAACAGTAACAATGTGAAATACAGTTACAGTACACAATATCACTTCTGGGTTTTAATTTAGTTTATTGCATCAGTTCTTTTTGAGTTATTACAACTGATGTTTATACAAACTGATTTTTTTTTCTTGAAAATCAGCTTTATTGTTTTGTTTTACTGTTTTATCCTGATAAAGCAGAAATATTCCTGTATTGGGTGTTTCACTTTGCAAAATTGTATGACCTCACAGATTTCATAAGAATAACAAAGCAGGTTAATTTACCAAAGTTGGAAGATGCAGAATAATGTAATTTTAACTATATTTCAGCAACTATATATTTCAAACAGAAAATTGGACCATCAATGCCAGAAATTTGTCACAAAAATATGCATCTTCTGCACTTCTCAGCACCTTTGAAACTAATAGTTATTAATTCCACCACTTCTAAGCTGAAACCCCACCTATTTGCATTACAATTTCATGAAAATTTGGCAGGTTGTCATTGGGATTTTCTAATATGTAAATGGCTCAAGATTGCATTAAACTCTTAAAGCAGGCATACCTAGTAGCCATACACTAAGACATGAGGAACATGTAAGTGAACTGCAAATGGAGAAGAAATATAGTAATACTGTTTGCTAAGACAGTTTACAAAATGTAAAGTAACAGCATTATATGAAATATTTGTCTTCCTGTCAATAATTTATTTGTGAAACAGAAATCTCCATTCTCCGATTCCTATTTTAAGACTTGCTTGGTACGTATTTTCAGGATTTCCAAGATATAAGTGTAGCTAGTATGTAAATCACGTCATTGTCTGTAGTAAAAAAACCATCATGGATAAATCTTACCACATGTCTGATAGGTAAGAAAGCTTGTATATCTATTTTACTATTTTATGCAGTTTATATTTCTCCTTAGCCATACTAATTGGAAAACAAATTAAGTTACACCAAGTTTTCTAATTGTGGCCCACTCCAGAGGAGACCTTAGAAGGATTTAAGATGTTCAAAGTATCTATCAAAAAAGTAAAAAATCCTCTTTCTGTGGCACCTAAAAGTGAATTTGCAACACCTGTGTGCTCTCCCCAGGTGTTTCTTTGCACCCTGCAGGTCCGCTTCCATGCTGGGCTGGGCTGTCCTTGCCTGAGGAATGCAAGCAGCTGGCCTCCTCAGCTCCTCTGGTATCTGGGCATTGGCCACACAGCTCCTGGTAGTCCTGCTGACCTGTTGCACGCACAAAGGGAGTGCTTGCAGGCACTGACAGAATCTCAAAAGGGCTAAGTTTCCTATTAAATGATTCATATCACTGCAGGGGGAATGTGCGTGTCATTTTTTGTTGTTTGGGTTTTTTTTTTAATAACAAAGGTGGTGCCAGAACCGGTGCCCACCTGATATACTAATAACTAATATAATAATCTAGAAAGAAAAGGCATTGATACACACTCCCTATGCTATCCTCTCCCCCACTTCTTTGCGGGAGTGTATTTTTTGGAGGCCTGCTCTTTTCAAGGCAGCCAGGCAGAGACAGGTGGGAGTTCTGGAGTAGTTATTCAGTAGTTGGGTGCAATTACATTTTGCTGCTGCCCTTCAGCTGATAACAATTGCAAACACCTGTTGTGCTTTCTGCTTATGCAATTTCTCCAAGCTGGGCCCTCAGTGTTGTATGTGTTTTGCACAAATGCAGAGGTCTTCCAGCATTGCAGAGTTAAGAACTCTGCATTTCTCTTCTCCTTTGGATTCCTGGGGCAATAAGGTGTTCTTGTTTTAAAGAAGCAAGTTGCCGAACTGCGATCTTCACTGTCACAAAGGGTAAGAGTATGCTTTAAAGTAGGAAAATCTGCAGTGTGTAGAAGGCTAGGGGAAAAACATGGTAGACTACCAATGTTTTAAAGTATTTGTGTAGCCTCTGAGAAAATTAAGAGATGATTTAATGTTTTTGTAGTTTTTATGTCTAATGGTGGCTGAGGGACAAAGAATTCTATTGCTACACCTATGGACAGTCCACTTGTAAGCTGTATCAAAAATCAGTAACTGCTTGTGCGCAGCTATGTATCTCTCTGGCTTTTTGTTCTGTCTCTGTGTGTCCCATATCTGAGTGATCTGTGTCTATGGCAATTTTGAAAAGAATGTTCTGTGGCCAAGATCCAGAAAGTTTTGAAATGGCAATTTTGAAACTGCATCAGCCTCCGGTTGCCCTTAAGGAAGAAGCACTGTAAGACACAGAAAGGTACTGTTTCCTGGCACTCCTTTTCCAACCCCTTTATTTGGTTTCATCAAATTTAATAAATCCAATGTCAGTGAATATGATAATCTGGCAAGTACAGCAGATCAGATACTTAATGGGATACTGAGCTGCGTTTAACTTCAGTTCTGTTCCCAAGATACAAACATACAGGTGTTTGTTTTAAAAGAACAAACTAATTGTTCCGGCAAAATGTGACTGTGACTACAATATATGCATCCCATCAGTAGCTTGTATCCCTCATAAGCATCTCAGAAAGAAAGTATTGTTGGAAATTAAAAGGAAAATAAAAATCTAGTTAGAGGTTAGAATATTTGCTCAGGTTTTGGAAAACTAAGGCTGGAGTTCCTTCTCCCACGGAAAGGTTTGAACCATGCTTAACTATCTCCAGTAGGAATGCTTTAAGCTGTAGAGTGGAAAAGTGTTCCGTGATAGAGTGCTTTCAGTTTTGCTTGTGGAATAGTTCCATTAGCCATTTAAATGATGTCGTGTTTGATGTAAAATACATTGTGGTTGGCCAGTTGTGCCTGTTCTGAATAAATGCTCTAACTCTTAGGTTATGTGGTTACATTTGCACTCTCTGGACCCAGTTTTCTAACATTAACGGCTTATGATTGCTTTCTTTCTCGCTCTTATTGACCTGAGAAGTAATTTTTCCACACAAGCAGAGTTACTTCTGTGGAGAAACATGCTAGAGAGCACTGTAAAACGGTAGAGTTTACTTTTCAGGTCCTATCACCTTCAGCAGAGATGGGAATTTAAAGCCATGTTTTGTTCCTTGGCCAGGTGCTCCAGTAATGGTGCTGCTGGGGTAGAGGAGACCCCTCCCTTCTCTCCCAGATAGCTGGGGTTTAGCGTGGGGATTGGCGGGTGGTTTTTCTGAAGAATAGAAATAAGAATGATAAGAAAAAAAGAACACTTTGTAGGCTGAGAAAGCCTGGCAAGGAAGGGGATCACTTCTTTTGCAGATCCTGGCAGGGCTTGGGTCTCTGCTCTTTGTTTAGCTCTGCCAAGGTTTGGGCAGTTATGGGCAAGCCCAGAAGCAAATCGTTCCCTTTGTGCAGAGTCTCAGCCACCTGCTTAACCCCTTCAAGAAATATAGGTACTGCAGAGGGTAGGTGGGAGCCAAATGAGATTTCTGAGAATGAAACTTTCAGACTGATGTGTTCAAGTTGCCTGAATACCTTTATGCTAACTCTAAACTGTCATCATTAGCTGTGGTTTTCTAAAATGAGGCAAATGCACAAAAGCAGATGAGTAAAACACTATTTCTGCAGACATTTACTCCTTTACTTTTGTCAGGGGCCTTTTACAGCTCAATAGGGATTTTTCAAGTTAGTTACTGTTAAAGTATAGGAACAATTGTGGTGGTTTGGAGCCTTTTGAGGCATAGCTATTTCTAAGCTGCTGCTGTTCTACAAGTAAAGTACTTCTATCTCAACAGATTTGATGTGCCATGTTATGTACAGCATTGAGTACTCGGCACGATTTGTCTGACGGTATTTCAGAAGACAGTAATCAATCACCAGTTGAAATTGCAAATGGGTGCTTGTTCAAGTTTAGTCATTTAAATTCCTATGTCATATCAGCCATAATAAACCCCCATGCTTTAAATGTGCAAGGTGTCATTACCTTTTGGACACCATAGCAATATTACAAGGATGCCAAGAAAAACTATTTACAAGCATTACTTTAATACTATATAATGAGAAAAAAACAACTTGGAAAAGTTTGTTTTTCTAAAGAAGAAAATGTGTTGATTCTCTAATATAAAAATCTGGAAAAATATTTAATTTTAAATATCTAAAGGCAGCACTTCAAATCTAAGAATCAAATTACTGAATGTAAACTCATAAGGTATGCTTTTTTTAAAACGGTGGGTAATTAAGATAATACCTGTTTCCAAGTAAATGGAAAGAAAAATGAGGTTTGCTGAATTGGTACTTCTTGCAATCTTTTCATCTGAGCTGTGCGTTAGTGTGACTGTAATTGCCTGGGATGTTATTCCCTTTTAATATGGTAAAACTAGGTGCAAAACTATAGAAATTTTTTTCCTGTTTTTAACATCAGCTGCAAGGTAGGCGCGTACATCTGTACTGTACTAAAAAGAAGCTTGTTCAGTCTGCTTTCTAGGCAAGCATCTTTCCTCTGTTACATAGGTGCTTTTATATTTGCCTTCTATTGTTTTTCCAACCAAAGGAGTTTGGGGAAAAAAAAAATAATAAAAAAAATCTGTTTAACTCCTTGAAACAGCAGGGTGATGAAGTGGGGTATGATTTGCCCTTCACCCCTATGCTCTGGTAAACCATAATGATATGGCTATATATTGTTTGGAGCCAACGTCAACATTACAATAATATGTATGACAGGTTGTCTGCAATCTTATGTGACACTGTTACAATTTTTATTAGGATGGAAAAGAGTAATTTATTGCCTTCTTTTACAGAATCTTGTGTGAGTACAGCATATCCATTCAGTGATGTATGTTATTTACAGCCGAACTTCAGATGCTTTTTCAAGAGTAGAACAACATACAGTTTGAAAACCACCAGAAGTAGTTTCAATTCCTTTTTACTCATTTTACCTTGCTTTAATTAGAAAGTGTCAAAGTGCATAAGAGAGAAAGCACTGTTAATCTTCCAACTTTTAAAATAGTGTTGGGGTCAACTGATACGTCTTATGCTGTCCTCTTCTGAATGCAAGCATTTGGCAGTGCCAAAGGCCTGAGTAACTCAAAATAAGAGACAAACAGTGGATGAACTTGGTTGAAAATACAAATAAGATTTTTTTATTTTGTTTTCTTGTGAGCAAGTCCCAACAAGACCTAAAGTCACCCATAAAGCTCTAGGCCAGCCAGGACATTAGGTGGGAAAAGAACCTGTGCCTTGGCAGGACAGAGGCTAAAAATCCCAAAATAGTCCCCAGCCAAGAGAAGGTGCTTGCAGGACTGGGGCAACCTCGACATTTCTATTACCTTGGTCTCAGGCTTTTCCTATGTCAGCAACTGATGAACACCTTGCTGTTTAACTCCAAAGTTATGCTGGCAGTGGAGACTGCAACATACCTTCAGAAACAATTGGGAGCTTTCCCTCCCCCCTTTCGCCTCCTCCTCCTTTTCTCACACCACCCCTGCTGCTGTGTGTGTTACATCCACATTTTGTAAGAACTAAGATGCCCCTTTTTTGAATGAAACTCTCTGAAGAATCTGTCTGGGCATGGCAACACTATAAAGGTGGAAAAGCGATGTTGAAATATACTTGCAGCGAGTGTGATTAGATTTGAATGAGTTGACTTATTTGTCCCTGGCTTACTTCGCTTATTGTTTAGTATTTCTTCCCTGCTTACAATGTTTCCGTTGTTAATTGGGTGCTTGCTTTTTCATAATAATAAACTGCATGATACTGTCCTTGACAGTTGGCTAGTTTCCATGACTGTGCTTTCCTTGGACTTTTAAATACAGAATTCCTGTTCTTTACCTGTGTGAATGACGGGAAGGAAAAATCCGCTGTGTTTCAGCACAAAGCTGCTAGTGTGGGAAAGTAGGTGGGGAGAGTAGTGCTGGCACATTGGTCTGCTGCTTCTGTGGTCCCCTGTTCCAGGACTGAGTGCGGCGTACAGCATCATCTCCACTATGTGGCTTCAAGTAGCCAAAACTTCATGAAAATATACTGATCAAAACCGTGTGCGAGTGGAAATGGAGGACCACTCTGGCTTTCGCACCGAGTATAATTTTGTAGTATTATGAACTTCAATGCTGGCTATATTTGATAACTGTGGTATTTATAATGAAGGGCTGGGCCAGTGGTTTCCATGCCCTGGACTGTGAGGCTGTGGTTCCTGGCCTTCACAACTATGATAAACAAAGTAGCAGCTATGAATTCACAAGGACCAGGTGTAGCGTGACCATGTGGTTTCCCTGACTTGCTCATATGCCTGCTGGACTGTAGGAGATGCTGAACAATTAGACTAAACAAGGAAAATGTGGTTAATCTGTTGGTAGTTTCAAGAACATGAGACGCAAGGATAAGGACCCTGATGAATTTCAGTCCCACAGAAGTGAAAAGGGAACTTAAGGCACCTTGTTGTTTTTATAGAGCCTAAATGCCACTTATTTTCTTTCCTTGACTTCTCTTTCTTCCTGCCAAGATATGTAGGCCCTATATTAGCAGTCAGGATGGGGAGTACGGGTGATGATTTCCACAAAAACACAATGAGATGTCTTTAGTTTGGCACAAAATACGCTTCTCTCTTTCCCCAGGCAGCTGCAAAGCTAAACATGTATGAAGACTTATCTTCACTTGTGTAAATATTCATTTTGGGAATTTCATTAACATAAGCATATGTTTTAACCTATTTAATTCCAGAGTAGATTTTGTATGTTGAAACAGAATCTCTATTTTGCAACATATACAGCCTTCTAAACTGCCAGATAACTTTTGTGACAATAAATGGAGGTTACTACTTATTTGTTAACAGGTGAGGAAAAAAAAAAAAGGAGGGAGTACTCTTTTTCTGGGAAGTTTTCATTCTGTTGCAATGTGCTCTGAACACACATCTCATACTCTATTTGTTGAGCTTTTTTTTCACACTTCTGGGGAGAAAAACAGGATATGAAGTGTTTGTAGTGGCACTAAAATGGCTTGTATGCATATTAAAAAAAATAATTAAAAAAATCCTGAAATGATAATGGTGTGATTCTTGCACCTAAGTGCTAAGATGACACCAACCCTAGAGACTTTGCCAGGAACTGGACATGGGACTTTTCTGGTGTAGGTGCCTGCCCCGTAGCTGCTCATCAAATTCCTTTTAAAAGCTTTGGAAAGAAAGAGAAAACTTTGGGGTGTGATTCTTCTGACCTGTTTCAGATGTCTTCTTCATGGTAAAATGAATTATTCCATAGAAATATTTCTTCCTATTATCTATAAAAGGAGATTATTTCAAATCTAGACAGGTATACTTAGTGACATAATTGTAGCCACCCAGCATCCTTCACTGCCATTTTAACACTTAAAAAATAAAAAATTATTAAATCCCTGTTGCAGACTAATTCCATGTTAATGCATTACAGTGGTGGTCAAAGCAACACCACCATTATGGTCTCTTAGCTGCAAGTGGAGATCTAAAATGCAGAAAGATTAAGACCAAAACCTTTGGTGATTTTAAGGTGTTTCAGTGTCTGCAGATATCATCAAATACAGCTACAAATACTGAGGGTCTACTGAAAGAAATGGGGGGTTTGTCTACAAAGCTCTGAAAGAAATCATTAGTCAACAAAACACTTCAACACCTTCTTGAAACCCTTAAGAATTAATAGGATTTCACTTAAATGTATCTTGTTTTTTTGTCTCTTCTTTTTGGAAGTTTATTCAAGAACTTGCTTGAAATCCTAATTTTTTTGCAGACGACATCTTTGTTGCAACTTCTTCATGAACATTATGATTTGAATTTCATCTGTGCTTTAGCTACTTTTCTTGACATGTCCTGTATCTTAGCTGAGTTGTGAACCTCCAGCCAGCTTCCTAAACCTGGTGCTGGTATTTTGGGATCATTCCTACCCTGCCCCAAAACTGCAGTGTGCTGTTACAGCCATGCTGTACCAAAATAAATGTCAGTCAGTCTCTGCCTTCCTAGAGGAGGTCTCATTGCTAATTCCCAAACCTGGTGGGTGATACAGATTAAAGCCTCACTGTAGTTTATAGTTTCCTGATCACCTCAGGGAAGTTTCAGTAGGACCTGTTCCAGAGGCTTTTAAGATTTGTGCCATGTACGCTACCTCTTTACAGAGGAATCCAGATATATTTCAGGCTTTGCAGCAACACGTGATTAATTCCAATACTACAAGTCGGATGTGGGCAAACACTGTCACAGCTTGTATGGATCTGCAGCATTTGGCAATACATTATGCTTTGTAAAATAAATGCCCATTGCAAGCATGTCCACTTAAGCAGTATCCAAAGAACAGCATTTCTGACTAATTGCTATTTGGTGCATAATGCAGGTGCACAAGGAGCATATACTATTTTTCTATAAGGACTCAGTTAACTGGAGCTGTAAGTTTCTTCATTGTATGGCTCACGTTATTTTTTTTTTTCCAACTGATGGAGTTGGGTGTTACATATAAGATTGGCATCAGCCTGATGCTTTGCATTAATTATTTACCCTGCATTGTTGCTATGTTGGAGTTTAGAAGGCTTTACAGACATCACAGTGGATTGTCCACTATAGGGATGAGAATTGTGCAGTTATGATCACTAGGGAAGCTTTTAGTTTATACCCGTGATGCCCTCCTGGACCTACTTCCTTTAATTTATACCCAAAGGTGCCCTCCTGGACCTGCTTCTTGTGAACAGGGAAGAACTTGTGGGGGAAGTAAAGGTTGGCAGCCATCTAAGGCACAGTGATTGAGTTTTTGATTCTTGGGGAAACAAGGAGAGGGGTTAGTAAAACTGCCACCTTAGACTTCTGGAGGGCAAACTTTGACCTGTTCAGAAGACTGCTGGACAAAATCCCTTGGGAGGCTGCCCAGGAGGGCTGGACATACTTCAAGAGAGAAGTCCTAAAGGCACAGGAGCAGGCTGTCCCTGTGTGCCGAAAAACAAGTAGGCGGGGAAGGAGACCGGCCTAGCTAAATAGGGACCTTTGGCTGGACCTCAAGAACAAAAGGAGGGTCTATGACCTTTGGAAGAGGGGGCAGGTCTCTCACGAAGACTATAAAGATGTAGTGAAGCTATGCAGGGAGAAAATTAGGAGAGCCAAAGCGCAGCTAGAGCTCAATCTAGCTACAGCTGTTAAGGATAACAAAAAATGTTTCTATAAATCCATTAACAACAAAAGGAGCATTAGGGAAAATCTCCTTCCCTTATTGGATGCAGAGGGAAACATAGTCACAAAGGATGAGGAAAAGGCTGAGGTGCTCAATGCCTACTTTGCCTCAGTCTTTAGCAGTGGAACGAGCTGTTCCCTGGGCACCCAGCCTCATGAGCTAGGAGACAGGGAGGGGAAGCTGAACGAGGTCATCACAATTAAAGAGGAAGTGATCAGTGACCTGCTGCACTGCTTGGATGCGCACAAGTCTATGGGACCGGATGGGTTACATCCAAGAGTGCTGAAAGAGTTGGCAGATGTGCTCGCCTGATCTTCTCCTATGACAAGATGACCTGATTATTGGATGAGGGAAAGGCTGTGGATATTATCTACCTAGACTTTCAAAAAGCATTTGACACTGTTCCCCATAGAATTCTCATGGAAAAACTGGCTGCTCGTGGCCTGGATGAGCATATGTTCTGCTGGATCAAGCACTGGCTGGATGGGCAGTCCCAAAGAGGGGTGGCCAATGGAGTTAAATCCAGCTGGCGGCTGGTCACAAGTGGTGTCCCTCAGGGCTCGATGTTGGGACCATTTCTGTTTAACGTCTTTATTGATGATCTTAATAAGGACATAGAGTGTATCATCAGCAAGTTCACAGATGACACCAAGTTAAGCGGGAGTGTTGATCTGCATGAGAATAGGGAGGCTCTAAAGAGAGACTTGGATCAATGGGCCAATGCTAATGGAATGTGCTTCAACAAGGCTAAGTGTTGGGTCCTGCACTTGGGCCACAACAACGCCATGCATCGCTACAGGCTTGGGGAATTGTGGCTGGAGAGTTGCCTGGCAGAAAAGGACCTGGGGGTTCTAATTGACAAGTGGCTGAACATGAGCCAGCAGTGTGCCCAGGTGGCCAAGAAAGCCAATGCCATCCTGGCTTGTATTAGAAATAGTGTGACCAGCAGAAGGAGGGAGGTGATTGTTCCCCTGTACTCAGCGCTGGTGAGGCCACACCTAGAGTATTGTGTCCAGTTCTGGGCACCTCAATACGAGAGAGATATCGAGGTGCTGGAGCGAGTGCAGAGGAGGGCAACGAAGCTGGTGAAGGGCCTGCAGAATAAATCTTATGAGGAGCGATTGAAGGAGCTGGGACTGTTTCGTTTGAGGAAGAGGAGGCTGAGGGGAGACCTCGTCACTCTCTACAACTACTCGAAAGGACATTGTAGAAAGGTTGGTGCTGGTCTCTTCTCACAGGTCATTAGCGATAGAACAAGAGGGAATGGGTTCAAGCTGCAGCAGGGTAGCTTTAGGCTGGACATTAGGAGAAAATTCTTCACGGAAAGAGTGGTCAGACACTGGAATAGGCTGCCCAGGGAGGTGGTGGAGTCACCATCCCTGAATGTGTTTAAGAGTGGTTTAGATGTGGTGTTGGGGGATATGGTGTAAGGGAGAACTTTGTAGAGTGGGGTTGATGGTTGGACTCGATGATCCCAAGGGTCTTTTCCAACCTAAATGATTCTATGGTTCTATGCCTGTGTTGTTAAGATAATGGCAAGGAGACTCAAGCAATAAGAGTCACGGCCAGAGCATTCCCCAGGTGCTTCTGTTACTAGATCTGCCTGGGTCCTGCAATTGAAGAAATTCCACTTTATTCTAAGCCTGCTCAAGAGGAAGCAGTCCTGTTGCAAAAATACTCTACTTTTTCCTGCCTCAAGAGCTCTAATAATACTGCAAATATAATTCTTTTTGTGTTGCTGTTGAATTTGCACAGGTTGTGCAACATGACGGTTGTCTGTGTCAGGGAAGCACTGACCTTCAGTCAGGGAAATTGAGGAAAACTGGTACTTGATTTCTTTTTTTTTTTTTCTTTTTTTCTTACAGCTGGTATTATAAAACAGATTGAGAAAGGGGATGTGCTGTAAAAAATATAGTGTATCATTCTCATATAATTTAATGATGGAAACTTGTATGCAAGCTTTTATAGCTATTTACCGCTCCTCTGTTTTCTGTTACACCGGAATACTTGTCACTTCATCTGATGCTTCTGAGAGTAGCGGTGTTAATGCTCTGTTGTAATGCCGGCCTGAGTGTCTATGCTGATGACTGATTTAAACCTGTGACTCTGCTTGGTCTATTCCCAAAAGCCTGAGCTGGTTTAGAGGAGCGGGGCACTTTCACAGCTTGTCACCTCAGTGGAGTTGTGCTGGGCCTGTGGTGAGACAGCTCTCTTCTCCCTGGACGCTCAGCTCCTCTGTATTCATAAACACTGCTGTGAGTGGAATCGGGAATTTTATGAGCTCAGAAATAATGGTTTTGATGCAAGTAAGTGGTTTAAAAGAAAAAAAATTATTGTTTTGGGTAGTGGCGATATGTCTTGAACTCAAAACTTCCTTTTTTTCCCCCCATTAAAAAGAAAAGCAGAATCATTCTCATGGAAGAATATAGAACTGGAAATAATCACAAACAAATTGTTGTAACTTTATTGACAAATGACATATATTATAAAAAACAGGATTTCATGCAATTTGATAGGAAACCTAACTTGACATTCTAATACTTCATTATATATCATTATTATACTTACATCCCTGTTGGATTATGTTTTCCTGATTTGTTCAGCCATTGGATAACTACATGAGACTTCATGTTAAGTACCAAAATGTGAAAAAATGTTAAATCATATCTTCCAGCCTGAAAGAGTAATGGAAGAAGCCTGCTGTATTTTTGAGTTCTTTACCTCTGGATTAAATCAATTATTTCAGCACTATAAAGAAAAATCTAGTGTCTCGGACAATAATTACCAAGTAGACACTCTCTAATATCCATAACAAACATCTGGATCATGTTGACTTTTTTTTCACCATGGCAAAAAGGGTGAATGAAATATAATTCCTTTTTTCTGATGTCATGAGGATTCCTTCATTCTCACAGCAGCTGGAGCTCCCAGTCCCCTAAGCATTTTTATATATATATATCTCTTTCTTTAAGTGTTGCAGATGTTATGTGCTTTTAAAAAGAATTGACACAGCTTACTATGAAGCAACTTGTGTCAAATGGAGTAGATAAATGAACTACCCTTTATGTGCAGTTTTCTTTGTTAGTCTTTATTTTGAGCAAAATATAAAACATTGATGTCCTTGTAGGATATATTAGTCTATCAAAATAAAGTCATAATTGCTAATTGCTTATGAATAGATTAAGCTGTTCCATTTTCATCTTCTGCATGTTTGTGGGGTTTTTTTTTGTTTTATAACGTTTTGTTGGCTCTGTATGTATGTTTGATTTTCCTAAGTATTTCTAATGCTCTATTATTTCTAGAATAATATTCTTAATACAATATAATCTTCCATGATAAACCGTAGCAGGCTGGCTCTGGGACAGAAAAAAAGCTATGCCAAATTTTGATCTGAATTTTAGGCCCCTTGTTAGGTTTTAAAAGAAACAACCTGCATTAAAAATAGTTTGACTCTTTTATGTGGTGGATTAGCCTGAGTTTAGCTGCTTTGAAATCTGGTAATCAGATAAAGTTCTGCACAAAGCAACTGCAGCTCTTTGCACTGGTGCTTACGGTATGGACCAGTTTGAGGTCAGTGATCGAGATGAAGGTACATTTCAAAGAATTTCCCTTGGGAATGTACACCAAGCACTGCTGATGGATCAAAAGCGCTGGTCTGTGGCAATGAAAAGGAGCAGAGAAGCACTTACTGTCATGGAAGTACAAGCCATGTTTGCAATAGCACTTGGCGTCTTTCATAAAGTGCATGGCTATCAGGACAGCGGAAAGCGTAACAGCCACTCTTGCTTTTCCCTTCAAAAGCCTGTGTTACGTACTTAATCTTCTGAGCAGAATTATTTAACCAGCTGTAGCACTTCTCTTTCATGTCTGGATGAGGGGGCCTAAGCACTGGTGTAGGTTTTCTGAGAGCAAAACTGGTCCATTTTCTCTGACAGTGGAACTGATTCAGTTATGCTGAAGTGAACGTCTTCATCAACGGGGCTCTCCCTGGCACCGGGCTGTTGTGTGCAGGGAGGGTTGTGGCAGACATGGGCAGAGGGAGAGAGGGGAGCCCTCTAAAACAGCAAAAATAGGGCTTCTGCTGCCGCTCTGGAGCAAGAGGGGAGACTCTCGTACTTTCTTCCTATGTTTTCCCAAAACTGCAGGCATTCCTGTTGGCTGGACTCTATATCCCGGTAGAGGTGAATATGAATAATACCATCACACTTTCTTTGTGATAAAATCATACACATTCCAGCCTAGGATTCATTGAAACTTGCAGACAGGCACACACAAGCAAAAGGCAATAAAGCCGTTTAATTGGAGTTTTTCCTTCTTTACATCAATTTAAGGGAGATGAGCGCTGGCTTACTGTTTCTTGTAGTTCAAAACAAGTATATGAGCCTGCTGGCATAGAGAGAGAGAGAGAGAATGCAGCAAGTCTTGCTCAGTGGAATTGATGCAGACCTGTAAAAGGGATGTCTCGGGTAGCTTTTGTTATTGCAGCTGCTAGTTGTAGAAGGAGAGAGTCTGAATACCCTCTCTCCACTGCCTCTAAGAAATTTTGAGCGAGCATGACAGGCCAGCAGCATTCTTATCCAGAACTCCTGGAACTGTTACGAAAGTATATGAAGAAGTAACTGCTGATTTTTGGTAATTGCATAGGCGAGTTCACGAATTGCACAATATAGAATTGTATTCTGCCTTCCCACTTGTTCCAAGAACAGCTCCTGGATGCTGTATAAAAATGTTGTTGGGTTTTTTTTCCCCTCTAAAAACTAAAGTTAATCATGCTTTGTTGTTAATAAACTTCTAGCGTTCCCAGAAATTCTTTTTTCAGAAGCACTCTGAATTTCTTACCTTCACGGCGTATTCAGTTGTGGTATTGAACTTGTTCTGCCATGACGACTGTGTGTAGTGACTGCAGGCTTCAGTGATTCAGAAATAGTCTGCGGTTATAATGTTTTAAGAAGATAGGTACCAATACAGGATGTGCAGTAACTTTGCTTAACGATAAGTGTAACCAAATAGAGAATGGATTAAATTTAAAGTCACTGGAGTGATTTTTAGGAGAAAATTGCTTTAATATGCCTTAGCAGGCCCAGGATGACAGTCAAAAACCAAGAACTACCTGGAAAGCCTTATATGGGTGAGCAAGAAGGTGATTACAAGTAGCAATTTGTATCTTGGGACTGTTAAAGCTTGTGGTGATCTTGGAGTTTCTGTGACTGTACTGGAAGGGAGAATTCCTGCTGCATGGGATATTTGTGTTGCTTTTGCTCCTGTACTTGTTTTGATGGTTCTTCTTTCCTTATGACTAATGCTGTGTACTAGGATTTACCTCACTGAATTTGCAGACTGACTTCTCGGAAACCACTTGGAAAGATACACCAAGATTGGAGTGAATTCATCTGTAAAATTGCAAAAATCCCTTTTTGTGTCTGAAGACACTGATGAGAGCACTACAAATCAACAATGAGAACGTTAGTGTAGTTATGATGTCTCAGTTAGATCAGTTACAGCTGAAATGTTTTCAGCTAACATACACAGCTGCAGCTGCTGCTGTTGTTGTCATGTTGATCTCCAGAACCAAATGGAGAAAGAGGGGATGGGAATGGCATGAAGAGCAAGATGATGTTATGGGAGTTAATTTTTTTAAGTTAGGCTGATATTGGCACTCTCCTAAGGTGGGAAAAAGTGATGGCAAAAAAGGAGGCAGGAGAGATGGGATGCCAAAAAAAGACAAACGTGGTCTGATGGCTGCTACTCACCAGGCAGATGCACTGCTAGTGCAACAAAATACTTGAGTTGTTTGCAAGCATTTCTTATGGTTTCTCTCTAGTCTTTTCATTAGAGACTGGAAACCCATTCATCTGGAGAGCAGCCAGTAACTTTGCTTTAGCTCATACTCAGGTATGAAAGTGCCAGAGGTACTTGGCAAAGGGGCACAGAACAGAAATGATTTAGGTTTTAAGTGCTGAAATGTTAATAGGGCCCAGGGAAAGTATTCTCTTGAGAACATGCTATTCTGCAAGTATCCAGTTGGTACCTTCCTCACAAACGTCCAATTTTAGTCATCAGTAGATAAAATGTACTGGCTACTAGCCTGATCCATGAAGGTAATATTTGTTAAATGTTTTCTGAAGTTATACTGCCAGATACTTTTAGAATATGGTCAAGCAGGTACTGAGATTGAAATACTACTCAGTACCAGTTTATAGTGCAGGAAAAAAACTCTTATCCAATTTCCTTTAAAACATTAGCTTTAATGCAAAATGTTAAAGACAGGATTAACTAAAATATTCACCTTCTATTTTTTTGCTTGTCTTTGCCCTCTGTGGCATTGGGACAAGTGAGTGAGCGAATGCCAGCAACCCCCTCCCATCCCTTCGCTGCCAGAGATAAGAGTATTCCTAAACAGGCAATGCTTATATGCCTGCCTTTGTTTGCCGAGATATTTTGATGCATGCCACAGGATATGCCCACTCCTACTTTTGTTTCCTGACTTTTTGAATGTAATATGCAAGAACTAGGTAACAGAACAGCAGTGGCTATCGTTCCTTTGGTATTTGAGCTGGTTAATTAAAGAATATGATTTTGCACCTTTTAACTGCTTTCCTTATTTTCTCATGGTTTTGTCTTATAATGGCTCTGGTGCTGGTGGGGCCGATTGGACTGCCTTTGTGTTAGCATTTCAGCTTGAGTTGGGCATGTGCTTTTGAAGCTAATGCTTGGATTGTCCCCATTTTCCTTGGACTGTGTTATGGAGGGGTTTGTAAACACACAAAACAGGTTCCCATCAAATTAAATTAAAGTGAGAAAGTCCATCTAGAAGGGCACGTTAAGTTTGTCCAAACATTAATGAGGAGTCAGTTCCTGGGACCAGTCTTGCACTAAAGAAGATGTGAAGATGTGAGGTAAAATCTTGACACATCTGCTGCATGGTTGCTGGAGTCTCAGTACCAGCCTTTTTGCTCATGTCCTGTTAGCTTGCACTATTTGCAATTAGTGGCCTCAATTAATTGAATTAGCTCATAAAATGCAACAAATAATAATCTGGGTTATGTTTACTGGAAATGGCGCTTTTTTCCATGAGGTTAGTGAGTTAAACCAACTTCCAGAGTTGACAGCAGTGAGTATTACAGCCAGCACAGGGACGTTGTAGAAGCGTATATCTGGTAGTGGGAAAAGAAAGAGGAGCTGTTATGGTGACTTCCCCTTATTTTACCTTACTTCGGGGAAAACTGAAAGTGACTTCTGTTGTGTAGTGGCCCACAGGGTGTCTTGGCTTTTCCTTCCCTGCGTTACCCAGAGATCTCTTAAATGCTTGTTTATCAGTGGCAGCATTTTATTACTTTTTTTTTTTTAAAAAAAACCTAACTTTGACCTATTTCTACTTGCTGCAGATGGTGACTAACATACCAAACAAAAGAGAGTTTGTCCTCTTATTTTACACAATCTTAATTTAAACCTTGCAATCCTTTTGTAATCCAGAGGATTGTACAGAGGTTCAAGGCCTGGACTAGAGATGGAGTCCCAGCGAAGGATTGTGTTTATTCAGGTATATTGGTGAACACAGTTACAGAAAAATGTTACTGATTCTGAGACAGCTACTTACAAGGAATTATATTCCTGATAAATTTTTAAGTGGAAGGGAATATGTCTTCTGTGGCGAAGGTGCTTTTATGCTTCAGTAGGCACCATCAGTGTGTGATAAAGCTTCAGGGAAACTCCTGTGAGTTAAGGCTTCATGGAATGCAATTTGCCAAGATGTGTGGTATCCTAAATTTTATAACTGTTTTAGTAATTTGGATGGTGCAAGGGTTAACTGAGATGCACCAACAGACAGAAAAGAAGAAAAATTGCTGGGACACCTCTGCCTCATTGGGGAAGGGAAAGGGTGGTTGCCTGTTATCCAACTGTCCGTAACATGAGCCATCTATTTTGACAGCTAAGAGCAAATGGTAAGAAAAAATGAGGAAAAAATGAGACATTAGTAATAAATGGTTGTTAGGATGATGCAAATAATTAATGTTCCTTAAGAGCTTTGCTTCAGTCAGTAGCTTTCAGCTTATTGATTTTCAGATTCGCAGCTGTCTTCCAGTGAAAGTGCACCTTTCCATCTGTAGGTCGGCTGACAGTGAGTTTACGGGAGAGTGACATTTCCAGAGTGAATCAGAGTTGTGTTAAGCTTCTCAGTTTCTCCCTAATAATGTCGCTGTGGGACAGCGTCAGGGCAGAGCACACTGGGGGTGGTGGTATTTCTCTGAATACTCTTCAGAGTTGGACAACACATGGCTCAGGAACTACCCAAAGCAGGGGGAGTGCTTTTGTGTTTAATTTTTTCTCTTTCACAGATTTTTACAAATAAGTGTACAAAAAAACCACACCAAAACGAAAAACCACACCAAAACAAAACACCTCCCCAAAAAAACAAAAAAAACCCCAAAACAAACAAACAAAAAACCCACCACAAACCACCCACAAAAAACAACCAAAGCAAAAACCCAAAACAACAAATATACATGTGAGTAGTTAGAGTGTTTGGTGGCATCATGCTTAGCTCCATCACTCTGTGAGAAGAACCCCCTTTTGGTTTGTTTTGACTAGTTGGACCCTGGTAGCTTCATCTGATGTCTCTAACTCATATTTTAAAAAAGGCAGTGAATGGTCTTTTCACCCAGTTTTTCCCAGTAGAGGGGATTTTATGAACTTCCGTGACGTTACCCTTCGATCTTTTCCTTGCCAGGAAAAAAATGAATTTAGTTGTTTCTCGTGTGGAAACAAATTCTGATAATCCTTGTTGCATTCACTTTATCTCTCACTAATTCTATTATTCCCTTTGGATTGTTGTGTCTCCCTTGTATTCCTATTTCAAAATGAAAATGCAGGCTGATTTTATACTGAGCTAATATCTTCATAGGATTATTTACTGTACCCTTAGGATGCTGACTTGCTTTTTTTCCTCTTGCTGCATCTTACAGAATTATACCATGCATTAATTTCACTGCCACTGTAAATCACAAGTGCTACTCTCATCGTTTGCCTGTGGACTCAGACCCTTCCAGTGAGGTGCTCTTACTCTCTAGTACAATAGGAAACTAAGCCAAAGAAACAGAGAAGTAATTTTAGGCAGTATCTGACTTAGCAATATCATGGAGGGGAGTGGTGGGAACCCAAGCTGTCTGAAGGGAAGGGAGCAAGTCCTTTCGACTGTGAACCAGGCCAGTCTAAAAAAAAAACTGCAGCCACCATTTTCTTTTGGATGTCTCTTAGGAGTAACTTGGGGACTGTTGGTGGTCTGTAGGAAGCGGGTTACAAGGCAGTTACAAGGGTGAAATGTTACAACGGACCAAACAATGTTTGTTTTGCTTCTTTCTTTTAGTTCGGAAATGATTCTGACCTCAGTTTTGCTGCCGTGTTTCAAAGTACATGAAAGGAAAAGTTATTTTTATATGGACTGGGGTAACTGGTAGTTTAGAAATCTTCCCCAAGCAAGAGATTGTAACCCTGTGGCACTTCTGCAAACAGCTCTAAAACTGGCGACTTCAAACAAGGCTGCTCTGACTGGTCAGTGACAGGTGATAGAATCAGGTGGCTCTCTGATAGTTAGGACGGATTTGCCATGAGTGCATCATATCTTTTTAAAAGAGCAATAATAATAAATACAATGAACTAAAAGGCACGCTAAGTTCAATGTTAGAATTATAATGATTGGTTTTCTCAAAATAACTGATGGATTGCAGTAAGAAATGTCTTGAGGTACTTCAAAGATTTTCTCATTATAAACTCTTTTTTGTGTGTGAAAGAGAAGCAAAAAGGCCAAGATTGCGAGAATGTTAAGTTTGAGAAGATGATTACCCTGCGAGTTTAATGTAGGAGTATTTCCCCTTAGAGCTGGGAACTTTTCACCAAGCTGAAGCATGTTTGAATAGTAAAATCTGCTGCAACTCCCATATTCAGTAGCTTTTGGATTTTAGAGCAGAAAGCTGTAATGAAATCACAGGAGTATATAAACGTATATCCATTTATTGCTCACAGTTTCTATTAATAGTCAGTTGTCAACAATTCATTGTAGGGAATAGACTAAAGCTATACAGGATAGAAAGAACCTTAGGAGACAATGATTATTCTTTTTCCTTTTTTATTTATTCATATTTTTAGAGACAGAATAACTTCTTTTGGCAGAGTGATTCTGCATGCCCAGTCACGTTATATGGTGCCTGCCTTCTTCCTTCGGAATGATCCAATCAAATAAAAAAATTATATAAATGTCTTCAGTACAAAGTTTGTTCCCCTGAAAGGAAAAATATAAAGTAGCTGTCTTGTGCGGAAGGGGCCTAACTGAAGGCACTTTGAACTGCCTTTGTAAAAAGGATATAAACTGTTGAATTTTTTTTTCCTGTAGATGACCTTATAGGCTGAGAATAACTAATATAGTAAGAACTAGTGCATTGCGTGCTGTAATCTGCATAGACATGGACATGTCTTGTAGTTTCTGTGAGTAAATGCTTTGAATTCAACAAATATAAACAATCTGACTGATATTAAGCAACAGAGTCCTAAGAGGCTGACGAGAAGGAGCAAATGCTGAAAGGGAGAAATATGTTGGCTAGAGAATAGGATACAATGAGCAAGTTATGCATGAGCTTCTCTTAAAAAAGAAACTGATTGTCTGGGAGGGCACTGATGGCTGGTAGCTTCTGAGGAAAAATTGTTTTTTTACATTTAAAATATTTATGTTGGGAAAGCCCTAACTGTTCCAAATGGGAATAGGTAGTTCTGAGATTTGTAGGTGATGTATTGTGTGTTAAAGTGCTTGTTTATTCCTGGTAATTTGTTACGAATAATTTGTATTGGCCCAAAAGTTGATGTAGATTTGTTTACTATTTCTCTGCTTCAGTGTAAATAGTGTTTGCTCACCAAAAGCTGTCGCTGCTGTTAACTAACACTAGAAAAAGCCTTTTAGCAGTGTCAATTTATTGAGTCCTCTGTGTATTTAAAGTGTCAGTAGCTTTCTGTTAGAAATTTTGCTCATTGAAACAATTTGGTGGAGGAACGTAAAACCATCTCTTATGAGGAGTTTAATAATCTGATGGAAGTTCATGGTGTTGAAATACATTTCAGTCTGCAATTCTTTCTGTTATAGGGATGATTGTGGCGATTTAGTACCTGCCTGTATTCTCAATACTTTTTGCAAAGTTTTGTGAAGAAATGGAAGTCTTGGATTCCAGGTGGTCACCTGTATAGGCTCTCCCCTTAGCTCTGTTTTAAGACCAAAATGTGGCGCTATGCTGAGTCTAAATGCTGAAGGGGCAAGTAAGTAAACATTACACTTCCATACTAAGTTGACACCTGAAACAAGTCTTTATATTAAGTTTGCTTTGAGGTTAGTGGAAAGCATTGTAACACTCAGCACACTTGATGTCTTCATTTTTAAACTGGGGATAGCCTGGGAATCATTAAGTGCCAAATGCTTTCATCAAACCCATAAACAAAAGGGGGCTCTATAGTAAATCCATTTACTCTCAGGAGGTTTCAACAAAACACTTTTTCACTTATTCAAAGTGGAAGAATAAATCCGTAGTTCTTTTTAAAGAGACTTACTTCATGGCCTTAGGAGGCAGACACAGTACTGGATTTAAAACAAAAGCTGTAAGTTGTGGTAATGTTTTATAGGTCTGTAATACATCTGCATGTGAGAGCTATTCAGTTGCTGCCCAACGTAGCAACATAGATAGCCTACAGTGGAAAAAGTATGTGCTGTAGGGATGCTGATTTTTGATTAAATAAATAGTGCTGGGTGAATCAGCTTCTCAGCTAAAAGAAAAGCTACGTTCTGATAGCTGTGCTCCTGAGATAGAAAATTTCTTCTACAGTAATGGAAAGTTTAAACAGCCACGCTGGTGTTTTACCTGTATTTAGTCACACTGTACTTCTCCTGAGTTGCCTTTCTCATCACAGATAATCTTTATACATAAACACACTGGTAATTAACCTTGCCTGACTTATTTAACAATGACACAGTTGTGGCCGCAGTAGAGGCTCCTAGCTCAAACACACGGCTGACGTTACTGAATAAACAGAGTGAAGGGAAGCTGGCTGACTCTGGAGGCCGGCTCTCGCACCACATAATAACGCTGCGGGACAGCCAGCAGGGAATGTATCTATATGCGTCCATCTGTTATGTCTTGGATATATGGACTTTTATATGTCTTTTGGTGGCAGAGACTACTTCTGCATGTGTTTCTACCAAGCATCAGGGTGTCAGAAGCTAATCATCTGTTACTTTATTCAGCGCGGAATACGGAAATACCCGCATGTGTGTATTTTCTGAAAAGACCAGACTACAGCACTGATCGGAACTCAGCAATTAGGGTTTTTAGTCAGTCAGGTAACATATGGACCAGGACTGCACTTGTTAAACCGTTCAGAAGGATCCCTCTCACCTCAGTGAGAGGCAGCTATGAAAATACCCCACAGAAACACACTTAATCAAGTCCATACTGCCACAGACGCTTGACCGGTGATGTGTGGCTCTGTGGTGCAGAACGCTACAGAGGTACAAGCAGGTCTTTCATGGGCTGATCAGTGCTCTTCCTCCTCAGTGATAGCACTCGCTAGTGGAAAAATTAAAACGTTTTTTCCATTCTGATCATGCAGTCTGGGAATATAACGTACTCTGAAACAGTACCAAAAAAGAATATGGGAACTGTCTTGATTTCTATCCCCTCTGTTGTTCATAAGTTAGATGAAAATAAAGACCTTCCAGTGTTTTAAATTTCAGCTATTTTTACAAAAAGTTTTTTTACAAAGAATTACTAGGAACCAAATTTATTATCATTTAAAGTCCTTACTACTTGCAGAAAACGCACTCTTTTTCTGATGGAAAATTGACGTTTTTTCAGATTGTTTAAAAGAGAGAGTTTGAATTGGTATTATGCATAGTATATAAAAACAGGAATGAACTGCAAAGTTATCAATGTAATCTTTATATATAAAATTACTTTTAAACATATAGTAGATATGACAAAATAAAATTAGCAATGAGGATTGCTGGATTTTTTTGTTTGTTTTGTTTTTCTGAAGCTATGGTTTCCAGATGTGTGGGACCAACACTAGTCTCGCCGGGTTTGATGATGTGTTGTGGCTGAAGGCTTGAGGCTTTAGAGGTGCATGTTGTGTGCGGCAACAGAGGAGCAAGGAACTTTCTTAGAAAGGCTGAAAACATTAATGCTTAGAGCTCAAAGACAAACTTGCAAAGGTTTCTGAGAATGGCATAGGAATTGTTATATGTATTGTAAGGATCATTTGAAGCTGGCAACATTATAAGAGATGATAGTATATAAAACTTCCATTGCTTCAAAGTGTGTTACACTCCAAGCTCATTTACAGTATGTAGGCTGAACTAAGAGGACAGGGACAGGATTCTTTTTAATGGCTATTTCTTCATTGAAATCCATGGTTTCTATTATTTGCTGATATTCTGCACTTTATATGTAAATGGCTTTACAGTTTCACCTGCAAATAAAAATCACATGGTTGCAAAAAAAAAAAAAAAAAAAAAAAAATCCCCAACATGACAATGTTTGGAAGATGTAGCAAGTTGTGTAGACATGTCATACTGGGATTGTAATTCAGGTAGCTCCACAGAAAATATTGTAGACATTTTTTGTATATTATTAATTTGAAGGTGTGTTTAGACTTCATTGTTAGACAGAATTATGATAATGCAGCAACTTTAAGAATGAGAATAGGCACTGTATTTAGGATCAGTTCTTGCCCAGAAACTATTAATGTGGCTTCCTCATGGAAGTCACAGGCACAGCACAAGGAACAGTCTTTCAATAGAAAATTACTCTGATTCCACAGCCAGGAGCTAGGGAGGTTTGATGAGATTAGAAATAGGAAAGAACAGAAATGGATTAATTGCTTGTGTCAGCACTAGACTGAAAGTAAAACTTAAAAAAATCTTCCAAACTTGGCTTCAAATTAAAATTCAATTTCTTCAAAATAGTAGTAATGAATTATTGAGTAAAGGTTTAATTCTTTCTTAAGCAACACAAACATTTTGGTGTTGACAGTGTCTTTGAGGCTTGAAAGGAAAAAGCATGACTTAATTCCAGCAGGGATAAATAACAAGTCAGAACACAAATTTCCTGATTGCATCTACAGAGTATTTTCACATCTATGGTTAACAACTATTTCCGAGGGAGGCAGATTTCCTTTCCCCATCCTGTGTAATGATGCTATTTCTTCTTATGCAGAACCAGTAGATAAGCAGTGCTCAGAACATCCTCAGTATTACTTTGATTATTGCAGGTAAGCTTCTAAATGTGCTTAGGTTTCTGTGCTCCTGCACCTGTACAAAACAAAACCAATGCTTTTCTCTTTGAAAGAATAGACATTTGGCTAATATAGCCGGTAGTTCCCAGTCCCTAAGACTTTGCCTACCCCTTTGCAAGGAAGTTCTACGTTCTGATTTTCAATCAGTCCAAGTTGTCTACGTAACTTCATCTCGCTGTCTTGAAAAACTCATAGACCGTGGTGAATTGAAACTTCTGTCTCTCCCTCACAGCAACTGAATGATAATTGCACTTAGTTCTGGCTTTTGGGATATTCAGTGGATATCATTGAAACCTTGAAGTGATGAACCTTGGCTTGGTTGTGTACAAAGAACAGCTGGGGCTTGAGCTGTGAAACTTTAGATATACACACACGCGCCAAGGAAAGCAGGCCGTCATTACTATGTGGGGAAGTAGTAGCTGGAGCCTCTTCAGTTTCACAAACCAAATTCATGGTCAAATAATGTGAAATACAGATGATTCGCACAGTGACTACTTCCTAAGCATTTCTCCCCTATTTCTCCCCTCAACTGCGGGAGGTTCTGATGGAGAGATCTGTAAATCTTGTGGGGAGAAGAGGGCCTGGAAGACCAGATAGCTCACGCGCTGTGGTGAGATGTTCAGTTCAGGCTTTTAAGTACTGGTGCAAAGTGTTCATATGTGATCAACCAGGATATAGCTTTAGTAAAATGTGATGTGATTAAGGCATTTGAGTTTACAGTCCTCCCTTGTCTAGCTTGAAATGTAGAGATAATAGTAAATAAATATTTTCCCTTTTTTAAAGATTTGCCTGACTCCATTTGCCAAGGAAGTCCCATTTGTTATAGAATGGTGAACTTTTTATTTTGTTCCTCCAGAAGATAATTATTGGTATGACTTTACCGACATTTGCATAAAGACCTTTGTTTTTATAGGGAGTCCCTCTGAACTTAGTGATAAACAATGGCGAATGTATATCAGATACCAACCATAGGTTAGTCTTTAATAGATCTTGCCATGAGCTAGCAACTTTCATTGTCTCAAACAGCTCATGTTTTTTTCCCCTCCAACATTTTAAAATATAACTTGATTTTAAGCACGTTTTTTACTTAGACAGATACTGTTTCATTTTTAATACGGTAGGTGATCAATTAAAAGTCTTTGTGAGTTTTTTGCCATAGAAAAATAAAGAAATCTATAACAAAATGTAGGATCAGTGTTCTGACTGACAGTTTTATTAATAAGATGATATGAGAGCAATCTTGGAATTCAGAGCAATAGACTGCTAGGGCTCCTGCTCCCTGTGGACAAGACAGACGTATAAATCTTAAAAATTAAATTCTTAACATTCTTGGGACTAAGTTGAAAACAGCAGTTTGTATTCAGGCCTGTTTTGGATTTTACTGATTAAACAAGTGTTCCATACGGTATCATGTGAATACATAAACCAGTAAGCTTTTCTCAGTCTTATATATGCTACTGCTACCAGTCTCCCATAAAAACTTTATCAGTATGACTCACTAACAACAATCAGATCAGCTGTGTGCAGCAATAAATAAATACTTCATAACCACACACCGAAATAGATACTGCAAGCTCTTCCAATATGACGATTGTGGACATTCCGCATCTTTGTAAACAGTTGCGCTCTCTGAGAGGTGCAACATAATATATAACTATAAATGCTAGTGGTAGTACAAATAACTATAATTGGTTCTAATATTCAGGCTGTTTCAGAATAATTTCAGATGTGCTCTGTGCTCAGTTGTGAGTTCAGCTGATGTAAAATGTCACACTGCCGTCAATTCCTGTCATTGTGCATTTGCAACAGCAGAAGACTTGAATTGGGTTCCTAGCTAGTTTGACTATTTCAACCATATTTTATCTGGAGAAATATCCATATAAAAACATCGCAACTCAGTTACAGGAAAACTCTGCAATGGCCTATGAATAATTTCCAAGGAGAAACTACTGGCGCTTGATTAGATGTAATATGATTGAATGCATAATAAGTCCAAGAACTAAAATTATAATGTTCTTAATCACAAAACAGTTGAAAACAATTTGATATCCAAAGGACATTTTTCTCACAGCTATTTCAGCAGAGCTTTGCCTAATAATTATCAAGGTTGTGTGGCAGTGGATTGCAAAGACTATGGTCAATACAGGCAAAAAAAAAAATTAAAACCCCAACAAATCATAGGCAAGATATTTTATTTCTATGTGCTTTGTATCACACCTATCACATTAAATCTATACAATAGGATATGTAGATAGTCACACCTATGTTAAACCAGTTTTATATAAAAACTTAGCCTACAGTTACTTCTCAGTTAAGCTAAGAAATCAGAATTTAAGAAAAAAAAATAGGATTTCTTTTCAGAAAGACTTTTTTTTTCTCTTCTTTTAGTGCTGTGTTTAGATAAGAGAGGATCAACTTCTGCTGTGCGTAACTATGAGATCTGTTAAATACAGCTTTGCAAAACTTTTGCAATGAAGATGAAAATTATGGGTCTCAGAGACAGCTATTGTGATCAGTGCTTGCACAGCCGGGAAGAAGACATTTCTTGTTTTAATCTGCACACATTCATTATAAATGGTCTGAACGGATAATCAAGAGAAGTCTATGCTTTGATTCAAGAATAGGGAAGTTTAAAAATACTGGGAGGAATATAATGAATTCTTTCTCCTACATCTTTGATGGCTTCCTTTCAGCTATCAAGGGGGCTATGAGATATCCTTTCCTTTCACAAAGTAAGTGGGCAATTAAACTCCATCTGAATAATTCAGAAGCGCAGCATGGATTCCAGTATAGACTTTTTTCTCAACAACTTTAAATCAGAATGAAAACCACTAATTTATCTTTTTTTCACTGTGACTTTTCAACAGTAGAGTGTGAAAATCACAGTAGAAATCAGCTGTGTGTTGCACACCCTGAGCAATTTTTTGGGGTGAAGAGGGTTGTGATATTTATCGTCTTACTTTGCTCAATGTTTCTTCGTTGTTGAACTGCATTATTGCAAACCGAACTGCTTCATCAGTAACTTTGTATTATTTTATAGGAGGAGTGCAATCGGAAACAAATGGTATTACTGGAAAGTTGATTTTATTTTTTCACAAATGAAGGAGAGTGCTCAGCGCTCAAAAACAGAACTAAGGAAGAGCTACATATCATAGTTATCACAGCATCACTAGAAGATGGCTAGTACTGGTTTTGAATGTCTCAACAGTAGCGTTACTACTGGATTTCTTTGGTGCAAAAGGGAAAGTCTTGTTCAACCAGAACTCTACAGTGGGACTCTGTGTATGACCACTCTGCCTGGTGGTAGAGTGGCTAATGCCTTCACAGCCCATTGGTAGGTAGAAAAAACACTGTGAGTAATTAGCAGAAATAGCACATGAAAGAAGGAAAATATGGTAATTTTTCTTTCCTAACCAGGAGGACAGGTGTTTATGATGCACTAAGGTATAATTTATACCTTACTAAACATGATCTTTGATATCTGAATCCCTTTTTCTGCTTCACTGCTTCCTGCATTTACCCTTGTGGTCCTCCTCTTTTGAGTTTGTTTCTTTTGGGTGGACACCACCTTGGGATAATAGCATCGTTCTTGACTTTAAAAAAACCAGCCAACCAACTAAACCTGTATTTGTTGCCTCAAGTTAAGTAAATTTCCTACTCAAACTGTTAGAGGATGCAGCTGCTGCTGTCACTGTTACTATTTCTTCCCTTGCTGTGATGGTTTAAGGTGAGACACTGTCTTCCACTCAATTATTGAGGTAATTATTGCTTAGATGTATAGTCTATTACTTAAGCAAATAAATTTGAATTGGGACCCTGTAGACTTCTGGCCTTTTACCTTCTGCTTCATTGCCCAAATAATGTACATGATCCTTTGAAAACTAAAGATGGCTATGTGGTGCATTTCTCTGTAGGCTGTTAGAGCACACTTCGTTGGCCGCAAGTTCATATTTGTTAACTTTTGGACATGTTTACAATATTGGGTGCCTATAGTCTCATATAAGCTTGCATGCTTTGAAGACCCAGTTGGAATTGGGTAAGACTCAAGTCTTGCTTAAAAAGCTTGTTTGATTAGTTTTTGCAAATAACATTAAGTGTGGATTTGTTGTTAAAACCTGCTCTTTAGACAAAGATTCCTTACAGTTTAGCCATTCGTAATGGAAAGAAAAGATCAAAAGACTACAGAGGAGAAAGTGCTTGATTTTGCGGTCAAAGTGTTGGACTGAGTCTTTGGAGACCTGGAGTCTTGGTTGGGCCACAGACTTCCTGTATGGACCATGTATCATAGTTCCCTCTGTAAAACAGAGGTAAGAATGTTCCCCTGTCAGAAGATCTGGGGGGAAATATTTTTGATGGTAAGGAAATAGTGGGTTTAATGGTAAGGAGAGAAAGGTCTCTAAGGTAAATGACTGAACATGGAAGTGAGCACAGCTGAAGTTTGAAATTAGTAGTTTAGTAAAGCATTTGTCCAACTCTGTCATGTATTTTGGCCTGTTGCTGGGGCATGTGAAAAAAAAAAAAAAAAAAAAAAAAGCAATGACCCTAATTTGAGTTTTGTATTAACTGTATGGCTTACAAGGACAACTGTTTTGCATCCCTACTTAACGCTATTAATGAGTTTGCAACAGAACTGCAACTCTTTGTACTTTAATCACAGCTAGGGTACTTGCTCATTAAAATTTGCTACCTGGCAACTCTGTTCTTTTCTTTCTGTTCCTGGCTGGTATTCCTGAATCAGAGCTAAAAATAAATCTACTTTTTTTTTTTTTTTCCCCCCTCTGTTCCAACAGGCATCCTTTTACATCCTTTTCAAAGCTCATCACCTTGAACGTAGCCCTCATTGTACTTCATACTTCATTTTCATACTTGTAAAAATGTAAATGGTCTTAAGTAATATGAAATCACCGCTGCAGTATCTAGAACATGACGGCAATTTGGGAAGGAGAATTTCAGAGTATCAGGGAAATAAAGACACAAGTTCCTCACACACAAGGAATCGGTCTAGTCTGGTTCAGATCTGTTTTGGGGGCATTTCATTCAAGTGGGAGAATGTGATAACATAATAATAATAGTAGTATGAGGAGTGTAACTCTTAGTGGTGGTAGCTCATTTTCTTCTTAGAGGTCAAATAAAGTCAGAACTGAATGATATTTTTAAGTGACAGTCTAGAATTATTTTAAAATCAGAGGAAAAGCACTGGACTGCTATACCAGTGTAAATCCAGAGACTCCAGATGTAAATTGGCATAACAAGAGACAGTCACTAAAAGCACGGTGAAGCTGAAGTCCAGAGAGGAAGAGTGAACTTTCTGGAACGGCTCAGGCCCTTGTGGAGAGTCCAAGGGTGCAGACGTGCTGCAATCAGGGAACTAACATTAGCTCAGACAGGATACATGAGTCAAGGATACTGACAGGAGATGAAAAACGTGGTATTTGGGCATCTGCCACTCGCCAGTTGCTGGTGCACTGTTTGTGGTTCATGCCGCTGATTGGAACATACTGGAAAAGAAACAAAAATAGTTTAAATTGGGTTACCAGCTAACATCTGTCATGTGACTTACTGAAAGAGGGAACTGTTTAGCTGTGAGGACATGACAGGAGGGGACAGTAAGGGAAAAGCTCATGGTAGTGTGTTTCCCTTTTCTTCCACCACCCTCAGGCCCCCTGAATCCGTCCCCTGAAACCTGATAAGGTTTACCAGCCTGAAATATTGAGTATAATCTGACAAGCAAAGCAGGTGTGGTCCAAAAGATGCAGCCTATGTTTTGCTCTTTTCTTGAGTTATCTTCTGAATTAACACCCAGAATCTGTAGGTATTCAAAACAGACATCATAACACAGTCCACTTATGTGATTTCAGTTAGGTTGGATTAAAAACAAAAGATCCTAGTGACCTTGCTCAGAGCTAATAACAGCAATTCCTCTTTCAGACCACGTTTTGCTTTAGTTAACAACACTTACTGGTATTCGTGTGGATGGATGTAGTCAAATAGGTCAATGGTACAGAGCAGGAACTTTTTCATTTAACGTATGGTGACTACTGTGCGTTTGGTGTGAGCTTCAGGCTGAAGTTATATTAGTAGCTGGAGAGAACTACTTAGACATGAATCCATTCTGAGCAGTCGATTCAGGTAAACAGACGGCATGTCTTGCTCTCACTACTTTCCTGACCCCTCAATCTTTGTTTGAAATCTAGTAAAAACTCTGATGTGTATTTTAATTGATTTTTTTTAAAAAATAATTTGATGGTCTGTATTCAAATACCTTTGTTTCCCTGTATTTCTGGGATGTGTCACACAAGAAATCTGAATTTTCCTTTGTTATATTGTTTCTGTATTGAGCATAAGTTCATTGAATTTTTGCTTCTGACCTGTGTAAGCTGTTTTGGCATCTCTGGCATTTTCCCGGAGCAAGGAGTTCTCAAACTTCAAGCAATTGTTTATTTCCGTGACATTTTTAACCCACTTAAATTCTCTTGGCTATGTTTGATAATTTCAGACAATGATAAGCTGATCCTCTGAATATGCTGTGGCTTCTCTCTCGTTATTGAAAACACCTATGCAGTGGTGGAATAAGTTTTCTTTTTTGTGACTGAAATTTATCCTCTACAGAGAAGACAGATTTCAAAAGTTTCCAAAATAGCTTGGAAAAACAGTGAAGTAAAACTACAAAGTAAAACTGTCAGTTATTTTAAGACCTACTGCATGCATCTGTCTAAAACCAGTCTTTGTGTTTGCTATCCAGAAATGTGCAGTTCCCTGTTTTTTATTTTCTAAAACCTAAAGCTATTTATAGTTTGGACTCTAAATTGTAGCATTTGCTCCTGCTTTACCTCTTCCTCCCTTACAACAGAGTAAATAAAAGCACTTTTTGCATTTATTTGGCCAACGAAGCCTTGAGTATGGAGGGTAGGATTGATTGACTGGATGTACATGGAGACAATTTGAATCCATTTATATATATTGTCTCAAATTTATAGGCTCTCAGTTTCTTAGAGCACTTTTGGTCTATTGTTTATACAAAAAAAAAAGGGGGCTTATCTGACCTTTATGTTTACATAGTATAACGGATTTGCCTTTCAAACACTGATTGGTGATGGAGGTTATCTTTGATCTCCCGAACTGTATTGTTATTTTTATCTTGTGAATGAATTCACCAGTTTTATTAATAAATTCCCTGACTGGGAACATCACATTAACACAGTTCAGGGATTGTTTTAACTGTCCATGTCATTAAGCCAAGCAAAACCTCACAAATATTATTTAAAAAAAAAAAATAAAACCAAAACAACTGTGGAACTTCTAGCACAATCACAATAACTATGTTTATTTTGTCTCAAAAGCAAAACCTAATAGTATATGTTGCTTACTGCACATCTCTAACAGAACTATTTTCTTTGCCTTCTAAGGCAGATTTTACTCAATAACTGTCTGACACTTTATTTAACTAGGCTGGTGCAGCCAAATTACAATTAGGACATCTACTGTCCAGAATATTTATTGTAGTGCAGCTCAGTTATGTGCAAAACAACTTTTAAATGATGTGACTGTGACTGTTTTATAGTGCCGTTTTACGTTTGGTAGTAGCAGTGTTTCTTTGAAGACTTCTAAAGTTTCCTTTTCATTTCTTCTAAAGCTTTTTTTTTTTTTAAAGCACCCATACATCCAACCCTTCAAATGAATAAACACAGAAAATGTGTAAAAGATTATCCCCTACAGTTTTTTCAATAATGTAGTAATTTGGGAGACACTTCAAGCTTCTGAAAGGCTTTCTGTCCGATTTCTAGGTATAGAGATTTGTTGCTATATACTCTAATTAATTTGCTAAATTTAAATATGTTTCAGAAAGACCCAGTCTTTGGCTATGTCAGGCTGGTGCCTGGCGCATGTGAGGCATGAAGGCAAAAAGCAGTACATTCAGCTGAGCTGCTCATCCTTCCAGCCACTGAGAGGAGATTGTTCCGCTGTCCCCAACAGTGCGATGGGCTGTGCACACCAGCTGACGATCAGTAGGCAGCAGCATTGGCTCCATGTGCTTTTTTCATTCTGAACACTTTTCCACCCCCTATTTAAGGAATCCTATCTAATGACTGAATGGAAAGCCTGTATTCTCTTAAATACACAAGTGACAGTTGGGTCATACTGACTTTTGTTTTGGAAGGTGAAAACGCCCCTAAGTAGGAGAGGAGATGATCTGAAAGGAGAGTGAAATTTGGAACTCCCTGCTCTTGCAGAAGAAAAAACTGATGGCTACTGAAAAGATTTCTTCCTGGAAATAGCCAAAGATGCATCTGATATGATGGTGATGAGCACAGATTAAAGCTTGGAGGCAAATATCAGTGACCTCCTCAACAAAAAGCCACTTGCAGATGATAACAGGCTGTCCTCGGTTTGGCCCGAGACACCCCTCTCTCAAATCTACAGCCTGAGTAGTGGTCTGTAGGGCTGTGCAAGAATTTGGGCCTAATTACTCATCAAATGTGTTTTCTCTTCTATTATTTGTTTCTTTTTGCTCGCTGTTTGCATAGGGTACTTGTAAAAATTGTGTTATACCCGTGAGCGGCTGCACTTCAAAATTTACATTTGAACTGATACTCCTCTATAATTCCTAGGGATAACAAGCAGGTTGGGATACTTTTTTGTTTCTTTCTTTCTTTGGTTTGTTTGGATTGGTTTGTTTTCCCCCAGAGCTAAGAAAAGTACATTGCTGCTGCTAGTGCTGTTATTACCGCTATTGAATATGCTATTAAACTCAAAATGTTTAAGCCTTATACATTTGATAAGCACCATCTAAAAAGAAAAATAAATTTGAGATATGTTTCAGTTGATCTGCTCAGGTGTTTGGAGAGACTGCTCTGTATCAGCTATTTCAGCTGATCATTAATATTTGTTTTATTTCTTGTTATGGAACCTTTCTGATTTCTCCACCAGCTTCTGATTTAGAAATGCAATATCTGCGTTTGTCTATTTTTGCTGTGAAAAGTCTGAAGCTAATGGTTCTGGCAGATGGACTAGGCAAAATACAAGAGTGAGCATTTACAAAGGAAAAAAACAAGAACTGGATATTTGGATTCCAAAGTGCTACCGCAGTGATTAAAATAAAATACAAAACTCGAGCCCTTCATTTGATCTGAAACATGAATACAAGTTCATTTTGAGTTTACAAAGCTGAGAACACTGGCATCCTTCAAACCTCTTTGGAAATGCAGCCAATTCAAACTTCCTGAGAGTGAAGTTTGTGGGAAGTGGCTTAACATATTAGAGAAGCATTTTGAACTCCAAACAGAACAAGGTATTATGCTCAAAGATGATCCTTATGCTTAGCGGCGGAAACTACAAATTGTGAAACATTTGGTGCATGGTTTGACTTATGCCACTGTTACAGCAGTGTATGCAATTCTTCAAAATATTCTCATTGCAGGGAATGTCTCATTAAAAGCATTTTTTATTTTTTTTTTTTTCTTCCTCCCCCTGCGCAAATAAGGAAATAGGTAAGAGCTTTCAAACATTGTAATCATTCATCCTTATAGACTCTTTGGACAAGTAAACTTTAAAGATTAACCTGACCAAACTAAATTTAAAAAGAAAAGAAAAAAACATACAACCATGTCCTTGGAACCTTACACAAAACTACATAAAGGCCCACTGAATAAAATACACTCTACAGGGACGTGTAAGTTATGCAGATTCAAAGAGTAGGGCAGGCCTGAAAAGCGAGTTTTTTCTCAGGCAAGCATCAGGTAAGCAGTCAGGGTGCCATCAATCGGGTGAAACTCCATGTCAGAAGTGGAGCTTTGGATTCTGTCTGTGTTTCTGGTGTACTGTAGCCCCAAATGATGGTTGGGCTGAGAAAACTCAAATATAGTCTTTGCCATCTTACATGTATTACTGCCTCACTCGTGAATATTGTGATCGAGTCAAGTCACCTCAAATAGCAAGACAAACTGGATTACGCTCCCTTCCCTTTTTTAATCTGGCGCTTCTCATTTTATTTTTTTTTAAATGTGGATTTTAAAGGCTGGTCTTAGATTTCAAGTGGTATAAATTAGATGAGAAGTAGGTTGTAAACGTGGAGGTGCTGCTGTTGAGCTGCAGGTGATATGCTCTGCTGTAGGTGTGATATGTTACTATATATTTCTGTGTAAAGACAGACTGCCTGCACATGATAAATCATTAAATATTTCCCCAGCTTATGCTGAGTGAATCTAAGTTAAATCTCAGAAAGGTTTGGGTTTCTTCTGAAAAGAATTTAGTGGCTACTATTTTGCAGCATGTTTTACAAAATAAATTATGAGAACAGACTTCTGGGTGTTTATTCCAAAACTAAAAACTGTTTAATTTTGTCTTGTGCACGTGCACAAATGTTTCAAGTATGGATAAAGTCTATAACGTTAGGAAGATATTTATTTCTGAATAGGAATGAACTTTGATTTATAGGGGTCATTAGCAAAAGCTGATGTGTGTTGCCATGCGTTAATTTCTTGAATGAAAGCTTTCAACCTGCCTCAGGTGTAGGGATGGTATACCAGCAAGCCCCTGAGTCTGGCCGTCCAGAAAAGAAAGCAGTGAAAGATGTAGATAAAATAATAATTTCTATTTATGACTTCTTGAAGGTCTTTCTGCTATCAGTTCTGTGTCTGTTTCTTTTGCTTACTGGTTCAGAAGGTGAATCTATTTTCCTAGTAGTGTGTTTGATATTTGACGCTGCAAAAGACATTTTCTAAATTGCTTTTCATATCATGCAGCTACCTATAAAAGCCTTTAAAAGCGATGTTTAGAAACAAGCATTTAATAACCGATAGGAATATTAATATTCAGAACCTATTATATGTACCATTGAAGAACCTTTGTGCTTTGGCTGTATCAAAAGATATACCAGTGATACTTTGCAAGGAAATTCAAATTCTTTTATGTTTGTGAAGTTTTTTCGGTTGGTTGATTCTTGTTTTTCAAATGCTATTTTCAGTAGTTAGGGGATTTGTCTCTATTTTCACAGGCTTTCTAGACCCCACAAACTGTTAGCAGTTTTTTCAGTAAGTATAAAGGACGGTGGAAAACCAAATTGTAATACACTTCCTGTTATCCACAAGTACCATCAGACTTTCAGGTGGTTGCAGAAAGAGGCCAATTTCTCAGATAACTAAATGGAAAAAGGACACTAGTACAGTGAACTAGAATTAAATTCTCTGCTAGAGTGGGGAACGAGATGTGAGCAGAATGTTAAATGCAACGACTTCTTGCCTTTGATATTGTATTTTGTTCAGAATCAAATCTCTGCAACACTTTTGATTTCTCTTTTCATTAAATGCAGGAGAAGAAACCTCAATTCTTGCTTGTTTCTGCATTCAGAGCTGTTCACAACAGTGATTTTTTTAATTATTTTTTTTTTCACCCCTACCACTTTGTTGCTTTCACCATTTTTGCACGGACAGAAATCAGATAACAGTGTTTTGTGCTCTGATACTTAGTGGATGCAAAGGGAAGATTTACCATTGTTTTTATAACTCCCTCTACAAAAGTTCTTGAAACAAGAAAGCCCTTTCCAGCACCTCCTCTACTGAAAGCAATGTGAGTCTGTTCTGTTGCTTTTCAAGTAACAGAATTTATGAGGCTTTGAATGTGGTGAGGCTTTATTGGAACAATATCAAAGGGTTCTGTGACTTTGTTTTCCATTCATGGTGTAAAGGCCCTTCGTGGCTATGGAGCAAGGGACTGTAGCACTCCCAGACTGTATCAGTACATCAGTAATGCACTTTACTGGGTTCCCAAAATAACTTAATTGTGATCTGAAATCATAGTTTAACACGGTTCAAAAAGCTATTGTGAAAGTCTCATCAACAATCAATAGACTGGTTTAGTTGTCTGTTCTTTGACTGATTTCTTAATAGGGAAGAAATTATACCAAAATCAAAACTTTCACAAAATTAGATGTTCATTTTGTCTGGAGCCACAAGTGAGTGCAGAAGCTCAACTGAGAGCTGACAAAGACTTTCAGAAGCACCAGAATAAAATCCAAATGGATTTTCTAACTTGCCATTCTAGGTTTTGGAAAATGCATACGGCAATCGGTCTTGTGTGTGTTGAACAGGATGCTTGTTTTTCCTCCTCTGCTTATACCAAGGTGAACAATGTTTAAAAACTTCTGTAAGATGTGGTACATGCAGCTTCATTTACTCTTCTCCCCAAGATCTTTCACATCAGGGCAACAGCTTAACAACTGTGCTGTTAGAGACTAAACCTTTTTCAGTAATTCCCGCCCCTTCCCCCCCCCCCCATCCTTTTTTCAGTATCTCCTTGTTTTTCATTATTTTTTCAGTGATGAAGAAAATGGTCTTGGGATTTGTATGTGCATGTGGTAACTATTAACCCAGTGCATTCTTAGTGCCTCGGGAGCAGTGGACTGGCCTGTTCTAGCCTATGCCTATACCTCCCAGAAAAGTACGACTTCCCATGGAATTAATTCAGTCTTTCAGAAAATTAACTGTGAAGTCAAAGACTGAGTAAGAATCCAGTAATTCAAAATCATAAGGATCTGAGAAAAAGCTGGTTGTGTGGGTGAGGTATGAGGCTTTGTTTGATGTTTTTCCATCTTCCCTGCCTCGATGTGTCTGGCACCAAATACACTTTCTGTGCCACACTTCAATCTCTCCTTCCACCCCTGAAAGTCACTGTTATGTGCCTGCTCCTGCCTGCCTGGCCAGTGGTTGCTGTATACGAGGAAGCCCTTAAGGTTGCTGGTAGCAAATCTTGCCTTCTTTTCTGACAGCAAGGAGGACAGGGAAGGAAGACACTAAATAGACATCCTTCCTTGGGCATTGTAGCTTTAGCCAGCTCTACATAAAGACTTTACAGTTGCATACTTGTCACCAAATGCAGTTTGCGATTTCAGTTTGGGCACTCAGGCCTCTGTCATCAAACTCTGTCCTATTATATGCTGTGAAGTAAAAGTTCAGAGTTTGTATTTGTAGCCAAAACCAACAAATCAGATTGGAAATTGACAAAGAAAGAAGAACAGGAAAAAGAGAACACTGTTTTTGTTAAAAGCTGATGTATTTGAATGCAAACGTTCACTATGAGAGAATAATAATGAAACTTTTATAATCCTATCTGACACGTGTTCACATAGTGGGGAAGGTATTTCTCTCTCAGAGGGTGAGATGAGAGACAGAAATGAGTAACACTTGTAAAAAATATATCAGTAAGTAGGTGCATTTTTTTAAATCTGTCCGCTAGCATGCAAAACAGTTCTGTCTATATATTCTAATGAGAAAAGCATTATCTATATATATATCAATATTAAAAAACAAATGCCTATGGTGAAATTCTGTTCTCTTATATATCGCATCTTAGTATTATTTTGTGGTGGGTTGCTGGAAGGCATATTAAAAACAACTGTAAGTGTAGCATATGCCTAATCTATTATGTTATTTATTTCTGAGAGATTATAGACATTTTTACTATATTTGCATACTCCTTCAGGGGGGTCATTTTTCTCACAAAATCTAATTATTTTCCTATATGCATCATCTCTTGGTCTTCATGTTGTGGCGCATGCTTGTAGAATCATAGAATGGTTCAGGTTGGAAGGGACCTTAAAGATCATCTAGTTCAACCCCCTGCCATGGGCAGGGACACCTCCCACTAGACCAGGCTGCTCAAAGCCCCATCCAGCCTGGCCTGGAACACTTCCAGGGATGGGGCATCCACAGCTTCCCTGGGCAACCTGTTCCAGTGTCTCACCACCCTCACAGTAAAATGGTAATTATTATGCAAAGTCTAGAGTACTTTTATTTCCGCAGATTCTTTTCTTAGAGGCTCATAACATTGTGTCAGTTAGATTATTTTTTTAAAAGTAATTTTCTACTTAATTTTGCAGTTCCACTGCTTTTTTTTTTTTATACTAAAAATGTTTTAAGCATCTCAGCTGCATATGGGAACTTTCCATTAACAAAATGTGTTCTAATAAGCAACGTAAATGCCTTTATCCTGATTTCTTTTTTTCTACTGCTAACGATTCTAAGCCATAATACTCAAATGGTTAATAAAATGAACTAAGGCATGTGAATGAATACAGTTTCCTAAAATATTGTTCAAGTAACTCTCTGACTAGGAAAAAGATGAGAGGATTTACAATGTTTAAACTTGAAAATGGGACTTAATTTTCATATTGTACCAGTAGAATCCTGATGCTTCAATCACAGTGCAGCAAACAAATCTGAGTGGATGCTGATGTGCAACTTCTTACTGTGTCTGCAGGCTGCAGAACAAAGTTATATACCCAAAGGGATTTAGATGTATCGCTACATACATTCAGGGCCTGAAATTATACTTGGCTGCTTTCTAGTCTCAGAGGGCCCAAGCTCCTGTCTGTGTCCATCGCCAACCTGCTCAGCTGGCCCTCCACCACCCACCAGCAAAGAGGTGGGTATTTCTCAGGCCAGATCCACATGGCCTCAGCAGCCTGAGACTAGTAGATGGGTCCTGTTTTGTTTCTAGTGGATACCTTAGCTCTGTGTGACTTACTTAAGCTCTTCCGTAATTACTTGTTTGCAGGTGTTTTATGTAAGACAGTCGCCAAAGCTGACAAGAGAGAGGTAGCTCAGGCGCTTTTGGAGGGAGAAGGAGAGGAGACCCTACTCCCAAGTTAGGGGACCTGACCGCTATATTCAATTCAAATCATTTTGGGGCCAGGATTCTACAAGGATTAAGGACTATACTCCCCAGCAGACCCTCCAGGCACTGCCAGATCATAAAAATGGTGCTACACCAAGTTCCTGTTTTGGATAAAGCTTCAACAGCATCTCTAATTTGTCTTTGTTTACTATTGTTCAAATCCTATGTAAAATAGCTACAGCTGCTGAAGTGCATTTCTAATTATTATCTATATTTACAAAAAGGACTCCAGAATAAACTGTTAGAGATCTGTTTGTTTGTACTCTCTTGGGGACAGCAAACGAGAATAGAAACAATACCTATACAGGTAAGCCTTACCATGCCACAGGGGACTGCAGTGAAGTCTGGGCTGCAATAGTCTCTACTACTAAATTCAGTGCCCAAACTCCTTTAAATGTGTGTTGCCCTGTCACTTCCAAATCCATTTGCCAGAGCTAAATTTGTACGCCAACTAGCATTGGGAATATTAACATTTAATTGTGACTTATTTTACTAAGAATTTAATACACAGTAATACTTGGAAAGGCTATGCCTATAATGAAGAATAGTTATTCTGTGCTCACCTAGCTTTTTGAAACCAAAACCACGCTTCTGAGCCATGTACTTTTTCCTAAGCAAAATAGAAATTAATTTTAAAATTTGTAGCAGCACTTTCACCATCGCTGCATATCCCAAAAAGCACAGAACATGTGGACTTTAGTATTTATAAGTAACTGACTTGGCAGGTACCTTCATCTGGAGGAATGCGTAGGATCATATGAAGTGTTCTGGTCAGAACGCTGCCTTTACAAACTTATTTAAGCCACTGCCCATCTCTTTGTAGGTTGGTGAGGAAACGGGCAGAAGAAATCCGTACCTGACCTACATTATACTGATTTCTAAACATGGAGAAGGACTAATTTGCATCATCTTTGACAACACCAGTTCCTGCCAACGGCTCAAAGCAACGGTGACCCGATCCACTACAAAAATTTTCATTTCTATCAGCTAAGTGAATTTTATTTTTTTTTTCCCCTAGCTTTGCAGACTACACCAGGTGGAAACAGAACTTCAGAACTGGGATAAACTTACTTGCATTTTAAGTGCAATATCCTTATCAGATATGGCTACTCATTTTCTAAGAATGACAGAAGCAGTATTAAACATACAATAGAATTTCCAGATATTTTTGCATTATGTGATAATCTTCTCGGAAATTGGGTGAGTAGTAATTATAGGAGTGTCGTTAAATTTGACCTTCCTGTTTTCTTTTTTCATTACATACTATTGAAACAGGAAAGAGGAATTATTTTTTTGAAAAAACAGCTACAGGCCTTCTCTTTGGTAACAAGTCTTCCTAGTTACCTTTCAAAAGTGAGACGGTTAACTCAGCGTGTACCGTGTTCTTATCTCTACAGCTAGTACAGTAAAAAATGCTAGGACATTACTGAATATTTAGTGCCAGAAATAAATATTCGTATTAACACACTTCTGCACTAGTCCATGGTTGAAAGAAACAATGTAAGTGAAGAGCAGCAACAGAAGTAAGAGAGAAGTGAGGCTAACAAATCTGGGGGTGAGGGGGGTGGAACCAAACACTGAAGAAGAATAAGTGTTCATTGAAAACACTTAAGAACGAGTGTTGGCAACAGCCTGAATACTAACACATAAAGTTGTTAAATTTTAGAAGGCTGATAAGTTTAAGTACTTCTCCCTTTCCCCCCTTCCTGCCTAAACCCCAGTAAAAGTTTGAAAAATCAAAATGTCTGAATGGTCAACAGGTTTCTGTAGGCTATGTGGCACTATTCACATCCAGATGATTTCTGCGGACAATAGGTCATCCCTTGTTCTTCTGATCAGAGATTAAAAAAATAAAGCTGAAATAGTATATAGCTGACTTTTAACCTACTACTGCAAGTCTGAGCAATGATTGCCTCAAAGTAATGCTTTGGCTTTTTTAAATGGGCTACTCTATTTTCTATGGCACAACAATCACAGAGATTACCTTTCTAGTGTGGCCCATTACTGAGGCTGGATTTGATATGGAAGCTAGTAATGTCTGCCAAGTACAGGAGACTATTTATATAGGGTTTTCTCCATCGATACCTTATAGCAGTGGAACACCCTGAACCATAAACTACAATGCACTTGATTCCTGACATTATAATGCATAGAGTAGGACCCCCTCTCTCTAAATCAGATTTCTCTAGGAATTAAAAAAAATGGGAGAAATACAGCAATGTTTCTCTATAGCAAGCACTCACATGTGAGGCTAGCCAAACAGGGAAAAGAATCTTTTCCCGCTCCTGCTGTTGATTCCAATTTGCTATCATTACTTTGCCTTGCCTGGGAAAGGGTCATTTATTTTTGCCTTTTTAATAAAACTATTTTCTTCATTCTGCTTTTCCAAATACAAAAAGGAACAAACAGATCCTTTATCCTGCTACGCCTGTGACACAGCATTTGAACCTAGCAGTCCGGAGTTCAGAAGTGCAATTTGTAGAGAACATGAAGACGGAAAAGAGAGCAGTACAGGCTGCCAACCCCCGGGAAGGGACTGCAGGGCTGCACAATCTACGCTCACTGAAATCATGGTCAGGCAATAAGGTACCTCAGAAGAAAGCCACTAACGCTTTTGTACAAAGACTAATCTTTGCAAGATTTAAAGTGAACAGCCCATTAATACTCTAGTTCTACTATAACGCATTTGCAGTTACTTTTTTCTAAGCAGCCTAACGGTATTCTCTTCTTCCCCATATAAAGATGCATTTCTGTTCCTAATGTAATTCCAGGCTTGTTTTCATCCCTTTTGCATGAACCATGTTTCACTAGATTGACTAGCTTACATTTCACGTTAGTTTTAAATTGTCTTTTTTTTCTTGAAAATTGTTTGCAGCTTGTCAATTCAACAAATTGATATGAATACATTTTTCTGATTCAGATCCACACTATCTATATCTAGATTCCTTTGGGATTCATAGTTAAAAAAAAAAACAAACCAAAAAGCATTAAAAAAAAAACCAGCAAAAGAAAAACAAACAAACACCCATAAAACTATCCTCTGTGAAGAGCTGCTGCAAAGAATGCTCTAATTTGTTTGTGCATTGAAACCAACTTGTTTCCTGCAGACCTATTGCACGCAAATAATTTCTTTCACTTGCACAAACAAAAGAGATGGAAATAGCCTTCCATCTATTGATTAAACAGTTATTTACCATTTTGAAATCAAGCTTGATCTTTAGTGCCCTATTTCACCTAGCCAGACTTGTTCATGTTTTAGAAGCCTAATTTTCCTACTTCTTGGTCAAATCCATATGCCCAAGAAGCATTGCTAGGTGGTTCAGACACTGCATGTCCATTTTTTTTTATGGCATGCCTTATCTAAATGCAGATAGGAGCTGAATCTCCTATTAATAGGTTAATCACATAGTGCCCCATTGTTTACTAAGTTTTTTCAACATAAAAAAAATAAATAGTTCTGTGCCTTTCAAACCCACCCCTTTTAATCTTTCCTTACATACACTGCTTTCCACTCTCTTCTCTCCCAAGTTCCTAAAATGGGATACAAGCAGGTAGTTCTGGCACTGACATATTGGTTTGAACAGCCTTCCATTTCCAATTCTTTGCATCGTATTTTAACAGTGGCAGTATACAGCAGACCTGCTTGCGTTGGTATCTGCATTATTTGTCTCTCTTGTTCCGGTACCAGTTGTCCTGACTCACCAGGAGCTTGCAGGGCACTGCAGAAGTGTTCTCGTCCAGCACAGGAGGCAGGACCCTCCCCACAGCTTTCTGGGAGCTCCTCTTTGAGCGCTCAGTCTCCTCTCTTCTCATAGGTTTTGGGCAATGACTTCCATCGCGATCTTGTGATTTCTCACACCTCTGCTTGCCACAGCTCCTTTTTCAGAAAGCTTTAAGTCAGTTAATTTCCCAGCCACATTACCCCATTTCATAAGGGAATAAGTGCTAGTCTGTAGCAGCCGAGCTACAGACTCAGTCCTGGATTTAGGTATCTACATTTTCTTACGGGAGAGAAATGTCTCACAGAGCAGTTGGGCTACAGGAACATCATTTTAGTGCAAATCAGTACAAAGAGCATGCATACTTTTATCAGAAAGTTACAGCTTTCTGAAAGCGTAAAGGAACCAGCAGTTCAGAATTCCGCTTATTTTTTTGCCTTTTTTTTATGTTTGATAGACTACTAATTATCTCCTGCATTTCACAGTGGTCACTTAGAAGTTCCTTTACACTATTATTATGTGTGTTCAATTTTACAGCAAATTGCATTAGTAGGAACTTGGGTATATAGAAAACCACTTGTTAAAAAACCCCTTTTGTTTTTTTAAAAGAAAAGGAAAAAGCAAGACTTAGGTACTTAATGTGAGCATGAAAAGGAATTTAGGTGTTTGAATCCAAAACTGAAATTTTTCAAAGCCCTGTATTGCTCTGCTTTATCCTAGAACCTGAAACGCCTTAGTCCTTAGCCTTCCCCTTCCAAGTTTTTGTCTGAATCTTGGCTTTTGAATGTTTCCAGATGCATCCCTTTTTCCTAAGGACTGAGTTTCCTAAGGACAGGGGAAAGGAAGAAGAAAAAGAATAAATTAAATGATAGCATACAGACACTGAAGTCCAAGGAAATAAGAACACTAGACATGTAAAAGCAGTACCTAATGCGTTTAAGCAACCAGCAGTCAGCACACCTTTTATTTTTTTCCTAGCAAAGCTAAAAGGATCACTAAAAATATTCCATAACTGAGAAGAGCCAAAAGCATCAATATACTGACTGAGTCTCCTGTAAATTATTCCATGTATCAGGTAGGTTGGTATTCACAAATTTTCCCTGAATCTAAGATCCTGAAAGTTTGATTTGGTGTCTGTGGTCAGACAGACCATGGATACTATTGTGCAAAAGTGAGCATAGGAGGAGGACATTCTCTGTTAATCCATTGAGATGGAGTGTCTTTGCAACAGTGAGTGATAGATGCATAAGCCCGAGAGTAAGCAACGGACACCGTGATGAATTGCCATCTTGGAGTGGCAGCGGTGAGCGCTTCTAGTTTTCAGCTCCTGCTCCCAACACTAACTACATTACTTCAGCTACTATTTAACATGAAATGCTGACATAGTTTGGAGTATTCTCCCTTTCAGACAGATGTCAACCAATGAGCTAGTAAATTGTCACATACCTTCTGACGTTTACTGGGTTTACTGAAAAATGCATTTATTTTTTTTTTCCAAAAGGGGCAGAGCACCCACTTTCCAAGACAGCCTGCATCCTTCTGGTTCAGTCACTCTCCAGGCTTAGGATGAAATTCCCCCACCTGCTAGACAAGCAGTCTCGTCAAGAAGGGCTTTTAAATAAGAAACAGATTTCCATTCTTCCTTCAAAAACAAGTTTGAGGGATAATATACAAGGAGAGGGTTCTAGGCTGTGGATTCAGAGTGAAATAAAGAGACGCCTAAACCCAAAAGCAGGGAAGGATTAGATGTGAAGAAATAACAACAATAGCTTATTAACTGACTGCATTTAGGTACCTGTTTTGAAACCTAAATGTTTGGACTCCATTTTAGTCACCAAACCCTCCCACTTATTTTCTTGGAAGGCACATAATATGCAATCCTAGATATCTTGAAGACTCCTAATCCTTTTTCTGTGTTTATGAATATTTTAATTCCTTTTTTTATGTGCTATAAAATGTTTAAGAATCAAATCTTGGGTACAGGGATGCTGGCTATAGGGGGTCTTTAAGCCTCTCCAAAAAACAATGCAGAACTCAGAAACTTGAAATTTCTAGGGAAAACAGTACATTAAAATTAGTCCAAATAAATTACTAAGGTAAAGAGAGGGAGAAACACAGAAACCTTTAATATAATATGAAATTAGCATATCTTTTTCTCTAGCTCCACATTACAACAGCTTTTTGCAGTCTGAACTTTTGGGTTACATACACAACTATGCTATTATTCTAGAAAAGAGAAACTGTTTAAATGGTAACAGCATTTCTAAACTAGCCAATTTAAAGAAAAAGAAATAAGTTTATAGTTATAACAGAAGGGAGAAGAAGGTACATTTTTGTCATTGTTACTGAAAATCCTGGCACAGAGAGAGTGCATAAACAAGCACATCTTTGCAAAAGTAGGAATAAAAAATTTGCTAGTACACAGCTTTTTTTTGTTTGTTTACTGTCAGTATAGGTCCAGTGAGCACAAAGGAGATGCCAGAACTGCATCTACTTGTCTGCCAAAACAGAGTGGAAGTCCTTGTACATTGCAAGTTCTTTCATGGGCACACATTACTATTCTTTCTCTCTCTCTCAAAAAAAAAAAAAAAAAAAAAGAAGGAAAAAAAGGGACAAAGGCATGCACGGTTAAAAGCAGAGACCCATGTTTGAAATAAGAAAAAGAAGTACTCAAATTACCACCACTCTTTCTGGCTCAAGTAATTAGTCAGTAGTTGAGTTCTTCACGTTTAGAAGTAGCTAATAAGCAAGTTTAGCTGTAATTCTAATTAGGGAGAATATATGGCTCTTCATTTCCCAGTTTCTCAGAAACAGATGCAACAGCAGCCAGGTTCTTTAATCACAGATCAAATTAGCTCTGTATAGCTAATACTTTGGACTTAAAAACACCCTCCCTTGGCTTCTTCCTAATGCAGAACTAAACACTTCTCTGACTCTTTCCTGCCTTTTCTGTGTGCTCTCTGCTGCAGGATCCCAGCCCCTCTCTCTCCACAGTCAGTATGCAATTGCTGCTTCATTTTGGAAGACAGACAACCAGCAAGTACGTATATCATTATCATTAACATGTACAATTTAATGGACATAAGAGAGGACAACTATTGAAAACATTAGACGTTTACCTAATGACTGGTAAACGGTTATAAGCACCTCATTTATAGACCATAATTATAATATGCTCTAATTATAAATTATCTGCTAGTACTATGACTGGGTATGTTTTTTCAAGCATATTGCCATTCTCTTATTATGTTCAGACGGGGCACTTACTGTACAAGTTCCACTTGGTAATCAACCACCACCTGCAACTGTATCTTGTCAGATGAGATCAAGACTTACTTGCAGGAACGAAGCCTCATCATTCCCACTGGTAATTTATAATCCAAGCTGGCTGACTGGAAACACTCATCACAGCTGAAAGGCAGCGAGTGGCAGCAACCAAAGGCCTGTCAGTTGTGGCTATTGACAGTTAGGCATGTTGCGCTGTACTGAAATTTGGAAAATAAGACAACTTGCCTAAGAAGCTAGCACCTATTGAGCGGCGCTAGTCGGCAGTCCTGCTATCCTCTAATGGAAATTGGTATTATCTCCTCCATTATGCTGCACTTAGCAGTCTCCAGCATGTATGAAGACCCAGGCTCTAGCGTTGTGCAGCACTGCACTAGAGAGCTACCGCTATACATAGTAGGAGATGTAGGCCACAGCACTGGTTTCACATAATGAACAAAAGAAAAACTTAGACATAATATTTAACTTTTCCTCTGTGTAATTTACTTTAGAATGGAGAGCAGAGATTAAGCTGCAAGGCTGGAAGGAGAAGCAAGTGCTTTTGAGACACAAAGGTTACTCTAAGTTTGGATGAAAGAGTCATCCGTTGGCAAGCCACACTACGTACCTTAGCAGGATGGGGATCAGAATTAATTTCCTAGAGTTTCTTGAAAGGCACAGACTCTTCAGTGGGGCCACAAAACACTGACCTGTAAGTGGAAGAAGGATTGAGCTCAGTAAATTGGAAAGCATAGCATTTTCAGTTGGTTTTTTTCCCCTCTCCCATAGATATGTCGGCAAGACAGAATTAATTCTAAACTAGCATAACTTTTTTTCCTCCTCCCTAAAGCACCGTGTCAGTTGTCCAAGTTCCAAAATCTTTATTTCAGGGAAAATAGAAGTTGTTTCCATTTGCCTAAGTATATTTATCATTAAAAGTTTTGTTGGACTTTTTCATGGGTTTACATAATAGGACTCGGCATCCTTGCCAAGACAGAAAAGGCCGGGGTGTGGTTAAGTGGCACAACCGGGCACACGCAAACAGCCCCTCACAGTTCTACAATATGTATCTGATTCTGCCACATGTGTCTCCGCTATTCTAACACAGAGATTATCTTCAGTGACCAAAATGTACAACTGTTTGCGCAGCAACAATATACACAGATTATTTTTAGCTCAAACATGTGGCACTACTCATTGTGCAGCTGCTTTCATGCATTAACGCATTGTGATATACAAAACCCTAACTGCAAGAACCCAAATTAATTGCAAGCAATGAGACATTTTGGACTGAAAACCCCTTTTGGCTACATTGGAATAGAGTTGTTGACTTTTCAAGCTAAAAGAGATATGAATCATGGAAAATATTTCATTCTTAACCCCTCAAAGTACCCAGTATTCTTGAACTAATGCAAAATGCAGTTATGTGCTGGCTTAAAAATTACAACTTCTCTGCCAAAGGTTAATTTAGACTATTCATCCAAGATTAGTTGCAAGTTTTTAAAACTGTAAATAAATTCTTGTTCCTAAACAGCACAGGTTTTCAAAGCAGGGAGTATAACCCACAGCCTATAAAAGGAAAAGATTTAAAGCAGAAATGGGACATTTGACTTCTACATAGTTGGAACATTTAATCACCCTCTTGGTTATATGGAATAAGTTAGACTGGCAGCTTTTTCTTCAGCTTCTTAGTGAAAGTGCATTTCTTTAATAAAACCCTAATGCTTTGTAGGATGGTTTAGAATCTAGTCCTGCATCTTTTATAGACAACTGTAGAATTCCTCTTTGTTTCAGGAGGGAAGAGACCCAAAGACTGTAAGTGCCTGAAGCTGCAGACCATAATTTTTTTCTCCAGGTTGAACAATAGTGTACATCTTTTCACATTCATATTACAAGATATTAAGCAAAATGCTGTATGCATAAACCCGTTAATATTAGAATTAGTAGGGGGATTTTAATCTCATTCTATTAGCTACAGAGCTATGCAAAACTTACTTAAGCTGTTTTTATCTGTAAGCACAGGAAAAAAAGTGTAAGGTATAAAATGGCGTTCTCAGGACTTATACTGCTATAAAGAAATGCAGTTGGGGATGCAAAAAGTAACTTTTATGAGAGCTGGGTCTCAGACAGACAAGCCTTGGTAGATTTGGCTGTGACACTTCAAAAGACTGATGCTATTGAATCACCTGATATTGTCCTTTTGCTGCAGACAACCGCCCACAGAAAATGAACATCCTGGGTCCACCTTACAAAGTATAATCTTGGCACACATTTACATTCACTGACAGTTTAAGTCAATTATTCATGCTGCCAACTACCATATTAAAATAAGCATGTGTGTTATTCTGTTGTCCTTACCTGAGGGGAAAAAAAAAAAAAAGGATAATTCAGGTCACAAAACTCTCAAAACAGCCCCACCCACGTTCAGCAGAGAATCTTGCGTAATTTTATCTCATTTTCACATTTCTTTTCCACCTCTGAAATGTCTGTGGGTGCACGTGGGCACACAAGATTTTAATTCTGTTCAGATTGTAAGCAAATGTGGTTTTGATGGGTTCACCTCTGAATTAAGTAGTCAGGATCTTATTATTTACAGTAAGATATAAGTTTAAAATTAGAGACAACATTATATTACCTAACATCGTTCTCGACATCACTAAAGCAAATTCCTCAAAGCTGAGGACAGCAGCATTCCAAGGCACAGGTGAGTCGAGGCCAGGTGAGCGCCCAGGCTCACAGGTAGTAAATAATCTACATTGCCATTTAGCATGTGTCCCAATGCACTAGTGCTGCCAGGTGCATCCTTTGACATGACTGCTTTTCCAGTCAAAGACTTTGGATAAACCTGTGTCTCCCCTCAAAATGACGGCCTACTTGCAGTGTTACCTGTGGCTGTGCTCTTGAAGAGTCGGGAGCTATGTTGCAAGCAGTCAGGAGCATGTTTACAGCCTCAGAGGCCCCTGAGGCAGTGACTGTGCTTCCTGTAATCCCATTCGACCTCGTCGCACAGTAACTGTGTGCTCGTATTTCGTTCTAACGGACGATGCCTCTGGTCTGCTACAGCTGTAATACCTTCATGAACAGTCAGGACGTTGCCACTGATCAACTCATCACACAGTGTTCTCCAGAGCAGGGAAAGGTGGCATCTCCATAGCAGAACTCCTCCAGTCCACAGACCTCCCTTCTGTCCAGCTCCCAGAGATTTACCCTGCGTCACAAAAGCAGCACAAAACCTCATAATGCACCTGCTGGAGAGCCTGATGCCAGACTACTATTTTCTTGAAAGTGCCTGTCAGTGACAGCCTTTTTTTCTGAGTGTGTTTCTCAGTAGGCATTCACTATCACTCAGAAAGATCCCAAAAATAAGAAGCTCTCAAACAAGGAGCTCAGTTCAGAAGGGCAACAGACACTCTTTGTTGTTGTTCCCTCAAACAGCCCTAATTTTTCATCTGACAGCCAAATCAAAAGCTGCCTGTAGAAAAATAAATTTCTGTTCCAGCAGCTGTAAATCAGAAATTGGAGTGGATAACCCTGGTGTAGCTATAATCAAGAATTCTTATCTGGTCCATTTAGCCTTTTTTGACCCACTAGACTATCTGGAAAGAATATGTGACACTCCTGAATTTCAAAATCCAACTGCTCATCATTTTAAGGTTACAGTGGTCATATACATCATTTTACAGAACAGGATAAACAAGAGTAGTTATAACATGTACTCTCTGAGTTGTCCTATGGAAAATATAATTCTGTTGAACTTCATTTTGTACTCATATGAAGCAGTTCTAAAATATAATGTAATTTTCTTAAACGGATAACGACTTTCTGTGAGGGTACAAAGACCACAGCAACTTACCCCATCCAACGCTTTTGTCAGATCAACGAAAGCTTGCAAAATATCAGCTTCACATATTTGCTTTGAAGAAGTTCTTGACCAGGTTATTGCCTGTGAATTTTTCAATAGTTTGCATCCAATGTACACTAAGATTCTGTAATTCTGCTTCCTGTATTATGCAAAAACAACAGTCTGTTGTGGGGAAAGCTAGTGGGCCTAGGCTACTTAGTGAGGATCTTGATCTTCTTGCTGTCTGGGCCACGTACCCTTCCATTCTTCCTGCTTGTCACTATGTGTGACAATGTCATCTACAGAGTTGCGCAATCACAGCCTTTTCCTTACCCAGTTTAGAATAAAACAGAACATTTCAGTTGGAAGGGACCTACAACTATCATTTAGTCCAACTGCTGACCAATTCAGGGCTGACCGAGTTAAAGCATGTTGTTAAGGGCATGGTCCAAATGCCTCTTAAACACCAACAGGCTTGGGGCATCAACAACTGCTCTAGGAAGCCCATTCCAGCGTTTGACTACCCTCTCACTAAATAAATGCTTCCTAATATCTAGTCTAAGCCTCCCCTGGTGCAGCTTTAAACCATTCGCACGTGTCCTATCACCGGATACCAGGGAGAAGAGCTCAGCACCTCCCTCTCCACTTCTCCTCAGGAAGCTGTAGAGAGCAACGAGGTCACCCCTCAAGCTTTACTACAACACTTTTTACACCTCTAGCACATCCTGGGATAGAAATACTGTAATTATACAGCACACAGAAGTAGCCCTACTTTCTTTTTCTGAATTCAGTAATTTCATGATGTGAAAAGACCACCTGTGGGGCTGGCAGTAGTGGTAATGGAAGAGAAGCTCTCATGCTGAACTGACTCAATCTTTGGTAGGATCAATATCAGCTATTGGCCTCTCAGTTGCTGTATCTTATGTATCAATACAACCTTGCGCTAATACACCAGCTAGTGCTGGCCCTACCTGGGATCCTCTACTACTTTCACTGCAAGTCATTTATAGTCAAGCTTCACAGAAAGAGTTGGTTTTACTTTTGGGGTTTTTTTGTTTGTTTGTTTGCAGGGTTTTTTTGTCTTTTTACACATTTTAGTCATTTTCACAGGCTGCAATGATTTAGCTTGTAAACTGAGACAGTACTACTAGGCAGAATAATCATAGGAATACGAGCTTAATAGAGACTCTACAGTCAACTACCGCTTTAGTTGACTGCAAAAGTCATAAGATAAACTTTTTCCTGGGCTAGTAGAGAGTTCTCTGTAACTTCATGTTACTATCCTAACTGTTTTGGCAAAATCCTCCAGCCAAACACGGGGGCAAGGGGAGAAGAAGAAAGCACTGCTTTTCCAGCACTGACTCCTTACAAACCTTCTTATCCTACGAATATGTCCCTTTTCCTAGTGTCGTTTCTGTTATTATATTCTGTAAACTCTTATTAATACTAGTGAAAATGAGTTTTGAGCTGCCCTCAAGCATACTTATTGACATTTAACAGCACACACTGAAATTACGTTCTGATAGTTATTTGGTTAGCTGTGTTTTGTGCCAAACACTTAAACAGTCAGTACAAGAGACCTGGTAGTCTAATCTGTAATACTGTTTTAAAATGAGAAACTATAAAAATCCCCTGTTCTCTCTTTCTTTTACACATATAGTGGGACTATTTTACTGGAATTGTATCCTCCCTTCTCTTCTTACCTGAAAAAAAAAAAATGCAAAAAAAAAAAAAAAAAGCTGTTGAACATTTTCAAACGTTTTTTTACCTTAAAATCTTCAATGCATTTAACAACAGTTAAGCAGCTGTCCTCACAGTTACCTTGTGATCTCTCCATTAAGCCATGCCCATCTTCTGCTATTTATATAGAAGCAATTAGCAGCAGTGGTTGTATGCTTTAGATCCTGCTTTATCCCATGCTTATTTTTCTTACCTCTGGGCTATATAATTTAAGACAGCAGTATTTCCCCAATCTTATCCCCTCTAAACAAATGAGAGAGCTTATATTAGAAGTAAGTACTGTGATAATGCAAGCCATAATGGAAAAGCAGGGATCACACGGAGAGCTTAACAGTTGAATAATCTGATTTGTCAGCATTACTTTGGCACATCCAGGACGTCCTAAAGCGAGGGGATATTAAAATACAGAGACAACTACATCAAGCAACATAAAGCTCATCAGCAAAATGAATTTTCAGGATCAATTCTTGTGTAAGTGTTGCCCAAATGCGCACTAAATAATCAATTTCATGGTTATATTTGTGTTTTAAGAGACTCGGCTAAAGCGGCTCAGGACAGTCTTCATAAACAGCCTGCTTGGTCACATCTTTTGTAGCAATTATTTTTGCCAATTTTTTACTTACTTGTATGATGTTGCATAGTAACAGGTTGTTTTGTTATTTGTTTTCTCTTCATTTTTAGATAGATAATAGTAGTACGATCTCTAACATTTCTGATTAAAAAGCCTGATGATCACCCATATATTAAGAACAGAATAAAATGCTTTCCTAGACAACTGTTCCTCTACAGATCTTCAATGTGCTTCGTGACTTAGAAATAGTAAGTATTTGATCACAATGATTGAACCATATTAAGCAGACTTCAGGTATGACTGAATCGCTAAGTGTAAGTGCGGAATTCTAGTGCAGTTTTTGTACTCTACACAAATTTATTCTCATTTCTGTGAGTGGCTAAATGTATAAAGCTTCTAAAATGAGCTCTGCTGATAAGGCTTTTCCCTCAGTGCTACTGGTTGTTACATCACTTGTTATTTCCTACACATTAACAAGCTTCAACAATCACTTACCTTCCAGGATTCTTCATTATCCATTTATTCTCTTGAATTAACAGATTTCAGGCACTATTACTAGTAAATTCTTTTCTGCAGCCAAGTACTACACCTTTTCTTATCCACTCCAGATGCAAAGTGCACTCAGCAGGATGGAAGACACCAGGATTCAAGAAAAACCCACTCCCTGCTACTTTCAGCCTCAGTGGAAGCGGTTAAATTTACAGCTCCAACAGAAAACCCTGTCCTCAGGGAGGCTGGACAGGTAGGGAGGGAAGGCGGGGCATAAGCAGACTGGCTTCAGAGATCAGAGAGCTTAGATTTAACAAGTTCGGCAAGAAGTAGCTACTGCTAAGAAAGATCTTTGATATCTACATCTTATGGAATTGTAAATTTAAATGCAGATTTATATATTCCCTTCTAATACCTTTTTTCCAGAAAAATTTAATTGTGCATATTGTAGGAAATGGTCTGGCACAGGCAGTAAGATGAAGAAAAAAGCCTACCTCGTGGGCCTCTGCCTTGCAGAACCTCATCCTCAACCACACATATAGATGCTGGTACTTCACACCACTGAACTGACAACAAAAGACACTGGGAGAGTATATGATGTAACATGCTTTACTCAGAACATGAAAGAGGCAGACTTTCCAAATGAAGACGTTGAGTCAGACTTGGAAAAACTGACTTTGCCACCTCCTGTTCTGACACAAGACCTAAAGTCATAATGCTAAAGAGTCTGGTTTTGCATATTGGCATGAGGATGTTGTAGTTTATGCTCAGAGCTAACTATGCAGTAGTACTGCAACCCACCAGTTTTAATCTTACTTTAAATCTTTTAGCATTAGGGATACCAAAGAAATGCTCTGTGCTTGGGTTTTTGAAGGCTCCATGAGAACTCATGCTGTAGCATCCTGCAGCAATATGTATCATCTTTGTTTTCTCCCGTTTTCAAAATGTCTGGTAAACCAATTTTCCTTGCTCATGCTCAGAATTCTTGAGCACCGCTAGGGTTATCTTTGCTGATAAAGTATCAGAATCTTAATGTATATTATGAACATATGTAAAAAATCTTAGTCCTTCTATAGCAACCACGTTCACTTCAGAACTTCTCATGCAGCAAATCCAAAGATATGATATAGCACACTCAAATCCATCCAAAGTGTCCTCTTCAAAGGGCAGCCTAACACAGAAATGGCTACACAGCCGTCCCGCAGACCACTGTGACTGCAACAACTAGCAGCTGTTGCACACCCGCATTTCTCACCCTGACATAACCTTAATTACTCTTTCGTTTCTAGTACTGCATCTGCTACTTAATAACACAGGGTTTGGCAAGATGGGGGGGATAGGTAGCCCTCTGCAAGTATATTCAGTAACACAGAATGGGGGCTGTAATCCAAAGCAAGAATTTTACCAGGTCTCATTATCACTAATGTTTTGGGCTTTACTTTACAATGTTGTATGGGACCTGAAATACAGCTTAAGTCCTTTCCACTCCCTCATCCCACAGAGAAGTTTCCCTGCCCTAGGCAAGTGACTTACTTTTTTTTTTTTTTTTTTTTTTTTTCCAGAGCAAGCATGGGGCTGTTATGAGAGAGGGTATTTTCAAAAATAATCTTCATTCACTGAAAGTTGCCTTCAGAGCATATAAACAAAAAGTGATCCCTCCTTTCCCACCCCTTTCAGTTACTACTTCAGCAGGCTGATACACAGCATTTTGGGATACAGTTCCCAGGGCTAGAAGAAGAAGAGAGATAAGGAGCTAATATTGCCAATCATTCTTCAGGGATTAAAGACGTTTTTAGATTTTAGTGAGATGTCAGATGAGGGGCAACACATTTCTACCGTAATCCTGGAAGTTTTTACACAATAGACTCCAAGCTCGTTGGCTTTTTCAAAGTACAATGATGATGTCAATTGTTCTCCCTTCACTTCCGAGATCTCTTCTCCAAAAGGCTGATTTGCCTGTCCTGTTCTTCCACATCTCATACTCCCCTCCAAAATCAGGCCTCCTATTACAGTGACTCTAACGACCATGAAATAGGGTCCACCCACTTGAGAGGCAGAGAACAAGAATCTTTCCACCTTTCAAATTTGCCCTTTTCCTTTCTCATTTCCAGGGTCTCTCTAGCTCTTTACAGTTTTAAGAAGTGCTTGTAGTAGAGACTATTTAAAAGGGTTTCTTTTTTCCTATGCTCCTTTTTGAAACAAAATGGAACTGGTTTTCTTTTGAAACCCATTTTAACAACTTCAGAACTGTTGGAAAATTTCCAATACAATTCAATTTTTCTGGGAAAATAAATGAAAAATCCCCAAATTCTCAACTTTATCAAGTTGAATGGAGCAGATTCATCATGTGAAGAACACAAATGAGCTCAGAATTACACGAAAAACTGACAACAAATTCCCCTCATTATTTGCAGGCCATACTTTTTTTTTTTTTAAATGCGTGTTATACTAACTTTTTTTTTTATTCAGGGGACTTCCACCCTCTCCTACCGGCTTCTTTCACTATTCTGTTTCCAGTCACCCTTCCCATTACATTCTCTTTGGGGATTTCCTTCAACTTCACTACCAAGTTTGCTGACTGTAAAAGATGTCTTCAGCTTTCTTCTACTGCGCAGAGTTTACAGCATCCTTTCACTTCTTGGTGTTTATGTCTAAAAACTGATTTTAATGCATATTCTCCAGCAACTGATTCAGTTCCCACCTAGTCAGGGAGAAGACTCCATTTATTAAAAACCACATCAGTAAAGAAGTAATGAGGACTATGGAGATAAAAAGAGAAGGAGTGAGTTGTTTGAGACTACAGAGTTTGAAGACCTGACTTTAAACAGTACTGACAGGCTTAGCATAACCTGTCGTTCCTACAGTACTGACAGACTTAGCGCGCTATCAGCAGATCAACACAATTTTTAAAAGAAAAATGTATGCCAGCAGAGCACTAGGAATAGATACGGTGCTGAGAGGATACCTCTGCAATGTCAGCCCCTGACAAACTATTAGAAAAGCTAGGTGGCACAGCAGAAGCAGCATTATTGTACTGACCACCATCAAAAAGCAACTCAGTTTCAAAACCAGTCAGAAACGCAAAGCCTGCTCTTGGCAGCATCTCTCACCAGAGGAAGTCCCTCAAAGCACTTGTGCCAGGAGCCCACGCCAAGAGGTACGGATTTCTCTGGTGAGAAACAGACTACCTAAATCAGAGCAGTTCAAAATCCAACGCACCCAACCCCATATCACAAATACTAATTGAACTCTAGTGTCCTGACCTATAGCGATATTTTAACTAAAGATCCTTGAAAACCTTATATTCACTCACACTGGTGATTCTTCTCAAATTTAGCAATGGAGAACATGCAAGAAGTCCCCCATCAGATTCAAGAGAAAGAGGTCTCAATTCAGGTCCAGAACTAGGTTTGATTTTTCCTACGTCAATCACTTCCTGAAGAGTGAAAGAGTCTTTCAATGTTCATCCATCCTTGCAGTTTACCTTTTGTGAATTATTTGCCTACCAGGTAATATCAGTGGAAATCCAGAGTGCAGTAACATGAATAATTCAAAACTTCAAAAGAGGGAGGGAAACAAATAGGTGCATGTCTTGACAAGATACTTTAACATTTTCCAATAGACTTGAATCACACGTTGAATACACCCTAAGACATCTGTCAGGAGCTTTCAATAAATTCTACCCCTTGATCTGTAATCAGATTGCACATAGAGTTTTCCCTGCCACAAACATTATTCCTAAATAGATGTCAACACTCAGGTCCTCAGCAGGTACTAGACACGCACTTCTGTCTCATAGAATCTGACTCTACCATGCAGGCATCACAGGTCTTCAGGAAGATCAGTGCCCTTCCAAGATGCCATCTAACCACAGAGGAGCTGATCAGGTACTGCTAGTGCCCCACCGCTCAGGCTACCTCGAAACCCCTTCAGGCTGCATCTGTGAAGGTTCGGATGAGATTCACAAATGAGGTGTTCCTCTGCATGTCTTACCGGGGATATTCTCGTACTCAGACATATCAAAGCTGGCTGGAGACTCCTCAAAGAGACTGGTTAACAAAGAATGTACTTAAGGCACTACCTGGAATATGATAAGTTTAAGCTCAATTCCCTATTCCATATGGGCCTCACTGCAGAGAACAGATTTGCCAAGTTAGAAAAATAAAATACAATGGTTTTGACGTACAAACAGGCTTAATAAATATTGCTATGTTCAGAGACATGGAAACGGGAGAGCCACGGGAATACGCAAAGGAAAGTGATATTTCTTTCCCCAGGTGCATGGCCTTTAGACTCCCTCTGGCACTATGTTCTTATGTAGCTCTATACAATATCCTTTTATATACCAAAAGGAGTTGTAAAATCTTGTTCATCTCTCCCTGTCCCCCCCTGCCCCACCTTAGTTTTGTCACTTCTTAATACCAAGTGCCTGATACCAAAAAGACCTGCCATTAATATAACTTTTCGTGTATACGACCTTGGTCCTGCAGGCTATTTTAAGCAGAAAAATTCTGCATCCCCATAAAACCTCACAGAACAATTCTTTATATTGCCTACAAAATATGCTCTAGTATCTTCAGGATGAAGGATGATCTATCAAGTTAGTATTGCAAGCATTGCTCCTATGGGATGTGATCCTTATTGAAAGCCACAGCATATGGCTCTATGGATTTCAGTGCAGCACTTACCTATGCTACCAGCAGAGCCGTCGCTTTTATCAGCGTAGAGTTACCAGACCGAAGTAAGCAAAGATCAATAGCTAGGTCACATACTTGGATACATCCAACTATTTACCAAATCCTGTTTACACAATTCTGCACCTATGAGATTGAATTGTGGAGTCTCACATTGTCATTTTATACAAAACAATTCACATAGAACATAATTGCAGCAAAATCAGAATGTTTATACATGAACATAAAATTTGAGCTACTTCCACATTTCTACAAAATTGGAATCCAAAACTTTCAAGCTTAAGATTTTTTCAAGATAGAAACATTCCTCCCCTCCAAGAAGCAAGGGGAGCTATTTAGTTGGGTTGCTTGGAACAGTTTGTCTCTAAGCCTTTTCCAGGTTTCCTAGAAACTTAACCACCCAGTTGGTCAGATCTCCTCCAGGCAAAGGGTTCAGCTTTTCTAAAGATGATTGAAGATGAACAATGCTGGTGTAGTATCTCCCCTAGATAACCCTAGTTTTAAACCAATTTAAAAAGCAGAAAACATTTACCATGGCCACCGTCTCCGTGCTCCTTGGTTCTTTACCAGCAACAGGTCAGCACAGCTACATCATCTTCTACCAGACACCCAGTTTCTTTCTGCTGATTCTTTTCCACCTAAGAATTAAAAAAAAAAAAAAAAAGTCACAAAAAAACCCCACCAGAAGTTTTTTCTGTTTGTTCTGATACTGTGAGGTCTACTTTCTGTGGTGGTGTAATAACAAGGGAAGACATAAAACTTATCTACTTGTACATTTACCTTTGTTTCAATACAAATGAATGCAAACATTTCTTTCCAGTGACCTAATGCACTTAAACTAAGTTTTTACACAAACTCATGTACTGTGCTGAAGGAGCTGTTTTGATAAGAAAACTAACTGTATCAGACACTGTTTCAAAGTCATCTTCCTAGTGTGCATACCCTTGGCAGCTTAGCCATCTAAGAGTTAAAGAAAGAAAAAAAGCTGGTAAGTTGCTGAAGGAGAAAGGAACCAATTATGACTGTTTTTTCAAGGCAAGAATTTCTAAATCAGCTCCGCTTTTTAAAATAGTCCTATGAATATGCAATATCCAATCTGGAACGAGGCAAGAATTTCTCAAAAAGGAACAGAAGTAGACAACTGTTTAGGAACGGTCAGGAAATCTATTTTAGCTTATCCAAAGCAAGCTTTATAGTCTGCTTTCTCCATTAAACCCCATCAAACCACCATTTACTTTTCTTTTATTATTCAAATCATCTTTATTTTACTTTCCTTCGGTTAAAATAAAAGATTGCCAAAGAAAATTTATGATTTTATATAGGTTTTATAGTCTGTGCAGACATTCTAAGGTATTCTCCCGAGAAGGAAACTTTTCAAAGCTGAACAGTAGACAGTATCCAATATTTTCCAGATCCATATTTTACTAATCCTTGATAAAACCAGATAAAATTATTAGTGGAGAGAAGAAAGAATGATAAAACTATATATTTTTTTTAATACTTTATAGATAAAAATAATCTCTTACACAACTTGGCATAGCAAGAACTCCTTTGATGCAGTTGAATCTATAAAGTTCAATAGCTCTGCATTCATATCTATCAGGCAGAGTGGGCTGGCACCTGAAGCAACCACTAGCCTGGACAATTTCTTGACTGTAAAAACTAAACAAAACAAACCCACCCACTACAAATCTGGAAAAATAAGAATCAAGAATAGATACTGTACTGTATAGGCCTAGAAAAGATTCACTAGGGAGCACTAACCTTATTATGCAGGTATTTTTCAAAGTATGTGCACTGCTCTGGGGTTCACCATTTATCTTAAAAGCAGAAAATGTACCGTAAGTCATGGCAAACCTACAATTTGGCTACACAGAGGCCCAAATAGTGACTTTTCCGACTTGGACGCACCTGAAAGAAAGAACCAACAGTAGCTGCTACCTTAGAGCGTGTGTGCTCAAGGTAATCATAATGCAGCTGCTTGAACTTCCTGACTACATAGGAAAACCAAATTGTGCTGCTGGCAGAAATTCCTGTGTCAGGTGCATGTCTTCTGCTCCAGAGCCAGGGCTTAGCTTTTTATTGGCTTGCCTCTTGCAGCTAGCACTGGGAGGAGCACGTAACTTACTGCTTTTTAACCATTATAGCAGCTCCTGCTGCTCTGCCCTCTCACAGAAACATACCTTCTTTTGTCTTATATTCGTATAAATCTTGAAGCCACATCTCCTACTGGATGCACAGGCTCATATCCTCCCCTTTTTACTGTAGGAGTGGCGCAATAATTGATCTAAAGGGAGAAATCAATGCATCGCTCGCAGTGACAACAGAGATGACTGTGGCAGTCAAGGGAAAATTGGAATGTAATGCACACACAGAGAAGGCAGAGGGTGGATGGCACATTCTCAGCCTGCAACTGCAGAATTATTTTCAGATATTTTTCTGAGGAAATGTACAGTGTGCACATAGCATGCGATGCTGCAAGGGGGAGTATATATAATGATAGCTACACGGGAACAGTGAACTGAAAGAGATGAGATACACGTGTGTAAAATTCCAATATGTAGGTCCACTTTATTCTTTTATAACACATAAGTTGAATATTCAGTCTGACAGTTTAGCTGTGATTCAGACTGCATAGAGATATTAATACGATATCCTGGTAGTAAAACTATTTGATATTCACAGAGAATTCAAAAAATATTTTGTGTGATTAGAGAAACACAAAATCAGTTTAACGTAAGGTACATGGAACCAAAAAAAAATCCCAAACGAATAAACTTCTCTAATCACGACTCATTCATCAGCTTTCCCAGAGCACTTGTTTGCATTTCTAGTGTCACCAGTGGTGATGACAACTAAATAATTTTCAAAACAGGATTTATTTAATACGATAGGACTGGACCACAAACATAGCTGTTCAAAGTTGTTTCTTTCCTCTTCCTCTCTCAGCTAGAATAGAACAAACTACTAGATAACCTGGACAATCAGAAGTGTGATAACATTAAAACTAGGATATTTATCATCTCACTTTGAAAGATGAAACCTGCAATTATATTGGTGGGCTATAGAGTTGAAATTCAGGCTGTCAAAGTGGTCTAGAAGAGGGATGTGTTATAGAAGTAGCTTACAGGTCAGCGCTTACTCCCTTTGGACCTTAATAAACACAACCTAGAAGTGGTCTATACCTTAAAGAAGTGATCAGCTGCAGTCTCTAGGAGGCTTGCGTGACAATCCAACGTCTATGCCAAGAAGAAATAAATCATACCTGTCCCTTCTGGAACTCACACTTATAGATTAGCTGTAAAGGAAGAAAAGGTAGAAAAATAAGAGTTTGGCTAAAGCAGTATTTCCAGCAGGCTTGCTGGCAGGACTCATGACCCCACGGAAGACCCAAGCTGGAGCAATCTTTTCCTGAAGGACTAGCACCCCATGGAAGGGACCCATGCTGGAGCAGTTTGTGAACTGTCTCCTGTGGGAGGGACCCCACGCTGGAGCAGGGGAAGAGTGTGAGGAGTCCTCCCACTGAGGAGGAAGGAGTGGCAGAGACAACGTGTGATGAACTGACCTCAACCCCCATTCCCCCTCCCCCTGTGCCGCTTGAGGGGAGGAGGTAGAGAAATGGGGAGTGAAGCTGAGCCCGGGAAGAAGGGAGGGGTGAGAGGAAGGTGTTTTTAAGATTTAGTTTACATTTCTCATTAACCTACTCTGATTTTGATTGGCAATAAATTAATTTAATTTCCTCACGTCAAGTCTGGTTTGCCCACGACAGTAATTGCTGGGTGATCTCCCTGTCCTTATCTCGACCCGTGAGCCTTACCTCATATTTTCTCTCCCCTGTTCCCCTGTGCAGCTGAGGAGGGGACTGATGGAGCAGCTTTGGTAGGGGCCTGGCATCCAGCCACGTTCAACCCACCACAGCTGTACATTCAACTTCACAAAGGAGTCTCCTCTGAATAACACCAAGAATTTTCTTAAATCTCTATAAAAGTTATGCAACTATCCTTTTTTTTTTTTTTTTTTTTTTTTAAAAATTGTTTCACCCATTTCACCCAGTAGAATAGAATTGTGTGTGCTACACTGACTCTGAAGAGACCTTACATAAAAGGCTTGGGTAAAGAATAAACTATTCATTAGCAATCCCAAACATACACAATGTATTACAAAGGCAGGTAAACTAAGCGTATTAAAAAAAAAATAAAATAAAATCATGCAAAGATTTTTGGATCATATTCTAGAGACTTCTCTCACATTGTGGTACTGAACTGTAAAGTTGCAGTGATGTTTTTTAATCATGTAAGTCATTTCCCTATATTACAAGGTCTTCATCTTCAAGTTTGTTATCAGCAAGCAGAATAGCCCAGTTTGGGCATGAATAGCTCTTCCAACCTCCCCACTTCTTTTGTTTTCACCTCCTTCTCAAAGGTATCAGTTATTCATGAAACAGTTTGAATTCTTCTTTGGAATATAAAGTGCTTCAACCTCCTTAGAAATGCTAAGATCCCATGGCCGAACAAGCCGCGGTCATCTGCTGTCCTCAAACAGATGTTTCACTAAGCTCTAAATAAATCATTAGCTCACAGTGAGATAAAATGCTCTTTCCTGCATCACACAGCAGTGTTCAAATTTCAGAGTACAGGCTTTCCACACAATTAATCATGTGTTTCATAGGAGCACACATACTGACTCATATTTTGTACAGGCTTATGACGAGGACTAATGCACACAGGTTACTACAGGATCTCGACTGACTTTTGTTTCGTTTCAGTCACTGAGGGGTGGATTGGTCTTTCAAGAAAAATTTACCAGTGAGTTTTTGGAATAATGGCCTAAGTATGAAATCCCACATTAAGGACATATTTTAACTGTTCCTTTTCCTGCCCAATGAAGCAATCAGCAAATAGCTGAGGAAGATGAGGCTTATGCGTATTTCTAAGTAAGAGGGAAACCTTGAAATTAGCAGGAAATATTGTGAGTTTGTTGTACGGTAGGAACTTGGTAGCCATAATACTTTCCTTCTTATCACACTGCTATAGTTACGCTCATAGAATTTTATCTTTTTCATTGAGAAAGCAGTAAAGTATGAAATAGGCGTGGTTCTTACTAAATATTCGTAACCTGGGGGCACTGCACGGTGCAGGCACAATCCTGTGCTGCTCACCCTTTCAGGTCCAGGGATACGAGTGCTTTAGGATATGGAAAGAATATGGAGAGTTTATTTTAATTCCTCTGTAGCATTAAATTTTTACTTTTGCAACAACATAAAGAGTTAGAAGGGTCACAATAACTACTTCTATTGTGTCAAGAACTGTAAAAACTGCTTTCAAGGGGGAGAGTTTACAGGGTTTGGCCCTGTTTGGCAGTGCTGAGTAAGACAACTGCTTGTCTTCTTCTGGAACAATGTCATGACGGGTCTGTGATAACCAGACAGTGTTTCAGATACCATCAATAATTGTTCAGGTTGATTCACTGTTTTTTGTCCCTCTACTCTGCCAGACAATTAATAGCTTATGCCATTTTCTGACCTGATAGAAGCAAGTAGAATGAAAGAAATCTGCTTTTTAATTTTCTTACTCTCTCATCTCTCACAGGGTTAAATCTTTACATTCTCATTACAAAAGAAAGAGACACCGACGATTTGTTCCACCTTGGTAAACATTCAAGCATTTCAGTTTCTGGTTTTTGCTGTACTCTACCATAGACCTCTTTCCCTCTATCAAAAAAGATATGATAGCTTCTGGTTTAAATGAACTGAAAAAATACTATTAAAGAAAGGAAGGCATGAATAAGATTACACTGAGATATGATTTTAAGGCAAGTTAAAAAAATATATATATATATGCCTGTTTCAACATGTTTCTGCAAATATTTTGGCCTATATAAGTAATAAATATATCCTAATTGGAAAGAAATTGCTTAATGAGCTTCTTCCTGACAGCATTTTTCTGTCAAACTACATCAGGATTTTCCTTTGAAGCATCTTTCACAAAAGGAGACATACGAAGTTGAGCTAATCCTTTACATACCGCGCTTTGTTTACTGCACTCTTGAGGAAAAAACTAAAATATCTAACTTCACGCTGATATGGGATCACCTCTAGTTAATCTTGTCCTTGTAAAAGGACTCATTCCATTGATTTATGCAAATAAATAATATAAAAGAAGAAGATAGGTTAACTGGTATTCCACCATATTGCATCAGTTTAACCTGTATATCCCTCTCATCTTAAAGAGCTTTTAAGTGCCGGTGGGGAAGGCGACTGGAAGTCTAATGCCCTTCACACCTGTATGTTTATTGTATTCTCCAAACCTACTCCTGTGCCCCATTCTAATTTCACAAACATTTGAAATAAAACTAGTTCTATTTTTGTTCCTAATGCTGGTAAAAAAGAATAGGAAGCAAAGCCCTGAAAAAAAAAATAAAAATAGTTTGGGCAGGTACATCAGATGAATAATTAAACACACTCTTTGCTCAACAGTGCAAAGAGAAGTTAATTCCTGAAAGTTTTTGCTAGGGGGCATTGTGTAGTATCTCCAAAGTATGAAGGGTAAGGCGGCACGGAGGGCGGCAGGGTCACGACTGATCCAAAGAGAATTAGGGATTAGATTCCTGAGAGATTGCAAGAGTCATCTAGGGTTAATAAAACGAACAAAGTAAGGAGAAAACATTGCCTGTAATGAAGTCCATTGATTATGAAAGTGCCTCCAAAGGGCGTAGTGTTTGCCTTTTAAGAATACAACCAATCAAAGCACTAAAGGCTGGCTTGTAAAAGGACACAGCTGTACTAACAGAGAGCAGGACTTGGCCTGGGAAGAGTTTTAGCTTTTTAATTTTTTTTATGCATAGGGTGGTATTTGTGCACGTGGGCAAAATGCAATAAGTGTTTCTACCTGTCCCTACACAACTGTCACTGTCATTCTCTGCAGGTGCCAGCTCGTTTGCACGAACAAGCTCCCGCCATCCCATCAATCAAATGGTTGCAATAGCTGTAGACAAACTTGATGTCCTACATGTATTTTACTACATTGAAACGAGACTACTGTAGAAAGTTGGGTTTTACTCTGAGAGCCATGAGTCACTGAATTCCAGATTCACCCTATCTGAAATTGTTTGTCATAGGTTTCTTTAACCAGTCCTACAAAATACACTACTTACAGGAAAAAAAAAAAAAAACAAAGCAAAACAACAAAACCACAACCAGTTTTTATTCCAGTATACTCACAGAAGTTTCATCCACAGAATTATCTATTTAGTTCCTTCCAAAGAAACAAAAAATAAGTTCTTGGCCTCATTAGGAGGTCCCAAAGATTAATTAAGCATTGTAGAAGACAACCATGTGGGTTTTTCCTGTTTTACTAAAATCCGTATGTAGAAAGTCAAAGCATGCCTCATGCTGTTTGAAAAACTAATAGCTTTCTAGAGAGAAAGGGTCATAATTCTGTACCCTCCCTGCATCTACCCTCTCCCCCAACAAAATACGCTAAGTCTCACCCACCCTTGACCCAAAACATTGGATTTGTGGTTTTCCTCAGTAGCCGTATGACCTACTCCTCAAGCAGAAAAAGCATGTTAAACACAGGTACAAATCAGATGGAATAAAGCAATACCTGGCTTACTATTGTCTTAATAAAACAATCAATGATGTTAAAGAACATGTTTTGTCTCAGTCACAAGTGATCACAGGGGGACAGGGGGGTGGAAATAAAAAAAAAAAAAGAAAAAAAAAAAAGAGCGCTTCCCAAAAATGGCAGTGCATACAAAAACCTACAGGCCCACGTCCTTTCCTAACATACCTGTGGTAACTTCAACAAAGAAACAGGTTCAATGAAGAAATCCTGATCAATCCCATTTAATTGTGTGTTTTGCTATTTCAATGCCATCAATTCAGCGACCTTTCTGTATATAAGGTTTTGAGGGAGTTGCCCTTCTCCACCCCTCACTCTCATGTGTGTTACATTGCTAGTTTGCATCTGAAGTTTAAAAATCACTGGTCTGCTAAAAAAATGTGGAAAAAACATCTGGTTCTGGAATCGGATTTAGTCTCTCCACACCTCAGCCACACAAACTGTGATGATTTGCTACCAGAGCCTCAGAAACCAATCCCGTCTAATTGAAACATTTGCTATGAGGACATGATGTTTCTTTGTAGGCTGCTAGAATGCAGTTTAAAGAAATGTTCCTGGCCTTGTTTCCAGAGAATTATAGCTGACCTTGTGGGTGTGCCATGATTGTTGCATAAACCGTCAAAGCTGAGAGAACTAGTAGGATTTTTACAAATTGTTGAGAAAAGTCAGTCAGTGAAACAGTTCATCTGAAACTCTACGCTTATAAGGATAATGAAATAGAGCAGCTATTTCAATAAAGTGACAGAAAAAGGTAGTGTTACAAAATAATTAAGAATCTCCAATTCTCTCAAAGAAAAAATAAAATGAATATCACTCATAATTTCTCTGTTGCTAGACAATTAACCCTAAAGACAAAGGAGATTTGTACCTACCCTTAATAAAGCTTCACTTAACATCTCCAGAGAACTAAATCAATTCCAAAATGGGGGTTACACGTAACTGAATTTGTTGCCTTCCAGTCACTCAGTAACTCTCTACAAATATTGCACAGCACTTAGTGGGATTAGGGGAAAATAAATCATAAAAGACATGAGTTGCACAACTGTGAAGCATGCTGATCTCTCATTATTGCTGTAATCATATCAGGTCACCATTCAGTTTCTGCATTAGAAGTGCAGATCTGGTGATATTACAGCGCATATTGATTCTGGCTGTTTGCTGGAGGTAGAACTGAAAGCCTTAGAGAGCACTGGAGCAAACTAAAACCATACGAAATAGTATTTAAACTAAAGTAGAGAGATTTTCATATCTCAGTTAATTGTTGGGGATATTTACACAGTATTAATTATTACTAAATGCAGCTATTTTATATACTATCTGAATAGAACTTTGGTCTAGAAGTTTGTTAGCTAATTCTTAGTTAATTTATACCTGAAGGGAGACAAAGACTTTCACCAAATACTATTTTCCCAAAAAGTAAAAAGCTCCATGCTTTAGTGCTCAGTTACATGACCTGAGCATTGTCTTCTGAGCTAATGGAAGGAGAAATAATTCAGTGTTAACTTCTCTCAAGTTCCAGCTATTGCTTTAGAGTTACCAATATTTCTCATTTGTGGCTGACACCCCAAAACAGGGCAAAAGGACGGGGCAAATCTCTTTCAGGTATTTATTATTCTAATTTTCCAAATAAGCACAGGTGGTCACTGCTGAATTCAAGCACTTTCATGCTTCAAGTCACACACTCTCTTTTTCAGACATATTTGAGCAGAATTAAAGACGGCTAATACTCAAGACACCGAACCAGACTGGATTACCAAGAACATCCCATCCCATGCAACAGTAAACAGCAGCAAATAGAGTTTTCTCCCAACTGAGGAAACCACACAAACTTCTGTCTTGTAAGAAGAGATCAGGCCACGCATGCGCAGCCGAAGGGTGGCGCCTTGGATTAGAAGCACATTACCAGAATGAAAACAAGAAAGGTTTTGTGCTAGAAGGTAAGACTCACTTTCCAGTGCTCCTGAGAAAAAACGGTGTCTAAACCTGGCAACTCAGCCATAACGGAGCCTGCCTAGATGCCCTCCCTTCTTCTGTGGTCTTTGTGGTACCTAAGTACCCAAGAGGAGGATGATATCACTGTGGAAGCAGCTTGTTTTTCTCTCTGTGCCTCTATATGGGCAGACATTTGTGGAGAATATTCTCGGCTGGCAAAACTATGATTTTTCTTTTTTCCCCTCTCTAAACATGTTCCACGTTGAAAGGGTAGGGTAGAGGGGCAGTGAAACTCAGCTTGGCAGTACCCAGCTCAAGCCAATACGTTAAACTTCAGCCTCTGTAGTTCTTAGATACTCAACAATATTATTCCTTTAAAAAGAAACAAAAAATCCAAGATCCAAACTAAAAACCAAAAAGCCGTGCTATTTTTTTCCCCCCATTTTGATTGCTCAACATCATAAACAAGACAACTACTAGTTAAGTCAGACTTGGTAACTAGATGTACTGTGCATGAATATATACCCAACCTAACATTAAAAGCAAACTCTGCAGCAGCTGCAATATTTTAAGCAGTTACCACTAGATCTTTTTCAAATATATCTTCTGAGTCTCAGTAATTACTAGCTGTATGCAACATACCATTTTTCTGTCTCGTTAAGAACCCAATAGTATAATTAGAGCTCATGCAAGCCCCAAAACTGTTTATCGTAACTTGTTATAAAAGATTTAAAAATGAAAACAAAACCTTTGTCTCCAATACAGGATTAAGAAGATACATTGGGAACACACTTGCAGAAATCAAGACCTGATCTCATAAATACATCTCAGCCAAACAGCACGCGGCTAGATCAGTTATCTCTGTCAACAGGATCACATGAACTCACAAAACAAATTTGTTGATTGTTTAGAAATCACAAGCTTCAGAGAATATGCACGTGGCAACATGTAATATAAATGAAACTACTAAGCCTAGAAAGTCAAAGTGAACAGCTGCCGTGCAATCTCTCCAACTGCCTAAAACATGAGTGGCTTTTAAGGAACTAAACTATCCGGTCAAAAGAAGTGCTTCACTTAACTCCCAATAAACCGGGTATCAGTTGAGGTAGCAGAAATCACTGTAAAGTACCCAGTTTTTCTACTTCTAGCTGTTGTTTTTCTTCAAGGCAGTTCAACTCTTTCCTAAAATTTACCACCAAAGCAAGAAGAGGCACTGGAAGAAAATTCAGAACTGACTGCGGCATTTGGGAAATTAAGGTGTCACCTTACACTGAATTCCTAGCCCTGATGCTGGGGTAGAAAGTAGGTTAAGGCAGGCTAGGCAGCCACAGATCTGAGCTACAAAACACAATCCTAGCTTGAAGCTTTTCACGTGTATCTTTTTTTTTAATCCTTTACCTAAAATCCGGATTGAAAGCGCTTGCTAAATAGATCCTTTTATTTGCCTGTTAAGCCTGTGCAGAGCGAGGGTGAGGAGGAGGAGGAAGATGGGAGATGAATCAGAAGAAGACTGAGGTTCTTAACAGCATCCAGGGGCTAGGGAGTGTTTGCTGTCAAGGATCAGCCCGCAGAGAGCCCGGGTGGGACTTGTACCGCCAGTGACAGCTTCTGGGAAGAAGCTCCCCCCGGCAGGTATAAATCAATAAATATTCTGCTGCAAAGGAAAGGTGGTTGAGAGACATACCAACAGTTCTGGGGGAACTGTGTATTATCATAACCTCAGGCAAAACGAAGCTGACAAGTGATGTCACTTTCACTCCCAAATGGGTGGCACGCATCCAGGAGAACACACTAAAATGTTAAGGACCCTAAAAGGAACAGGAACAACAACATTTATTTTAAAATTTGAAATCCACCTCCAATGGCTGCGCCTAGCCACTGAATGGACATGGCTTATATTTTCTTTATGGTATTATTGCTGTAAGCAAGTTAATTGGCAATAGAAGTGACAATCGTTAAAACAGTGATTAGAAATGAAAAAGTGATTTTTAATAGAGCATTAAAAACTTGAAAAATAGCAACAGTAAGATCATTCACAACCTCTGATCATGTTATTTTTGCCAAAGCAATACTTGAAGAAATTCAACTCTTAATTAAGATCAGCTAGTTGAAGCAGAGGAATATGTCATCATGCACAGGAAAGGATTTGGAGGAGTTGGTAGCACAGTGCTGTACCGCTGAGGTTTAAACTGCTCAGCCACACTTGGCCAATTCAACCTCCTGTCTGTCAGGTTTCACTGACTATACTCTCCTGCTTTACTTGTACGTTTAATGGTTTTGCTGTCCTCAGTTGCCAGGAGATACCCCTATCACCCAGCTAGATTCGAGTCCCTGACTTTTTCTTTAAGTCATCAAAAGCTTGACACAGAAAACGGCCAAAGCCCTCAGAAGGCAGATTCTAGCCTGAAGAAAAATCAGCATTTCCTCACGTCAGCAACTACTGCCAGGAATGTCTCTTCTGAATTGACCCTGCACACTGCTTTGGCTTTGCCATCTCTAACACTCGCACAGTGGCATGCATACGGAATCCCTTTCAACCACACATACAGAACATAGTTTACACCATTCCCTTCCTGCAGAGGAATCTGGGGAGGGAAGAGAAAGGAAAGCATCGCGTGAGAGAGTAGTCGCCTTGATGAACCTAATACTAGCAGGTGCTCAGACAGCACGGGAGAGACAATAATGGTGCAAAACACAGAGTAACAGGGGCACAACCTTCTGTCTGAAATGTGGGTTTTAAAAAGGACTAATTTTCTAATGTAAAAACAGCTCATATGAAAACCAGTTCTTTGAGAGGCCTGACTCTATATTCTTCATGGAAGTACCTTCACAAGAAAGCTTACTGGCAGTACATGGGACAGCCTTTAAAACAACTATTGGTTTGAAAAGAGGCAAGTTTTCAAGTTCTGACACTACTAGAAATGCAACTATAGTGAAATAACAAAAAATGAAGTGTTCCTGTGTCTGATCCAATAACAACAAAATTTGTATTTCACTTATCAGATAAGTTGTCCAACTGCTTCAGAAAATCCTTAAATCAATCCAAATTGTAAGCATGACATTCAGAATTCCCACATAGTCAAGAAAAAAAAGATTCCCAAGTTATGAGTAAGTCAGGCTGAGACTGATCAGAAACGTAGAAAACAAGAACCGTAAAGGATTTCTTCACTATTTGTGCTGCCAGCTTTTGCAACCTGTCCTGTTAATGAGCATTCTCATTTGGGAATTCTAAATATGAGAAATATTCCAGCTCTAAGATGGCAGAAGGAGCATCAGCCTCCCCCCTCTCCACCCAACCCAGAAAAACCCTGCATCATATAAACACACCATAAAACTTGCTCTCAATTTAGCAGGAAGTCCAAATATATCTGCTCCCTGATAGGATCTGGGAGTTCCATAGGTCAAGCTGGAGCTGCCTGGTCTCTGTGTGCCATCTAAGAAAATCATCATTTAAATATATATATATGTATGTATATACACACACAAATATATTTAGAATTTAAACACCAAGTACCTTCGTTGAGATTGGATGGCAATTGGAATAAATGGGAACTAACATTACATAAGATGCGTGTAATTATTATTATTTTTTTAACTTCAGAAGCAACATGGAACAAGAATTCCAGGACTATCTTAGATTCTGGTATACTCTATTTGCAAAGCTTCACTATCAGCCCATTTTCAGTTTTCTTGAATAATTTTGCAGCAATTTAGTAGCATTCTACACAGGTCTCCAGATTAAGTTATCTGGAGTGACATCAATACTTTCAACTTAGTGGTATTTTATCTCTTAAAGAAGCAAATATGCTAAGCTGAAGATAAACATAGACATACAGGACAAAAATCCCTTTTTTCTCTCCTGCTTCAGTACGTTGAAAGTGCTCTCTAACGTCGTAACTATTACTCTTGCTTGCATCTCAGTTTTCTTCCAGTGCCCTTCCTGCTTTAAGTTCAGGCTTCACATCTTCACTTCTAAGACTCCATAAATCCCTGCCCTACCAAAATCTGTCCTTATTGCCTCATGTACCATGGACCTTGCTGCACCTCATTAAACCTTTCATCTCCTTTTCTTCACATGCCTTTTTCACGCTACTATTTCTGTTCTTGAAGATATCCAGTGCACCTATTTGCTCATTCTCCCACATAAAACCCTCCTAAAAATGATTTAAAACAAGACCAGCAAGATACGTTAAACACTGAATTCAGCAAGCTTTCTTCAGCGTAACACCAAGCTGAGCCCATATTGTTGCCTTGCATGGTGCTGTGGACCTTTTCGAGATTTCCCTTTGTTAGACATGAACTGGGGAAAAAACCTTGAAAGAGATTACTTGATTCTGTCTAGAAGTCATTCTGCCTCCACGTTCTTCCTGCACTTTAATTCATGTACTTAAATGATATGTACAATATTGTATTAATCTCGTGCAAATTGGATCTGTAGTTGCAGAAGTTTCCCTAGCTGCCTATGTAGCCTTTACAGAACATCTTAACACAAATGCCTTTAACTCATTCAGTATTTTATGTTACATCCCAGTATCTCACATTCTGAATGCAGAAATGGAAATTAACAACACTTTCTATCCTTTAGAATAATTTTTTTTTTAAATACATACATAAGGTAAACAATCATCGCTTTAGAAGCAACTTACTATGGGAAGGCTCCAGTGCTGCTGCCATAGTAATGCTCCCAGGCTGGCCAAAGCCTGCTCCTAGAATGACACCCGGTGGCCACAAAACCGAACAGCAAGGCGTTCTCCTTGCCCTCCAGTCTCACCCCCTGTTCTCAGGGGTAGGAGCCACCACTGTGCTACAGCCAGGCATCCGGCGGAAATTCCTCACAGGAATCTGCAAAACACAGGAAAAACCTGCGTGAAATTCAAATGAATATACATACGAAGTTTGAGTAAGTAATATACAGTGTTTTGGAAAATTACATACCATTTCATTTTATTTTTTTTTTAAGTATATCGTTGTATAAAAGTAATAGGTAATGGTTTCAGAATTATCAAAATGAAATATCTGGTTTTATTTCACAGTATTTCATTCTGGAAACAGTTAGCAGTAGTTGAGTGGCATTTACAAAGTATGACTGTGCATGTTCAGGATTAAGCCAGAAACTGCTATTCCAAGGCAGGGAAGATTAGTCTATCTATTCTTAAAAGTTACAAAACTAAAATGCATATATTCAGTTTTAAGTTATAGGCTGAAGAAATCCAAATTAGAGACATACATTGTCATGCTTAAAATAGCTTTGGGCAAAGCTAAACAGTAACAGCATTTCAATAAATCATCGAGTATCAAGCATCATGCTTTAGAAAATGAATTGGCAACTGAGCATCAGTGAGAGTTAAGAGCTCCTTGCCACATATTTTATTTTGCTTAAGTACCACATGAGTCAGAGAAGAGCTTTTCTTAAGTAACAACCTAGCCAAAAATGATTTGATAATATTTTCTAAAGAGCAATAAGAAATGCACTGTTTCAAGGGAAACAAGAAAGAGCACTTCAGCACAGATTGTTGGTGTCACATTCTAAGGACTTTTGGCAAATGAAATGGAAAGAGAATATTTATTGCTTGTCATTTTTCATTTGTCTCATTTTATTTCTCTAGATCAGTGTCAAAATTCCTGGTGATGCCATAAGCCTCTTCATAGTAGCTAGGGATGTCACAGAAGACAATTACCCTTTTTCCCCTGTTGAGAAATACCTATTTTCTCTCCAGTAAGTACAAAGCCGAGTAAATAAACCTTCCCAAACATCCTAGCACAATGGAAATTCTTAAGGCAACAGCAACTCTGTGCTTCATTTGACAACTCCTGTACCTTTACCCTTGCTGGGGTAATGGAGGTGGCGGGTACGTACCCAACATTACAACTCTGAGCCCTGAAAGCTGCTTTACTGCTTTCTCATCTCAACCATGCCTTAATGTCTCTGTTTAGAAAGATAAGGGTTAAAATAACAAGTATATCTGTTTATATCAGCATAATGAAATTATTCAGGTACTTTGTCAGAAGTGATAGTTTAGTAAGGTCCGTTAGCATACAACATCTGATAGAGATTACCACTGAACACAAAACGGCACACACAAGGCAAGCGTAACAAACTACGCCAGTCTGGAAACAATGACAAAAATGTGTCACTTATCAGTAAGTTATACACGTGCACTCGCTGGCCAACCAAGCACGCAAGAATTTAAAGCTTGTGGCAGATCCAGCGACTGAATGAAATCTAAACAAATAAGAAGCACAGCAATGGGAAGAATGACCTCCCACTGTATTAAGTTTAAAGCTGGGTATTGCCAAGAGACATGCAAAGCTGTTGGAGTATGCACACGGCTAATCCTTGAGATACCATGGAGCCAGACCAAAGATAGCACTGGGAAGGCAAATGGAGGGTTAAAACGCAGCCCTATAAACTGCTGCCAGAGCTGAGCTGGGATTCAAAGCTCTGTGTTCCAACAGGCCAGGCTGGGACCCAGCAGCCTTCGGAGGCTCCTCCGAGCACCTCCTTTGATCTCGTTCCTCGGTGGATGCAGTCGTGTTGCAACAGCTGAAAAGTTTTAAATGCTTTTCGTTTGTTTGTAACTTCACTGGCTTTTCGTTCACCGAAGAATAAAAAGTTATTATTAGGTGGAAAGTATAAACACTAATTGCCAAATACATTTTTGTACTCACTCTTACACCTGCTCCCTCATGCTAGATTTCTGTATTAAGCCAAATTATGATTTAAACGTACTAGGCTCAGGTATGGGAAAACAAGTTTACAGTATCAGTGTAAACCAGACATAAGGTACAAAAAGACTAATCGCACAGCATGGTATTCTATACTGCCATATTTACACTCATATATGCTATAAGTACACGTGTGCTACCATCTTTATGCAACTCCAATATACTTATATATACTGCATTAGGGTTAAATAAGGTATGATTGTGGACTACCAACCTGACTTGAGGAGGTTGAGCAATCCCACAAGGTACCAAGAACAACCTCAATAACAGTGTTTCTGAATGGCTGTTTCTTTCCTGCATTAACACTAAGCCTGCTGTGGAATAAAACTTGTTCCATGCGACAGAAGTGCTACCTGCATGTTATTTTAAGTTCTACCTTTCTGTCTCCCCATCCTCCTCCTCTGTGAATTTCAAAAGTCAGGTCTCTATTCTAGAGGAGAAAATTAAACACACCTATGCGCAACCCTCCTGCCCTCCTCCTCAGATCCTAATGCAGACTTCCCAGTTCCAGAAGCGAAGGTATGAAAGCAGAGGAGCAGAGGTAGGCACCATCCTCAAACCCACCAGAGGCAGGCAAACCCAAAACTCACACCAGTCACGTCCCTGCTGCCTTCTGAACTCACTCTAACTGCCAGGTAACCAAGAAACGAACCGTAAGAAGTCACTTCATAGTGAACATCCCAGGTAAAATCGCTACTGATGTTCAGTTGCTTGCTCATTAGATTGCCTTTAATGAAAGCCTTCTTTACAGGTGATATTTATTTTCCTCTAATAGTTTGAACAGCCACAACTCTCACATTTTATAAATTCTCACCATGAATTATCCTGGTGCAACTTTACAAAGTATCTAAATGAACTTCCATGTAGCTCTGACAACAGTGAAATTTCTTACTCCTCTGTGAAGGTTTCTTCCATTTTTGGTATGATATTTACATTTCCAAACTTGACACACAGAGTAATAGTTGGTCTTGGCATTCACCGTTGCGTGACTCTGGCTCGTATGTTCATTCATGTACTTTGTTTTAAAGAATTCCCTCTGGCCGTTACTGCTTTTCAGCATGATTTTGGTTTTAAGTATTGTTTCATGCCAAAATCCAAAATATTTTGTTACAGAGGTGCAAGATCAATGTAATTTGACACCTTACAAGATAATTATCAGTTCTTTAGATTTATAAATTCTGAAAAACATTTTCTTCCATTCATTTCCCTGTCCTCCTCCTCCTCTCACGTTTACTTCCATGTCTTTTCCAATATGATCACCTTTGGCTCGAATCCCTTTTCTACTTTGTATACTCACTATCTCCCACCCTTTAAAATATTTTTACTAACAGGTCCATAAACTCATTTGTAATTCCAAGAGGCTTATAACAACCCTGCCCCCATCACTAATAGCATGCAATAGAGTATGCCTCTGTTTTGTCCACCAGGATGTGCTTTTCTTTTTATTCCATGCTGAGCTGATTACATCACACTTATAATACTTGATTAAAACAAACAAACCAACCTTTTTTAATGGTCGGGGTTAAGCGGGGGGACACAAATGAATCAAGTAGGGATAACAAAGGAGAAGTTCTCAAGGTCTGAGAAGCAATTGTAGTAAATCCGCAGCAGAAAGCCCTCCCTTACTCCACATGACTGCGGCTGCCATACTTAGTTACCGTAAACATCGCAGGCAGCTATTTATACACATTTCTGTGAAGAGTCCAAGGACAAGAGAGATCTAAGTTGAGCAAGGCTGACCCTCAAGTAAATAGATATCAAGAAGTAAAATCCCTCTACTGCAGTCATTATGCAATTTGAAAACCTCACATTCATTTGTGGGGATGACAAGAATATTAATTCTTCATGCTACATTCTTTTTCTAGATCATTTTCCAGTTATCACCCATTCCTATAACTAAACTAGAAATGAATACCACGCCCTTTGTTTTTTGAGCCTATTAATTATTGTAATCACAAGTGTTATCAAAATTTTACTACTGTTTACCATTTTACACATGGTTGTTACTGCACTGTAAGGAAGTCCTTTAAAGTTATACTCCTTTACAAATCCAATTATAAAAGAAAAGGTGAAATGGATTTTGTGCCTTCTGTAGCAGAAATGGAACAGAAACTCTTCATGCCGCCATTTCAACTGCTAGTGCTCTGGAAACAAGGATGTAAAAAAGTTGAAATTGGCTTTTAAAAAATTATCAGAATAAGTCAAATGGAAAATTACAAGAGTCAAGAAATGTTAGTTATATAGGAAATAACATTCTATCGAGTATGTGGATTGTGTAAATAAGGTTTTATTTAGTGAATGTACCTGTTCCCCCTCTACTAGCAGCTCAAATGACTGCATAAATAGCAACTGCTGGTAAGTGCAACTATCACTTTTAAAAAGACCAGTGTTACCATGGTGACTCTACATGCAAAGTCACGATTAAGAAGGTCAGGAAAGCCAGCCTTACATTATGCTCATTTTCCACAGTAGAAGAAAGCGGGTAAGTGTGCCATTTGCAGATAGGCTAGAAACACACCTGGTGAAGGGGAAAGTAATAATAGGATGCTCAGCTGGCAAATATACGCATAATCCAAACTAGCTAGTGGAGGCAAAATCTTTTGGCTGTTATTGCTGGCATAAATCCTGAGGACCAGTGAGAAAAGCAAAACTTAGTAAAAATTAAGCATGGGATTCTAGGATGGGGGCCGTTCAAACAGCCAACTGCGATGTGGGTTGGACTGTGAGTGAATTTTGCTTTCAGACTCCAGCTATGCCAATATGTAACATCTTCCACATTCCCTTGTGAGGCCTCAAAAGTCCCTTTTCAGGATGGATACAATGCACCGCAGTAGCTCCTGGGGCCTGACTAGCTCAGCAGGTCTGCAACAGGTACACAGAGTCCTACTGAGCAGAAAAATTTTCAGTAGCTTCAGAAAAAAAAAAAAAAAAAAAAAGAGCGTCTTGCCTTATTCTAAATACTTCAAAAAGATGGATAACAAATCTGCAACTCAGCTTTCCTGAAAGCCCTATTGGGATCAAAAGATTGTTTTCCTGAGGTGGGCATTAGGTGCCTTTTAAAGTTTATAGCCCTAAGTAATACAATATTTCACATTGCAACATTCAGTTCTTTGGTGTCTTAGGTACATAACAGACTTTTCAGACTGAAGAGACCCAAATCCCTCAGCCTTTCTTCATAAGAGAGGTGTTCCACTCCCCTAATCATCTTGGTAGTCCTTTGCTGTACCCTCTCCAGCAGTTCCCTGTCCCTCTTGAACCAGGGAGCCCAGAACTGGACACAGGACTCCAGGTGCGGCCTCACCAAGGCAGAGTAGAGGGGGAGGATGACCTCCCTCGACCTGCTGGCCACACTCTGCTTGATGCACCCCAGGATGCCATTGGCCTTCTTGGCCACAAGGGCACATTGCTGACTCATGGTCATCCCGTTGTCCACCAGGACTCACACGACTCTTTCAGCTGAGCTGCTCTCCAGCAGCTCAGCCCCCAACCTGTACTGGTGCATGGGGTTATTCCTCCCCAGGTGCAGCACCCTACACTCGCCCTTGTTGAATTTCATAAGGTTTCCCTCCGCCCAACTATCCAGCCTGTCCCCGTCTCACTGGATGACGGCACAGCCTTCCGGTGTGTCAGCCACCCCTCCCAGCTTTGTGTCATCTGCAAACTTGCTGAGGGTGCACTCTATCCCCTCATCCAGGTCATTGATGAATATATTGAAGAGGACTGGACCCAGTACTGACCCCTGGGGAACACCACTCATCACTGACCTCCAACTAGACTCTGTGCCCCTAATCATGACACTCCGAGCTCTGTCTTCAACTAGTTTTCTATCCACCCCACTGTCCATTCATCTAACCCACACTGCCTAAAGCTTCCCTATGAGGATGCTGTGGGAGACGGTGTGGAACGCCTTGCTGAAGTCAAGGTAGACCACATCCACTGCCCTCCTCATCTATCCATCCAGTCATTCCATTATAGAAGGCTATCAGATTGGTCAGACATGATTTCCCCTTGGTGAATCCATATTGAGTACTTCTGATAGCTTTCTTTTCCTCCACATGCCTTGAGATCATGCCCAGAACAAGCTGTTCCATCATCTTTCCAGGGATGGAGGTGAGGCTGACCGGCCTGTAGTTCCCTGGGTCCTCCCTCTTGCCCTTTTTGAAGGCTGGAGTGACATTGGCTGTCCTCCAGTCCTCGGGCACCTCTCCTGTTCTCCAGGACCTTTCGAAGGTGATGGAGAGCGGCCCAGCAATGACTTCCGCCAGCTCCCTCAGCGCTCTCCAGCTTGGCACAAAGTAAGGTGGTAGCACTGATATATGTAAACTAAAACATACTTACATTTATGCTTTTCTACAGCCTGCCCCAAGAGTAGCCAATAGCCTTATTTTTATAATAGCTTCGGAGATGAAATATTGATATCCCAGAACACTGGTAAGTATTCTAGCCAGGCCCTCTGCAGGAAGACAAACTTCCCCTTTTCCTCTTCATCTATCAAAAGGATTGGTTGTCCTGTTCACTGTTACTTCCAACCTCCCCCGATGTATGAGGCACAGACACTTTGTGAAAGTTCCGCTTTCAAGCCAGGGGGCAAGGACATTACTTAAATAGTTTGGCACTTGTTTATTAGTAGGCCACAATGAAGACACCAAGATTCATGCACAACAGCACTAGATGGATGTCTCTGCAACATTCCAAGGCACTTGGCAATATCTAAATGGTGACTGTAATCATTCAAGTTCCTTTGATGACCTCTTGAATGATCAAACTGACCCCTGACTTAAGTCATTCATATATAACTTCAGAATACACAACAGGTCAGAGTAAACGCGATCTATATTTGCGCTGCTTGTACCAGACAGAAATCAAGTTTATTCCAAGTGAATGATGCTGGACTTTAACGTACTTTCGAGAAGGCACAATACTCCCTTTCCCAAAAGGGAATAACATGTTGAATACACAGAGATAGAAGGAACTCGCGGTTGTTGACATGGTTAGAAGTAGAAAAGCCTGTTCTTACTGAATAAAACAAGCTGCCTCCAAACACACTTCCGCTGATGAAATAAGGCCATGTTCTTACCTTAGGTAAGCTTGTGCATATCATCTTAATCAGGCTGAATTAATACTAAGGTGCATACTTGGCCTGCTCAAAGCTGGATCTGTGAAACCTTAAATCTGTCTTTTCTCTGTACAAAATTACTATTACGGAATTCTTATATATTTTCTCCAAAATGCGCCAACTGTACGTGAAGGTTGACTTAATTTAAAAAAATGTTAGCTTCAGCCTTGTTACAAATTCTTACTAGAATTTTCCAAGTACACTTAGAACATGTTTTGAAATGTTTTGGCAAACCCTGAAAAGGAGTGATAGTCACTTAATAATGAGTTTCCATGCAAATGGAGCTCTTTTCATCGTCAGGACATGAAACTGAAGCAAGATTCTTACCTATTCATTCATTTTTCCATAGAGATTAGTTTCGCCCTTTAAAAGTCAGAAATCACCTACACATTATGAATTTCTACTTAAGCTTTGTGATATTTTAGTCATTAAAGTATTAGCATTTGGAAAAAAAAAAAAGAACCCACAACACAGCAACAAGACATAACATTTCTAAATAAAACAAAATTTCTGATTCCTTAGGATATTATTAGCTTTAGCACAATGCTTTGACCTTTTATTAAAGCCAAGATGAGGGCCCTAAACCACAAAGAAAATACAAGAAATTGTATTTGCAGACCCCAGGAAGTTCTGTGTTACGGTGGATAGACATGGCTTTATTCGCCATGCATATTCTATGAAAGAGGAGATAAGAATACCTGCAGGACCGCCTCCCTTCACTTCTTAAGTGGAAAGAAATATTTCCTCCTGGTAAGAGTCTTATGACTTGGCAATAAAGTGCCTGACAAGAATTCTGCCACTTTAAAAATTCTTTTTAATGAAAATTTCTCTTTTATGAGTTTCTCAAAATGAGAATTTTAAAAAAAGTCATAATTTTAATTGAAATTTAGTTTTCAGGACTCATTTAAAATAATCACGTGTCACACCAAACATCAACGTGAGGTACTCCCATAGTGCCTCTAAAACATTTTAATGTGCTGAGAATGACTAACATGTGATGGAAGACTCAGTGCAACCAACAATGTTGAGGTACCCTGAATTAAAAATCCTATTGAAAAATCCAGCACCATTTTTATCCCTAAAATATCCATTTAGAAAACTACTGAATGTTACATTCTAAGCTCACATGGAAAACGCTAATATGTGGCTTAGTACTGCTCTAGCTAAAATGTGCACATTAAGTTCTAATAACATCGGTCATCACATAGCAACCATGCTGATTATGATGACTCCTACCCTAGATGCATCAGTAGAGCAAAAGCTTCTCAAAAAACCCAAACAAAAACACCACTCCCACCCCCAAAAACTAAAACACAACAACCTAAAAACCACTCTTGCAGAACAAGTAAGAACCAAATACTGAACTACCACAATTCTCAGGCAAAAGCCTCTCTCCTTCAACAAGGACAACATTGTTATAGGTGTGACACTCATCATTTCAGTCTTCATTTATCTTAATATATTGGAAAGAAGAATAAGGCATGGTGTCCAGAAGATACCACTATGGGAAGGAGAGAAAGCAAAGGGAATGAAAAACACACTGGCTATTTTTTTTTCCCCCCAGGTAGTTTTGGTGACAATGGTCTAAGGCAAGTGTGACAAATCTACAAGCTTTGCTTCAGCAGTGTCATTATATGTCATGGCATTCTACATTTGACATTTATTGAAGTTGTCTTCCTGGAAATGGAGCAAAGGCTCACAAGAAATTGCACCCTTCAAAAGGAAAATACAATTAACTTTACTTTTACTTCTAAAATTATGTCTTGTGGCCTTCCAATTAAAAAAAAAGATTATATTGTTCAGCAAATAGTAATGCACATAACTCACTGTTTAAAAGAGACTACGGGCTTAAAAAGCCTACAGCTTTGGTGAATTTTTAATGTAAACTACACAATAAAAAAAAAAATCAGGCATGATTTAAGAACACATTATATTAAGCGGGTATATAGGTATATGCAAGGAGAATGAATTTCATACATTCTTAGCACATGACTGAATTACAGGTTAACATTATGTCTCTTTAAATAAATTACCACCTGGTCACAGTTTCACTTGTAGGAAATGAGTCATGAAGCAATGATATCATGGTAATGGCTGACTATCATTCAGGTTATTTAAGATGCAAAATGTTACAAAACATATGGAAACATTACACTCAAGTACTTTGTGTTAAAATAAAATTTGGGAACATTCCAGAGAGTCTTTTGTATTCCTCCAATCCCTTAATTGAAATACAGGCAATGCCTATAAAACTACTGATTAAAATACTGCGATGATCAGTTAAATTTATTTAAACATATGGAAACATATAAGGTAAAAAGGTAACATCTCAGGCATTCATTAAGAATACTGCATCCCCTCACTAAAATCAGTCTCTGGCAGTCCTGTTCTATTTTCCAAGTTTTAAATAATTAAAGAAGTGCTTTGTTAGCGATTAAAAATTTGACATTCAATCAAAGTCTTTAGAGAAGGAAAAAAGATAATCCACTGTGAATTTATCATTGAATTTGCCAGTCCTGGTCAGGGTTAAACATTGCGCTATAATAGCACAATACCTTATACAAAGCTACTTTTTTTATATATATATGCTATATACGTGCTAAATATCTCTCTATATATTTAGCATTAAAAGTATCGTACTATTAACTCATGACCAAGGCAAAAATTACCATTTTTTGGCTGTGGCCACACAAGAGTCTTAGAGGAACAGTTTAGCCAAATTCCTTTTTCAACAGCATTTGTTCAGCCCTATAATTACGTTTTTCAAGGTATCAATCCATTTGTGTTTCCTGGACTTCATTAGTCTTCCATATCTATTTTTATACCAGTTCCGCTGGCTTCAGCTCAGTTATTCTCCACTCATTGTTATACATCAAGTCTCAAGTAACCGTAAGGCAGGTCAATGACTCAACCATGTAAATCCATCAAAGTTATACCACGGATCATGTAAGAGGTCTGTCTTTTATGGTTCACTTGAGCTATGAAAACTATTTGAATGAGAGAAGGACAGTTACATTAGCACACCTATGACTTCCGCTGAAACAAACGCATAACACTGACCCTACTATGAGATGATACGCATCATATATGCAAAGTGTGGTCTTCGGATATTTTAGCTAGGGTTGATTCATACAACTTCACTGGCTTCCAGCTCAGGGGTTGGTAAGTTCAAACTCACAGAAAATAAACTGTAGGAAACGTAGTTTGGGTTGATATATCAAGATTTGATTACCATGGAAGCTCTTTTAACTAAGGAAGTTATCCAGCATTTCTTTTTCTACCCTGACATTACTTTCATCCAGGTATGAAGCTTCCATACATGCAGACTTACTGCATTCACAAACCCATTGATAAGTAACCAGACAGTATTAATTTCTGTACAATGAAACATCAAAAGAGAAAAACAGATAAGAAATAGCTTCCAATATCTGATGATGTGCATATATATACACATACATACGAACGTACACATCCCTGCCTTCCCTTCCTACTGTTTAGCATGCATCTTAAGAATTACTCCTACAGGAATCCAGTCAATAGAGATTACAAAAATATTATGTTCCTGCTTCCTTTTATCCCTTCTCCTGGAAAACAAATCTTAAAACTCAGGCTTCTTGCCTACTGAGCTCTTGACCTCTTTTTTCAAGTTGACAAAAGACACTTCAGTAACCAGGCGAACATGCAAGTGCAGAAAAGCATCCTTCATGAGGAGGCATTCCCGAGTCTTTGAAACAAAAATACACTTGTGAATGACAAATCCGCTCAGATTCCTTATCTACCCTGGTCAACTTCTGTGATGTAAATAGCCACATATAAACAGCCTTGACACCAATCACACGGGGATCTATACAGCAACATACAGCAGTTAAAAATAACTGTAGGATCACATCTAAAATTTCTGAATGGTGTTGTAAAATAACAGAGGTTATTATTAAATAAAACGACTCTGGACCATGGAATACACAATACTGTTAGGCAGCTGTAGCCTTCTGCATTGTGATGGGAGAAAACAGCTAACATTATCGTCACAGTTCTTATTGCATATCTACATGCTGGTACCCACATATGGAGCACAGTAAGTGATGTATATGACATGACAGAAGCCAGAGAGAGACATTAATATCAATCCAACAACTATTATCATGTTATGCAACCATGTCATTTTTCACTCAGTCACTTCAGAGTTTAGGAGTAGATTGTAACTACATTGTTACAGAAAGTGAATTTTACTTTAGGAAAGAGATATTAATAACTGGGACACCCCCCTTCCCACATTTCTTACAGGTTGTGTCAGTACAGCTATAGATGAGATGCACAAGTGCCGTAAGACACAAGAGATATCAAATTCATTAGTTTGGATCTTGACCAGTACACTACAAAAAGACAATTCCAGAAGAATTTACAGTCTAAAAATAAAATAGCACTATGTGGGCAAACAGATTAGGGGAAAGAAATCCAACAAACAAACCAGGAATAGAGCATACTTGTCATCACAAGGATCAGAGGCCCAGCTACCTCCACAAACCAGTCATAGTTAAAAGCACGCTCAGACATGAGAGCTTAACCAACACGTGGAACTGTTATATCCTTTAGATAAATCCTCAGGACCCAAGGATGTTCTTCAACACAATTCATACAGTCTCCCAAATGTGTTTGTTAACCAACCAAACAATATAAATTACTTCTGTATCAATTTTGGTAGAACTATCGAGCTGAACACTGCCACAGAGGAGGTCCCTGAAATAGTGCTGATTTCATGCTTTTTACTCATTCTACGAGCAGAGATAAAGGATCAAGTAGAATATAGGATAGGACACAGGCCAGAAACTAGGGACCACAAAGTACTACTACAGACTAACACAGACTACACCAATCAATAGCTGTGCACAAGAACAATACCTTTTGCGGAAAAGAAGGGTGAAGTTATCAAGGCCACAATACAAGACCTCTAACTAGGGCTTTTAAATGTTTAACCGAGTATGTTGTTAGAGCAATCTGTTTCTAGTTGTTCCATTCATTTTACAGTTTGGGAAATGGTTATTCATGTAATTATTTTTAATGCATAAATACTCATATGTTACCTGGTCCATAAGATATCAAAAATATCCCTTAAATTTCTTAAAGGAAGTGATATCAGAAAGGCATCTGCAGTAAGTCTGCCAGACACACTGGAAATAAACATATTGCCCCAGACAGCATGGAAAATCCCACCACCTTCCTCTAAATATTGATAATATTACTTAATAGGAAGCACTGATTCACTGAAATTTAATTCACATCCAGAGCTGAGTCTGTGGTAAACAGGCAGGTCATCTGTTTATGTCGCCAAACACTTTGAGGGGAAAAAAAAAATAATCGTTTAGAATGTGTGTGGCAAGGGTGAAGAGGTCAGTGTGTTCTCAGTATCCGAACTGCTGTTTCCGAAATTCATTATCAAAGAGAAAAATAGAGTACTCCACTTCTGAGTGGCCTCAAAAAAAAGGCCCTATCTAAAAAAAAAAAAAAAAAAAAAAGGCCTAACTTCAGGGTAATTTTTTTCCCCTGAAAGAACTGTATTCACACCTTTACAATGGCCATTACAGTTACTAAGAATGAATGGGATAAAACTGAGGCATCCTGCCCCCTAAACTGAAAATGAATTAGAGGATGAGACACACGAATATTTCTGTCCTAAGTAAAACCCCTTTTCATGGCAAAGCAAATTAAATCACAACATTCAAAACCAAGAACGTTAACAGATCTACTCAGGATACATGTCAAGTCCTGAAAATCAGTTATAATTTAAAAGATAAATAGGATTATAAAGAATTGATTCTGGCAAACAGATAAATAAGATGCAGCACATATATCCTAACTCCATAATCAACCACATACGTGCATGTCCACGCGATCCAGTATGTAGAATCAAGACTGATACAGCAGTATGCTTCCGTCACAAAATAAATCATTTTTCAGCTTTGCTATACAGTTATCTTCAAGTAAGCATAACATCTAGAAAATATTGTGAATAGTATTTATTGGTGATTAATGATTTTGCTATACAACGTCTCATGCTGGTGTTATCTCATGTGGCCCCTCTATTCCATGTGGTAATTTGCAGGAAAGGGGATATTTTGTATCTACAGAGAAAAGGAACAGGGAAATGAGTTCGCAATGTGAATACTTGTTTTGGATAAATGGGGCCCATAAAGCTAGAAGATTTTCTTAGTAGAATTTGCTGTAATTTAAGTGGGAAGGGACACACTAGTCCCTTCCTGTCTCCTTCCTTTCACTTCTTTCTAGTCAACAAATCTGTCGTATTTACCAGTGACATGGGAGAATGCTATGGGGACAGCCCAAAGAGTTTCAGTGACTGTGGACAGGCCTCCGTTTCCACACAGAAATAGTAAAATGTCAGAGTCACAGGCTCAGCAGTAATGAGAAATTTAGCCTGGGGAAAGGTACAATCAAATCATTCCCCATATCACGATGTATATTTGTCAGAAAACATTACCACAGGTAACTCAAGGTTTCTTGAAGAACAGAGATGGTGCTACAATACAAAGTGCATAACAACAACAAAAAGGAGATGGTGTCAGTGTATGTAACTGCCCATTTGGATTGGACCACAGGGTGGGAAAAGAAAAAAAAAAGAGTAGCCCCACAGCTGTTAAAGAAGGCACATCTGTGCTCTGTCTCTAGAAAATCTCAGAAAAAAGAAAAATGAACTTTAGAGAAATGAGAATCTACATTTTAATCAAGGCTTAGTCAGAAAGCAACCATTTGTTAAAACCAAATTTTTTTGCAGGAAGACTACAGGCTCTCTGTAACCAAACTCCACTGTGCACTTGTGACAGAGACCACAGCCTCAAAGCCCAGCCTCTGAGACAAGAACAACTTGCAATGTTCATAATGTGATATCCTCTAGAAGGGAGTGACGACTAATATTCAGCCAATCCAGGAAGGGGGGAATAAAAAAAAAAATAAAATATTGTGCCAGTTTAGCAAGGTAAGACCCAAATATTTTCTTTTTTACTTGTTGACAATGGCAGGAGGCTAACTAACTCTTTGAAGAAGAGGCAAGGCAAACCCTTTCAGCTTTGTTTGGGAGAAAACTTGTGCTGAGCCAAACACCAGTGAGCGTGCTTCCAGGTTCAACTCAGCTCTGTCAGGGACACGTGCCGCAATAACCTCTAGAAAAGCATAGGCAGGTTCACTGTTTGCTTTATATGACTATATTACAGTCACAGTTTGCCAGGCACACCAACCAAAAGAAGTAATACTCTTGGTACAAGAATTGTTTTAAGAAAGTAACTAGAGTGATATAAAATCTAGCAGGAAGAAAAATGGGTATTCTCTTAGTTACAGATGAACAACAAGAAAAAAAAAAAAACAAACACAAAAAGCCCAAACAAACAATCTAGAGTGTTGCATCCTGCATTCCTTTTGCCTTTCAGCCTTTCTTCCTTCACTTGTGTCTTAAATTTCAAACTCTTCTTTAAGACATAAGTCTTATGCCACAGAAGTAAAAAACAAGAAAAAAAACCCAAAACCCACCCACAAAAACTCAAAGGCACAACAACAAAGAAACTAAACCGAACCAACCAACACCCAAAAAACCACCCAAACAAGGCAATCAAAAAGCTCTCCCATTCTGGTACAGACTGAAAATGGTATCTTCTGAGTCTGCCACCCCAACTCTTCCAAAGAGCCAAAAGCAGTTTGCAAAGACATCTGCAACTAGCTTTTCTGACCATAGTACTACTGCAAAGGTGTATCAGCATTTCTAAAAAACTTTATTTGGTAACCTTCTACAATAACCAAAATGTAATACATTTTTGATTGTGCAACTGAGTTAATTTGCACCGTCATTGCTCTATCGTTTCTCCAATTCTCTAACTAAGGCTTGAGGAGTCTCATATTCCTTACAACATCCTCCAAATCTCCCATTCCTACAGCAGCTATTCTTCCTCATCAAGAGGAAGAAGCCTTGATTTGCAGATCAAATAAACAGCACACTTGCAGCTTCCCGAGTTGGCTGTATTCTCCCCAAATTAAACTACCACCACCACACCCTTTTACCTACAGGCACTTTCATTCCCCAGTTGACAACAATAACATCAATTTGTGTCAAATTCTGAACTCTGCCCCTGCATGGTTGCAAAGGTATTCAATGAAAAGATATAGAATACAGCAAACTCTATTTTGTTTTGGGTTGTTTTGGTTTTTTTTCCCCTCTCTCTCTCCTCTCTTATTGAGACCGGTGCATGAAACATCATAAATATCACCTGGACAGCACAGGATCCTCCTCATACTTCCATATCTATTTTTCTTCTGTGTCCAAAGGAGTTTCTTTGGATTTACTTGTAAGTTTTCCATGATATTTAACTAAAATTCAGATTTACTTACTTAAAAAAATAAAATTATATTTATACCCTCAAACAGTTTTCTTAGTTTTATAATAGTTGCTAGGTGAGTTTGGTTAACATGATGAGTTCAGATCAAATATATATGGATATAAACAAAATATGATTATTTATTAACATTCAAATTGTTTAAGGTTATTAATGAAGACAAGAACCAGATCTCACTTCAGGGTAAATCTGTTAATGAAGAATTCAGAATAATTCTCCAGAATAAACCTGGGGAACAAAGTAATGCATATACCCTAGTTAGAATTTTCTTCACTACCAAGACAACTGTTCCTATTCATCTCTGAACGCCTCTGCTACACAGCTACTGAAGATTAAATATACAGCCTGACCCTTCTCACCTTGCCATATATTTTCCTTCTATTTAGACTGCAAATAGGATTTTAGATATTTATCTCACAAGGATTAATACATCTCCACTATAAATCTAGCTGCTGTACTGCAATGTAAGTTACTCAAGTGCTCCATAATCAAAACGTAAGTAAAAATTGCAACTGATTAATTCAAGGCGCAGAACTGGAGAATGGACTGCAAAATTCTTCCACAGATTTCAAAATTATAGCCTTTCAGATCCACCCTGCTATGCAGGGGCACATCGCAGAGTCCGGATTTAGATTTATTATGTGCTTATGCACACTCAAAAGACTTACTCATCAGCTTTTCCTTATGAAAGCCTCACAGTCCCAACTTCATTTAGATGCAGAGAGGACAGATTTTTCAGCAAGACATTTGCCTTTTTCTGATCCATCCAAGGCTCTGTCTGTTCAGAAAAGGCTTCCTGTTCCAAAAAATGCTCAAAACATCACATAGTTTCCTCAGCTATCATATCTATACATCAGATGGTGGAAGCCATGCTAGAGTACAGATGGGAAGATTTTATGCTTATCTTCTTTCATCAGAAATTCTCTATTCCATGTCAGGCATTATTCCCTTTCCCCTCCCCCAAATTACAGAGAGCGATTTATTAACAGTTTGTAGAGAAGCAAGCAAAAAAAGATCACCCGCATACATGAAATTAACTCTGCTGTTTTGAGATTTGATTTTGTTTTAAATAGCAAAAACAATGATTTCTAAATCTCTGTATTTCAAAGAATTCCATCAGGACTGGTAATTTTTGTTCCGCAGAAAGCCCACAGATTTTAACTAGTATTGGGTCAAGCCTGGAATTCTTGGCTATTTAGCTGCCTCTTTGCAGAAGTAATGCATTGCAGGATTTAGCCCAAAGTCCTGCTACCTAGACTTTGTCATTCACCGAAGTTTACCTCCGAACCCTGTAGGAAACTGTTGCTTAAGACCGAAGTGGCAGTCCTGATGCATGATCACCAGCCTGATCCATTAGGCCTTGGGCAGTGAATAAAGTCTATGCTGTCAGATACCTTGGCACCGAGCCTTTTCTGAGGGAGAACGCTTCAGACATCCCACAGCTCATCTGTCTGGTCTACAGCTCAACTACACTGTGGCAATAGCGTCTGCAAACATTTCTCCCTCCCTTCCTGGAGATATTACCAAGCTGCCGGTCTGTGTCCCTTCTGGAGAACCACTGAAGACGGCTGCGCTGCCCCAGCGATGTACCCTTTGCGTGCAGCACAACCCTTCCTGCCCCATGAAGGGAAACCACGATGGCTGCTACAAGACCACCTATGCCAAAAGACTGGGAGATAATCTGAATATTAAATAGTGTCCCCTGATAACTGAAACTAAAAGATTTTGCATTGAATTCAACAGGGTTGAAAAAAATGTACAGTTTGGCAAAAAAAAGGGGTAAAAACCTTAAAAAACCCAATAAACTTATTTTTTCCTTTCACGAAGGTGATTTTTACATTCAAGTGGTCAGCTTCCAGACTTGAACGTTTATAACCATTAGCAAAGTGGCAACATGAAAAACAAAACAAAAAATCAATTCCACAAAAAAACCCCCACACAACCTCCCAGCATCAAAATCCTGGTAGTTTGCTATTGCCAGATGTAAAATAAACAGTAAGTTTAATAAAATGGCTTAGTAAAATGCTGTCTTTGGATGATTAGTCTTTAACTTCCTTTCTCCATGCTGAGAAAGACCGCGCCATTCTACATTGACACAACACACAGATTAGTTTTCTTTTAATTCTTAATCTTGGTTTCTGTTACAGAAAATAAATCTGGAAGGAGAGAACATTTTTCATATCCTTCAGTGTATTTTTTTTGACATGCACTTAGTTCTCCCTTCCCTGCCACTGTCCACAAAAATACAGACAGGCATTGTCCTGCACAGCCTTTTAGATTTTTCCACTCCTTAGATGTTTCATAGGTTTATTTTTAACTTGTTTTTACATCACACTGTATGCACTGAAGCCTTTTCATCATTACATGGTTTTCTTGTGAATGCTGCTGTGTGAACATTGTAAATGTGACCACGTGCAGACGCTGTAGCGCGAGTAGCATGCGGCAACTTCAGCTACTGTGTACATGGTATTTCAGAAAGTCTTTCTAGCTGAGTGCATGCACTTTGTCTCCAGCTTCCAGACAACCTATCATATAGCACTCGAGGCAGCCAGGGCTTTTATGGGAAACACATGGTAAGCGAAAGTCACGACCTACTTAGTAACTAGAACGAAAAGAAACTTTGAAAACAGTGGGTCCAGCTTCTTTTTCAGTTTCCCCAAGAAGCAGAAGTCATGCCATTGAAGTCAGTGGAACTACAGCACTGAAATCCTACTGTGAACCCCAAAATTAGGACTGCTGCACAGCCTTGATAGTGACAGCTGAATAATGAAAACACGTATTTTGATTCAGTGAGCACTCCATGACCAGACTCATCAGAACTGCCCCATCTGCAATATTTATCCTCCCTTTAACATATCTAAGACGCAGAGATTTTGGGTGAATCAGAGAGACGTTATAAAACTGCATCTGCATTAAGGCTTCATCCTCCATCATTCAATGGTATCGCACCTCCAGCAATGCTGCTCCCTCCCACATTGGGCCTGTTACTGCCCGTTCCCAGGATTCTGGTTCAAGAGCTAGTAGTGAGCACTGCTGGCTGCAACGGGGAGAACTAAAGGCTGATTTACTCCAGCGAACTCACTGGACAGTCAGTCCCAGGTTAGGGGAACACAGAAGCAACATTTGAAGTACTCTCTCTTCAACTGCAGCTGTCTTGACGTAGCCAGTAAGATTTTTTTCCTAAAATATGTACATTGTAAGCCTTTCAGGTAGAACTCAGCTTTTAAATCATCAAGCAGGCAACATCACCTTGCAAGCAATAAGAGTCTGATTATAGTTTGAACATTAAATTAAACACCCACTGAACATAGTTCGGTTCCCAAATTCTAGGTAGCTGTACTTCCTTGCCGGAAAGGTGCCCGATGCTTTACGGGCTTTTGCACAGAAATAACTATTTCAGAAACACTGGAAAAATGCACTTTGTAATTAGTAGCTTAGCACAGATGGCAAGTTCCAGAACTTCCTATGAGTTAAGAAAAAAACAAACCTAAAATGAATTCTCTGCAATCCAGTACCGTGTGATGATGAAATCATAAGGTGGGGGCTCTCACAGGCAGAGGAAGAGAAGGGGACACGGACAAATGTTAACTCCCTGAGCCCAGTCAGAAGAGAGCTCCATACTGGCACTGGCAGAATTCCTCCCTCCATGCCACATCCTGTGTTCCTAGCGGCTTTTGAAAAAACAAACAAACAAAAAATCCCACAATGTGTATTACTGGAAAAGGTCAAAAATGGCCCATGATCATTCTGGGGGAGCAGGAAGCTTTTCACTTCCCCTTCTTCGGGGAGAGAAGAATGTAGACTTCCACAAAACCACCAACTTCCCGCACACAGAAAAGAAAAATCACTCCCAAACACCAGCCTGATTTTAGCATAGGAGAGCTTACTCAAGGTAATGCTTTGCAGAAGTGAAAAAAAGAAAGGGTAAAAAAGGTCACCAGTAGCACAACCGATTTGAAAATGCCTGAAGCTTGAAACAGATTTATTCTCCTTCCCATCTTTATTCCCTCTAGGTAGGCTACACATTGAAGATTTGCATTTGAAAAGGACTTGCTCATCTTCCCCAAGGGATCAAAGCAGAAGGAAATCTTACTGCTGACTTTAGAACTTCATTAGTTCCCACAGCAACAGACTCATCACACACACACCCCTCTGTCAGCTCCAGGAACAGCCTTGCAAGCAACCCAGACCTTGTTTGTAGCAACTGCACATTTCAGAGAAAAGTGCACTTCACACAGAGCGGCCGCAGGAGTCCAGCTCCTCTGGAAAGTTTAGTACTACACATCCCTCCCCCTAACTCAAACAGTCAACATTACTTCACTATGAAGTATCGTTGTTGGAAATTCATCAGCATTGCTTTGCAAGCAACAGGAGTTCCACATCTTACAGAATGAGACTCCCTAAATACAGAAAAGTGGCTAGAAGTGTTCCCTCTAAAAAGTGCTTTGCGATAAAACATCACGATCTCACTATCTCTGCAGCTGTTGGTTCTCATGTTTCCTCCTCACCCTGTGTCCCTAAGGCTCTAGATGTTTTGGTTGACATGCATGCACCAGGTGAAACTGATGATGATACCTCTGAATGTGAATTTATAGGTGTATTTGCCTCGAGAAGATTGCCTATTACTGTATGCAAAATCATGACACCTCACCTTGCCTTTTACCAACGTTGTAGAAAAGATCACAGCTGCTGGCATGTGCTGCCCTTTTACTTATTTTTTTTGGTGAAGAAAAAAAAAAATAAAATATTTGCACAAATAAGGCTTTATGGTAAATAATGTAAACGGCCTCAAGGGGGAAACAGCTTTGTCCCAAGTCATCCATACAACTCACATTTGGATTAAGAAAGAAATGAACACAGAGGAAAAACAAACTTTCATTGGTCTTAAATGTATAGATTCCATTGATTAATAATATCCTTCGGAGTTGAATGTCTTGGGCAGCAATCGCATATACTGAGTAGCAGGATAAAAATACTGGAGGTAGTATCAAAACATAAATATTTTATAAAAGTATAAAAATACTGCCCAGGGAAGCAGTCGAAGAG